>NC_053401.1:2022968-2322968 GCF_016859285.1 Xiphias gladius | reverse complement strand
GGTCAAAACATCCTCTCAAGTTTTACCGTGACGCAAATGAGTTAAATTTCATTGTAATTGCAGGGATCAGTCCATTAGCTTGCAGAGACGAAGTAGATCAGTGCTGAGCTTTTGAGGACAGTTAAAGTTTGGTGAACTTTGACATGTGAGTTCCTGCCGGTGACCGGTTTCAAACTGTCCTGACAGTGTTGCCCTTTGAGTCCAAAGCTATCAAATTAACTGTGTCCCACTTTTTAATGCTACATAACCCTGGTCTGTTTGATTAAAGCCTTCTCCACAATAGAGACGTGGCACTGTTTGTTGACACTGTTCATTTATTTCCAGGTTAGCTCGCTCGGCTAGTTGTCTTGGCTAGTTGTCTTGGCTAGTTGTCTTGGCTAGTTGTCGAACCTGGTTTTTTGTTTAAAAAGAAAACAAAAGCTAATTTAAATGATGAAGAACGTTTGAGACTGCTGTTGTTTTGACTCCTCAATCTGTCTGTGGTTTGAAGGTCTGGGGAAAAACAAGACTTAAAATGCGAACTACAGATATCTCATAACAAGCTACTCAGAAATCTGTGTAGAGTTGAAACTCAAGAGCACACATGAGCAAACAGCAGTTCATCAGTCTCGCGTGGCTCCCTTTGAGGGATGACTACATCTCAGCTTGAGTCATAATATCTTTGACAACAGAGCCCCTGAGTATCTCAAAGACTAGTTTTGTAGGGTTTGGGGATCTAACACCCATTAGGCTTGAGAAACCAATACCAACATGGGTATTTGGTTCTTTAGATTCCACCGTGTTTCCAGCACCACATTTGATTGGGATGAATGAATACAGATCAATTTCACTGTGGTTTTTTTTCCGGGCATGAGCAGGCACTTGCCTTTTTGTAGGCGATCCAGTCGAAGACTCGGTCGATGTCCGTCGCTTGTTCCACCTCCTGGGAGATCGGGTGGGAGGTGCTCAGACCGTCCAACAGCATCACCTCGTGGAGGACGTCGGTCAGAAAGCGTTGCTTCTCCTGAGAACACACACATGTTTGTTTTTTGTCACTTACTCAGACAACGTATCCACATTCCTTCTCTGGAGGCTGACGATGAGCCGTAACCACTGCAATGTACAACCGACCCTGGACCAATCTTGTACCTAATTGTAACCATAAAACCGTGCCTGTACCAAATGGAACCAGGTTTTTGTCCCCACATGGGAGCCGGGTGCCCATAATGCGAGGTAATGATGAGGTAAGAGTGCCCACCATGTGATTAACGCTCTCCACAGTAATTATTGGAATCTGGAGTTTGTCTCGGTTCTCTCCCAGCTCAGCTTCCATGAAACCAGATGTTAGTACTAACAAAGGGGGACCAGATGTTTGTCCCCGCACAGGAGTCCCCATAATGTTGGTAAATGATCTGGTAATTGTTCCCACAAAATGATCAATAGTTTCCACAGTGTTATTTTTTTGGAATCCAGAGTTTGTTTTCTTCATGCTCAGCTTTCAACAGATTCCAGTTAAGTTAATTAACTTTGGAAAACAAAGTCGGTCCACAAATTCTCATTTAGTTGAACAGCTGGTTCAGTAAACAAAGGTTTATTTGTGTAATTTGTCTGGTTAACCTTTAATTATCGTAATTCTTTGTTGTCCATTTACTCTCCTTGTCATTTCTCTCATTGTTGTCTCATCTTCATTCCTCTAATTTTTCTCTCCTCTCCTTTCCGGTCCTCATTCATCCATTCTTCCGCCGGTTTCAGCCCCTTACTTCCCTAATTAGTTCCTCCCCTTATTTTATCTCCTTGTTCCCTCTCCTCATTTCCTTCCTTCATCATTTTCCTTATTGCATCTGTTCCATTTTCCCTCTCTTTTTTTTTCTGTCTGTCTTCCTCTCGTTTCTTCCCATTACTCCTGTTCTTTCTTCTCCTCTCCTCCTCTGCTCTTCTGGTTTCAGGGTTTTAATAGACATCTGCAAACATGTTGAGCTTTAACGAGCTCTGTCCAAATTACCCCAGGGATCAGGCTAAATCCGAAGAAGTGTGGCTCTGTTTAATTCATGGATTACAGTGTTTACTATGGAGATTTGGTTTTAATGAACCTCCATCTTGTTATGCAATGGAATTGGTGGGTTATTAAGTTTTAGATGTCAATGAAGAGAATGAACGGGAACCCTTTTTTAAAATTAACAGTATCTGTTGGGATCTGGCTAATTCTTGGCCTAATGTGACCCTGTGTAATACATGGATTAAGGTTGTTTATTAAATAGATATGGTTTTATTGAATCTACATCTAGTTAAACAAAATTTTCTCAAGATGTTACGTTTATAATGAACATAAAAATCAACACGAATTATTTTGACTTTACGGTTTCTGCTGGGATCAGACTATTTCTTGGCAGATGTGACTGTTTTAGTCTGAACTACTTAAAACTAAAACTGCGTGGTAGGAACTGTTTAATTCTGTGATTCAGACTTAAGGTTTAAGTTGTTCCTTATCATCAATAGTAGTCTACCTGTCTAATATCTGATTTGTGAGTGATGGCAGTTTAATCTCAAATGAACTCAACGATGTGTCAGATAAACAGATTCTTCATACAAGCGCTAGACTGATCCCTCTTCAAAGGATCTGGCTAACTCCTGGGTGGAGACAAACTACTGTTTTCATCTGCGAGTCAACAGAAACATACACACAATCATAAACAGACAGACTCAAGGGCTTTACCGCAAATTACACAATTAGTTAATTATTTAAATGGCACATTTGGATGAAACCAAAATTATTCGGCGAGAGAAAAAAAACAAAACAATCAGACTAAATGAGACATCGGCTCTAATTAACAAAGACTTTAAATCACCTGGAGAGAGAGAGAGAAAGGGGGTCTACCTGGTCCATATGGTCGTTATGAACCAGATGGACCCACATGTGGAGGGTTGGCTAATAGGCCAACAGTCAGTGTATACACAAACACACACAGATGGAGGTACTGGACTGTGTTCAGGGGCCACTTTTTAACGCTTGCTCGTCTCCTCCCTCCATCCTGCTTCACCTCCACTCCTCTTCCCCTCCTCTTCCTCTCCTCCCTTCACCGTGACCCTCATTTCAGCGTCGTTCAAACTTGCCGTGTTTGGGCCACAGACAGTTCTCTCTGCGTGACGCGGTCATACTGACCACTGACTCCAAATGTCCAGTTTATACTACTAACTGTCTGGCTAAATGGGAATAACTCAAATATAGTTCAGGTCCACAGTTAAACCACCTTTCTGGATATATTAAACTGAAGGTTTCCATCACAACAATACTGACGATTCATGGCTTGTTACCGGGTAGAATTGGACGGTATGTCGCACACTGTGCAGGGTTTTCCGCAGGTCCATCAACATTAAATTTAAGACTTTGAAATGACTTCTTAACATCACACAGAGTGGCACTGAATACCTGTTTCACAGTTATACCGGCAACTTATCATTACATCCCGTTTTTCCTGTTCACGTAAAGTATAAATCTACTATATGTGTTATACATGTGCGAATGTATGCGTTAATATATATTATTGTGTATGTGTTATTTTATTTTGTCCTTTGTTCTTACTATTTGATAAAACATTTTCAGCTGATTTTGATATGTTCTATAAAAATACACTTAACAACAACAACAGCAATAATAATAATTATTATTATTGTTGTTGATGTCATACTGATTATCCCAAAGTATTTATTCTCATAATATCTTTGCTTGTATTACACCGTTGTGGCAGTGACAGTTCGATATTTTAGTTCTTGTCATAACATCCCACCTTTCAATTCTTTTTGACCTCCCCATGATTGACATCTGTAAAAACTCACCTCACAAAAAATATACTTGAGTTTTTTTTTGGAAAAGTCTCAGTAATTTTCCTCAAACGGCTGCTCACCGTACCCTAACGTTTAATCAAACAAACGGGAGGAAACCGTGCGTTTGTTGGGGACTATTTTGAGCAGTGGATTAATCCACATTTGGTGCTCTAGTGAGTATTTGGGGCAGCAGGACGGTGTGTGTGTGTGTGTGTGTGTGTGTGTGTGTGTGTGTTCATGGTGATGAAGCAACCCGTCACCCAGAGCAACAGTTTGGCTCACTGATGTGTTTCTAATAGTTTGTGGATAATAATGGAGCTCTGTGTCTCGGAGGAGGAACATTTTTTAAGGTTTGGGGACACAGGAAATACGCGCCAGCAGGATGCAATTAATGTTGTCGATTCATGGAAATTTTGTGAGTATAAGAAAAATACAAAATATCATCAGACTAATACTTTAATGATAATATTAGACTGGCAGGATTTTTTGCATCAGTGTGCTGTTGATTTGTGATGTTAAATTTACCGGATGGTTGTTTTTTCCATAAACTGCCCTCAGAATATTTAATGTGTCATAATGTGTATCGGACTTTGTCACGTAATAAAATGACATATACCAGGATACATGATTTTATCTATTACCAGTTAAACCTCAGGCGCAACCAACCACGAGCTCAGCAGACTCCGAACACATCCGGAAAAGCGGAGGGTGGATACAACAGTCTCTGTTCTCGTTGGGTAAGTGTGTATTTCTAAGAAAGGAAGGGAGGAGAGGAGAAGATGAATATCGCTTGTCCTCTGCTGTTTCATATCTTCAATTGGAAGCCCATTTGTTTCACACCAGTTATGTGCTGGTAGGCATTGACCTCTGACCTGGGTTCTTTCTGCTCAAGAAGGTCCCAGCAAAAAGCTCCGGGACGCCGCCAGACGCTGCTCTCCAAAGGACGTTTGCCGCTTAACCCCACATAAGGTATATTTCCCAACCCAACCGGTTAGTCTTCATCCTTGAAGCGTTCTCTTGCGTAAAATACTATTTGAAACCACTTCCAGTAAAACGTGAATCCTGCCAGTTTCCAGATATAGCCAATCCTGCAGGGCCTGCTGGACAGTGTTGCTGGGGAATTCTTTGCGTACGGTAGACGTGAGTTCACAAGTGAGGTCGCCGTCTCACTAATGGCGTCTGAAGAAAAACAAATGGAACTGGTATTTGGTCATTAAAATGAAAATGAAAATGCAGCTAATTGAAATGTTTGACTGCGGCTGTAGGAAAAGTCCCATTTTCATAATCTGCTGTTGTTTTGAAAGTAGCGTAAAGTAGTAGAAAGTAGGATGAAGGAAGAGAAACAGACACTAACTTTGGCCTCTCACTGAAAATACGAGAGAAGCCGGCTATTATTACACGTTTAGAAACCAAGTGGTGTAATTCTGCTAAAGACATAAATTAGTCGGGTAGAACCCGAGAGAGGTTACATTAACTTTTAAGCTCTTGTTATTAATTATTAATTAAGACTAAAGGAAGGATTTTGATCATGCTGGACCACAGTCAGACACAACAAGATCCAAGCAAAGTGCCGTGTTTGCCAAAGGTTCCTTTTAGCTTTAATTAATGAACCTTTTTTCACAATTTAACACTGTAGTCTGCCTACAATGTGTGTGCTGCGTGCGGCTCCGTGGCTCCAAAACATTGCAGATGTTCCTTGATGTCTGCTTTAAATTGATGCCATTGTGCTGGGTCTCTTAAATCTGAGTTTTAAAGCCCTGAATGGGCAGTTATTTTAACGCACACATTAGCTCCGAGATGACTATAAAGCACCGTAATCCCAGATCGGCTCAGTTAAAGAATAATATAACATAACACCTGTTGGCTAAGTGGTTGGGTGTAATAGGGAACCAGTCGACGGGCTATGTCCTTCCTCCTATTATTTTTATTCGTTTCATTTTTTTCCCCCGCTGTGTTTAGTTCTTCCCCCTGCAGCGCTCTGACTCACTGCTGATGGAAACTGCTTTTTAAATAAAAACCTGTATCATAAATAAACTGCTTTATCAGGAACAGACCGCTTTATCATCGTTGTGCTTGTTATTGGAGAAACACTTTGTTTCTATTAAAGCGTCCAGCCGTGCAGAACCGCAGTAACAGGGATTTAAAAATGTCATGTCGCTCAGTATAACAGGCCGTGCGTGCGTGCCGAAGATAAGGTGTTTTGGGTGTAAACACATTCTCTATTGGAAGTAAATCACAATGTACATTGGCAGAAACAGAGCAGGAAGCGAGTGTGAGCTGTAATTTAAAGTTCTGCGGTGTTCACTGTTTCTCAGGGGAATTTTCGATGAGTTTCAGGGGGAATCGGAAGGGAGCGGAGGTTCTGGGAGTTTTTGAGCGAATCTGAGGAAGGATTCGCTCCTAATTTTATTCTGTTTCGAACCGACTCACCCTCGCTGCATCAACTTGTTTACCAACCGGAGTGGAATAAGACAGAACGGGATTTTACCTGCTGCGCATTTGGGCGGAATATTAACTGCTGAACTGCAAGAAAACACACTTTTAGAAAAGGAGGAAACAGATATCGATCCGTGCGAGGGGACGGAGGTGGAAGAGTTCAGGAGGAGACCTCACAGTCAGGACTTACTCCTCCTCAAAAGCCAGTTTTAACTGTCTTCTTACATACACACCGAACACCCAAACGCTGCAATAAGTTATGTAAAGTTTTACACAACAAAGAGCTGGATGAAACCCAGCAGCGGAACGATCTGTGGTTGGGAGTATGTGTTTCGAACATTCCCATCCGGCTGAGAGCTGCTGGTCCTGGAAGTTATTTTCCTCCAGTGTAATTTTTCTCTTTCGTCACTGTCTTGTGAAAACCTTGCATCTCCACAATGTCAGCTTCTCATGAGCAAAAAAAAAAAAAAAAGTCCTGTTTCACGCTTTAAGCTTTGTGACATTTTTCAAACAATCCAAGTGGTTTTTGGATTATTTATTTATCCCAAGAGACAGAAGAATTCACTCAAACAATAAAGGATCATTCAGTCCTTCGCTTTGTCTCACGATGACTGATGATGCTCCGTACTTTTACTGATGTAAAAACAATGAACGTATCCTGCTACCAAGTTTTGTGTGTGCATCCAAAGCCTGACGTGTCCCACTCCTCGGCTCCAAAAACTCAGACTGATGCGTGGCATGTTCCTTCGCGGCCGTGAACACACACGAGATGTGTGTCTTCAGCGGGAACCAGTGGGCTTGACGGCCAGGGCAGGGAAGTCAGACAGTAGTCGCAGACGGACGGACGCACTGTTGGTTTAGGTCTTTTCGTGGGATTCGTTGACGATATAAAGATATGTAAAATAACAGCCAGCCGATCAGTTAAGTCTTTATGTCCACAGGCTTGTACCTTTAACTTCCTATCAAAGAACCAGATATTTTCTAACAAAGTTTTTCATTTTGCACCGATGATTCAACCGAGAGAGTTTCGTGTCGATTCAAACCTTAAACTGTTTTTACTGCTTTAACTACAGTCTATTTGTGCTAAGTTTTAAAAGTGTCACTTCAACTAAATTATTAAAGGACAGCATATGTTTCCAATCCCCTGTAGTGGCATCTAACAATGCAGACAGTTTCAGTTTTATTGTGACTGGTTTAAAGTTCGATTTAATATCGCAGTTTGTTTGTTTTATTTCTTAAAACAAATCTTTTTTTCTTTTTACATCAGGTCTTTGTTTTCTAACGTTAAAATAAAAAAAAAAGTCGAAGTCATATGTGACTAACTGGAGCTTTGAGCTAAAAATCTCGACTCACTTGAAACCGTCACAGGGCAGAAAAAACAAATTTCATGAGTGGGATATCCGGATGCACTTGAACCGGCTGAACAAAAAGCTTAATTTCCTGCTTCTCTCGGATAAAAGATCAGACTCCTATTATCAAATACTGAGGAATTCTGCACTCACCACACATCACATCACACACACAGATATGATAAGTGATTGGCTAAATTCCTCAGCTCCATTCGCTTTAAAAGACACCTGTGGTTTGAAGCTCTGAAAAGATCATCAGTGGACCTTTAATCCTGGATTATTTTGTCTTACATACTGTTCAGAAAGTTTTTTTAAAAAAGTATCAAAAATTCATGGTTTGGGGCCTGTGTCCCATTTTCTTCAGTCATTAAAAAGGATATAAAAGATTAAATATTTTATAGAGCATAAAACTAACAAAAATCATCTCCTGGAGATTTTCAAAATTGTCTGTTTGACTGAAGTCTCTAACTTAAAGTGTAAGCACGTAGCCGAAAGCCAGCTAGGAAGACCAGCGGTTGGGATGAGCACTTGTGGACCCGGTTTGAAACGAATTAAGACTTAGAATTTTCACTCACCATGTTCCACTTTGGGAAGAGGAAGTCAGTGCCGACGTACTCAAAGAAATGAGCGAAACCTTCTTTTAACCAGACGTCCTCCCACCAGACCGGAGTCACCAGATCACCAAACCACTGCAAGACAGACACAGAGAAGACATTATTTTCCTTTGGTTTTCTGTCAGATAGAATCATTTCATCTGAAAACATTTATAAACTCCGGTAGACAAATTCTGGTGGATTCAGCGATGTCCAAATAAAAGCAAACTGGTTCACACCCTGAGACGGGTCGAGTTTCCGAACCTTTCAGAGTTCCACGCCGAGGAGGGTTTTCTCGTAGTCAAACATTACTGAGAGGAACAAGACCTAGCCTATGTCCGAAAGCAAGTTTGTATAGTGCTCTCCAAACTTCGCAAAGTGGCTTTAAGAAACATATAATCCTGCGAGTGTACGCTACCTTCTGGTAACATTCCCACAGGGCAATGTGTTGTATTTCGTAGATGTCAAAAATACCTTTGTGCAAATCTACACCCGGTGCTAAATGATGATTATTCGTCAAGTGTCCACCAAACGCCGCAGATGTTTAGAAATTTTTGACCACGTTCCACCGTCTTAGTTTAGCTAATTAGCACTAAACACAAAGTACAGCTGAGGCTGATGCGTATGTCCGAACATGGCTCCTAGAAATTCGGTTTATATACAGTCAATGTGCGACTGCAACCTTCTTTTTGAAGGAACTGCGAATGTAACTGCGAGCGGATATCCGGCAAGTCACGAACGTGACCTATTGGTGGAATGGTCACACAAAAATAACAAATTTGTTTCCCGCCAAAGACCATATCTTGCGGTACAATAAGCACTTGTAGTGACTACGGCATGGTTTATGGTTATCTTGAGACTCTCTTTACAATTCGAAGAACTAAAAAAATTGAACCTAATGATGGTGCTGGATGTGGATCTATCCAATATTTGTCGAGACATTTCACTCAAAACCACCAATATCAACCTGATGGTGGCAACAGGTGAAAAGTCGGGATCGCCTGCGTCATTAGGATTCATCCCCTGGGACCCATGAATGTCTGTACAAATTTTCAGTGCAATCCATTCAATAGTTGTTGAGCTATTTTAGTCTGGACCCCAGAGGCGGACCGACAGACCAACACTGCCCTCTGCAGAGCCACGGCGCTGGCATGACAAAAAACTCAAAATGCCGAAGCACAGAGAAGTAAATCCAGCCCGACTCCAACTCCGAGCAGGCAGGGAGGGGACTTGCTGCTCCTGCTCCTCCTGAAGGACCGACTCGTTCTCCGCCTGACGGTGCCAAACCGGCGGCAGCCAGCAGAGCGTATGCCTTGAGCCGGCATGACGACGCAGGTCTTATTCATCAGCAATACCCGGGGGCAGCCGGCAGCGCTGCTCACAAGTGCAGCGGGTTTGGCTCTTGTTTACGGGGCGTGCTACCACCTGATTGGGTGGTGAGTCTTTTCTCAGGGTGCCTCGGAGCCTCGTCGGGGTAAACCAACAATCGGGTCTAATAAAGGCGGAGCTCGTAAAAAATGGGACTGCGGACTGAACTTTGCTGATACTGAATCGTTTGGCCACAAGAGTAATACGTTTGGACCCAGGCTGTTTCCTGGCAACAGAGTTTGATTGAAAACGGTGTAGCGTTGGGGAACAAACGTGTGTCCCTGCCAGCTTTGAGTCCGACTGTTCTCCGTTTAAACTTTCAGCTGTGGAGTGGATGGCTGACGATCTTTGACAAAAAAAAAAGAAAAAAGAAAAAGTTCACCGCTTAATTCACTCCAAACCCTCATCAAAGCCTCCGTCTGCAGGAGAGGCACACGCTGCAGTTTTCATACCTCTGCACGGTGTGTGTGTGTGTGTGTGAGAGAGTGTACATATCTGGCAGCGTGCAGTGCTTCCACAGTAAACTGACGTTCGGCTGATCAAAGTCAGCATGGCAAAATCCAGAGCGTGTGTGTGTGTGTGTGTGTAAGTATGAGTGTGTGTAGTCTTAAAGTCATATTAGGATCATTTACCCTCCACTTGGAACAAGTCAAGTGTAATTATGTAGCCCAAACTCTCAAATCTGCCGCTGTAAAGGATACAACTCAGCCCTGCAACAGAACTGGTCTCGGTAGCTCTGGGACAGATAGGCCCCCCCTTTCTGACCCTGGCATGAACATGCGTCTCGGGTGATCCGATCACAAGTGGACGGGCTCTGAGTGCAGGTGTGAAAACGTACAGTCGTCGCGGGCAAAAGCGGGCGCCACCACAGCGCCTCATCAGAAGCGGGCGACCGGGGGTTGACTCGCCTTTAAAGTGAAGGAGGACGAGTCAGAATCCACCTCGGTGGAAATCGGTGGCTGCCGTCTCAATGTGGCAGCGAGGGCGAAGAAACACACTTCAAGGAGCGTAGGTGGCAGATTGAGGCCGGTGATCAAACACCAGCAGGTGGAGGAGATGCAGTGGTAGCGCTTAAATTGTAGAACTAGAAAAAGCTAAAACTGTAAACACGGGGAACCACTCTGTGCTACGTGACCGATGCAACTGTCACCGTGGCCAAACTTTAATTTCATCTCTGGACAGATTCAAGTGTTTGTTTTTTTGTTGTTGTCAGAGATTCGATCAATTTGAGAACCAAACATTTATACATTTAAAAAAAACAAAACATCATGGTTCCCCCCTAGAAGTGTTTTCATGTCTCAGGCCTGGTTCATGTTCATGTCAGGTTTTACGACAGAACTAACAGTTTCCAATTTTATAAACAGTATTTATGTGAACATTCAAGCATTTTTCTTATTTAGTGATAACAAAGAGTGGGCATAGTGACATAGTAAGAATTATACGCCACAGTCAGCATACAAATAAAATGACACAAACAAGACCATATTGCCTCCTGCAGGTCAGGACATATGCCCACAGCAGGAGGCCCCGTGTCTCCAGGGGCCAGGCGGCAACGCTACCAGCGGTGCTGAGTGGTTCTTGTTGAGCCACTGGAAGGTATAATGTGGACAACACGGGGAGCAAGTTTGAGGCCAAACGTGGGAAAGGAAAGGGCCAAAATAAATGAATAAAAGAGAAACTCTAAGGTGTTTCTCAAAAGCTCATTTCACTAAAAAAAACCCCACGTATGAAGCCTCCTACCAGCTACACTTCATCATGCATGATAATTAACTGTAAATTCAAATGATATAGAGCTATGTTCTCAATGCACAGTGTTTTTGGCCTTTCCACGATTAACTCTGCAACCATACATCCACTTCAAGTGTTTCCAGTGACCTAAGACCACCCGTTCTTCACCATCCGGCCCCCTGAGATGACGCGAGTGCGACTCAGGACCTCTCACCGGCTCTGCCTGGGATGAACAGGTGTCGTCCGTGACTGACATTTCCCTTCGCTCTCCTGTTTGTTCGCTGCTTCTCGCTCTGCCTAACTTTAATTCTCAGCAGAGGCTGAAAGAGCCAGAATTATTTAAAAAAAACCTACTTCATTTCAATTATTTTGGTGTACTTCTACCGTCGAAGACCGCCCGACGAACCTATTCGGTTTCACCCTCCTCCGCCTGCATGGACACACGCAGACCACAGCTCCTAAAGCCTGCAGACGCAGTGAAGCGGAAGAATGTGCTCAGACACGCATACCGACTTCTGCTGCTGTCTCTCTGGCAGGGCCGAGCCTGCGCCTGGGCAGGGATTCAGACCGACCACCCTGTGGGAGCTGGCAGACCGCTCAGCTGCGGCCGCTGGCTGGCTGGCGTAGCGGGCGCCGGCTCAACTCCCCGAGGCGGAGCTGCAGTCGCGCCGGAGACCGAGGGGGCGGCTTATGGAAAGCAAAACTCCGCCAGGTGAAGTTGTACCGGCAAGATGAGGTGCGTGGGGTCGGCAGTTCACCTAACAAATTTGCTAAATAAATGCTGAGGTTTTCAGAAGCTGCTCTTTTACCACAGCAGTGAACATTTCCCTCTCTTCCTTTTGGAGCGGCAACTTCTACAAACTGAACACCTGCAAGTAAGCTGACAATTGACTTTTCTTCTTGTTTCTTGTCGGTGTCTCAAGATAGTTTCTTTCGCTGCACCAAAGAAAACTACAATGGAGCTGCTTAACATAGAAAACGACCCTTATTAAGGTCAATAGGGTGAAACCGCGACCCTGGTACTTCTAATCAAAACCGGCAGGAACTCTGGAGTCTTCGCGTGTATTTCTGTAACAAAATGTACCAAAACAAAGAAGCCTTTTTCCAGTTCTCAGAAACACTACAATGCAACTGCTTTAGCTAAATACTGAAGTCCCCCTTTTTGAAATGCTGTTAAATAAAGTGATATAACTGGATGACTTTATCTGCTGTAGTGATTTCCTCCAGTTACATCTGACGCAGAAGTAGCAGCTCACGCTCCGGTTGTGTGGCCAAATATTTTTTAGGAATGAAAGCAAGTGGCAAACTTGTAAAATTAAACATCATGCAAGCGCTTGAACAAATGAAGTGAAGCCTGTGAGCCAGGGGGTCAAGTCAAGTCTGCCGCTGTCCAAGGCTGTCCTCCAAAGAAGGGCCACAGTGTTTCCCTGAGCCCAACCAAATTTTAAAGGGCAGGCCCAACAAGTCTGTCTCGAGACAGCAGTCAGGTGCCCATGTGATGTTCATCCTGGCCATTAAATGATCCCTGCCTAACGCACTTCCAATGTGAATGACGGGAGAAAAAATCCATTCCTCTGTCTTTGCAAACACGCACGCAGCAGTTCAACCAAGGCCAACGCGAGGCCTCGGCCGTCTGTGATACACGAGGGCGCAGCCTTTTCGGCGTAAAATTCCCCCGTTTGCGTGTCGAGGAATATGGATCAAGCATGAAAACGCATTTCTCGTCCGCTGACTGAAATCAGAGGGCGGAGTGGCCGCACGTTGCAACTAAATGTCCGACAACATTTCTCCGTTGCCTCCAACCGCAGTAGAACTACAGCAAGGCGGCTGCATGGGACACTCTATGCTTCTCGATCGCCACGCGCAGCTCTGACCCAGGGCCAGCTGTGCACGGATAGTCATACGCTCCCGTACGCGCCACTGGGGTGGATTAAAGCCAGTGAACATGGTTAAAAAGGATCCAACGGTTCTTGTGTCGTCGGCATGGTGCTCCCAGGAAGAAGAAAAAGGAGCTAAAAACCACCGAAAACATTGCTCACCAACAGGGCATTCGGAGGGATCTTTCCGTTAAAAAGCCTTTCTCTTTAATTATTGAGCGTTCTGATCAAAGCACCGGTCTCCACTCTGCACTAAAACCAGTTTCCAGCGTTCTGGATTTTTTTCTTCTGTATCAGACAAACTGCTGCTGAGCTGCTCTTTCATTAAACAGGACAGTTTACATTTTCATTTTTGTTCTCCTGCTTCGAGAGGATTTTACCTCTTTTTCAGTTTTCATCAAACCCTTCATTTCATACTGGTACAATTTGTTCAAGCCTCCTGACAAATAGAGAATATAATTAATTTTACACTGGAGAGATTTTTTGCTTCATAGTGACAGACTCAATGAAGATGACTAATCCTCTATAGTTGGTGCTATTCTCTAATAATTAAAAATGACGACGTCTGTAGTTTTTACAACACACTTGTCTTCATTAGCTGCTCTGTCATCTCTCATCCTGTTTCAGTCTCATTAAGACATAAAAAAACGCCTCCAGCGGGTCAGCCGTTTCTGCACGGGAAGTTGTCTCAGGCTGCTGCGGCTGCACTGTTGCTCCGGCCACACGAGCGCGCCGTGGGTGGGGCTGGCGAACTGCTGGCGACGGGGGAAACGATGCACAGCTGAACCGAAGGACTGCTGAGCCGGAGGATTCAGGAAAGAAAAGTCCGACATCAGGAAGAACGATGATGAGTCAGTAAACAGAGTCACAGAGAGATGCAGGGGGGTCTCTGGCTAAGATTTGGTAGATGATGGATGAATGCTGGGCGGAAACGCAGCTTTTACCTGTGAAACCGCCATCGCAATAATGGACGTACACACACACACACACACACACACACACACACAGAGTCTTGGCCTCATGGATGGTCTGGCAGGGAGTTAAAGGGGCCCAGAAGCCCTTTTCTATGGGGGTCACTGCTCCATCCAAGAGGGAGGATATCCTGTGAAAACTGTCCACCCAGTGAGTTGGTACAAAATAATATTAAAGTTACGTGAGGATTGAGACATATTATATTTAACATTTGAAATTGTTAATTTTTGTATTACTCTGAAATCATGGCTGGATTTCTGAGCAAGCCTAATGGGCACAGGCCCAGTGGCAAACGGTGTTTGGGTGTCCCTGTGCAAGGCCCTCTGCTTTAAATGACTGTTAATATTTCCTGTTGGAAAGTCGATCAAACGACTACAGAAGAGAAGCAGGCCACATCATTTGTAGAAATGTTGTGTCCTTTTTAATCTCTGGCTCTTCCATTAATGTCTGTGCCCAGGGGCCCATTGTCTCATTATCTGTCCACAATCTAAACAGTGTAAGTCCCAAATAGGATGGTGTTCATTTTTGCCAACACAAAATAAATGTTGATGCAGTTTTTACAATGTAAAAAATGAGTAGCACTGATCCTGCCCTGGATTGTCTCCAATCCAGGTAACCACATAGGTCGTTTGTCCCATACGGCCTGTAGGAGCGTACCAGCGGCAGGTGTACGGGACTTTCGTCTTCATGGTAACAATAATACACGCAGTTCAGGTTATGGAACGGTGAACTAGATTAGGTTTACGAAAATATCGTGGTTTGGGTTAAAATAAGTGCTTCCTTAAGGTTAGAGGACCTCTGTTGTCA
Source organism: Xiphias gladius (assembly GCF_016859285.1). Classification (NCBI taxonomy): domain Eukaryota; kingdom Metazoa; phylum Chordata; class Actinopteri; order Istiophoriformes; family Xiphiidae; genus Xiphias; species Xiphias gladius. Next base: position 2,308,037 of record NC_053401.1, on the reverse strand, counting down.
TGGTTACAATAGTAAACGCGCAGTTAAGGTTGTGGGGCGGTCATGGATAGAGGAAACAACGTTGACTATCGGTTTCATGTGCGAAACAAACAGCAGTCTCCCAGGTGAAAGTTCTGTGTTTTGTTGACCCATCCGTTCAACCCAACCTGCTCCTCCCAACGGAGACTTTGTTGCCCTTTAAACCGCATCACCTGACTTCCTCCTTTGCACCCGTCATCATGACAATGGCTGCCAGAGGTCGCACAACAATAAAGCGAAGGGCGCATGGAGGTTGTAGTCATAGGCCATTCAATTTTTTTGGCTTTAAAAGCAACTGAATCATTATAAATGAAGACGATTCAGATGGAATCTGTCAATTGTAGTAAGAAGGCCGCTGAGATTTCTCACCAACTCTGCGGCTTCATGGAGCTTTTGGAGTTTTGGTTCTATGGCACATTTATTTATGGTTGAGTCTCAGCACTCTCATCAACCCCCAAGCTCTGGTAAACCCAATTACACTACCTGCCCAGCACCAAGCAACAGGTTGTTCTTTACACTACGAGTGCTGCTGGACTTTTGACCCTTTCTTGCACCAAACGCTAGCCAGCAAAGTGCGCGACTAGCTGGCGAAGAAAGAGGAAAATTTAGAAGTTAAATAGACAGATATTTTTCTCAGGAGTTAATGGAAACCCAAACAAAAGCTAAAAGAACAGAACTGGGGTTAAATAATCAAGTGGGCATAAAAGTGTAGGTACGTAAATGTTGGGCACGTCCTTAGAGTTAAAGGGCCTGGACCTTGGGAACATTTGTCTTTTTTCTCGATTAATGGCATAAATGATCTGTAAGTTTTACCTATGTAGCCTTTCTGTGGATTATCTGAGGACAGGACTTTGTTCGTTTAATCATCCACGGGATAGTGATGTTTAGATCAGGACAGGGATTCTTTAAGGGTGGGTTGGGTATAGATGTGTGCCAGTTTCATCGTGTATGTCCATGTGTCCCGGGTGGGAAGTAGGTTACATTAAGGGGTAAAAAATTTGAAGAAAAAAGGGAAACAAATGGTCTTTGTGTTGTTAACACGTTGCTGGAAAAGCCAGAGGGGAAGGCTGCTGGGTATGTGAAGGTTATTTACGGCACTTTTCATGCATATAGCACATTTACATTTATCAATTACTCAGATTTTTCCTGCCAAGACATGCACAGAAGACTGCAGTTTATTTTCAGACCTGAGCAGTGACTACATACTGTACCCTTTCTGCCTGGCTGCATACAGCTCCAACAACCTCTGCCAATGAGGGGGGTAGGGTCTGTAGCCTAAGAAGCAAAACCCAGGGAAAACACTCGCTGCTGCCCATAATGCTCATTGCTGTGAGTGATACTTCAAGGTGACATAGCTAGACATGAAAACTGGATGGCGCATGTGTGTGTTGTTAGTTATCGGGGCTTTTTTTTCTTTTTCGGTTTGCTTTTACTCCCAATTGTCAAAAGCCACTTAGTGCAGGTAGAGCGGCAACTTGTTAAATGCAGATCAGTATTTGTAGCAGCAGCAATGCCGGCGTCTTGCTCCAAGGAACCTTCGGGGAGAATTTTCCTTGTGCGACAACAAACAGCATTAGTGGAACCATGTTACAGTGACATGGCAGTGTATTGGACTAATTTTTATTTATAGAAATTACATTACAGTTGCCGGCGATCTTAAAATAATGTTGCTTGCGTCACGCATATCATTTCAAACTAATTATGCAATGACGCACTGAATTAAAACAAGTGAAAATGACAGAATGGACAAACTCTACTGTTTCTTCTTTCCCAGCTTGTTTCAACATCAGCACCTTCATGCCTCCCTTCCTTCACCTCCCTCTTTCTGCCTCTCTTTCTTTTTCTCTCTCTGCCTCTGAGAACAGAGCAGATTTGTGCCTTTGATCATGCTCCTCTTCCTCTCCTCCCTCCGTCTGACCCTCAATGATAAATATTCATCCCTCTCTTCAGCAGAGGGACTGAATCTGATTTTCGCTTTCTGTTTGGACGGAGCGTCTCGCAGCTCTATGACAGCCAACGAGGAATGAGTCTTGTTTGTCATTTGACACAAATTCTGTTTACACATACACAGCTGTCAAACTATATTGACTTTCACACTTTCAAACTATCAACAACAGTTGCAACAAAGTCTCTCTCCTGCTTAATTAAGCATTTGTGTGACTGCTGTTAGGTCAGGGATTTAACAGTGGCCACTGGCCAGATGCTGGTTAGTTTTGGAACTTGAGTTTGGATAATAGCCTATGCTGCAGAATTAGAGACCGACAGGGAGCAGAAAAAGAAGTCAGCTGCAGTTGAAGCATTTGGAGCAGGGATAAGAAAGTAGTAACATCTGGACCAGTTGGATCCAGGAGAAGAACCTAGCTGCATCTGGATCAGAAGGAGATGTTGCAAGAGCCTGCCTGGTAAGTTCTGGACCAGTGGGATCGACCTGGAGTCACAGCTAACAGCCTGGCTGGGGAGTTCTGGACACATGGGTCAGAAACCACACAGCATCTGCACCAGTTGGATGGAGGATAAGAGCCTTGCTGAAGAGTTCAAGACCAGCTGGATCCAGGCTAATAGGATTGTTGCAGCGTTTTCGGCCAGTTGCACCTGGCCTTGAAGGCTTGGTGCAGAGTTCTGGACTAGGTGGACCTAGGGTAATGGTCAAGATGTGAAGTTTATCAGTGAAGTTCAGATTATTTGGACATGAGCTAAGAGCCTCAGTATCTGGATCGGTGCTGGATAAAACACTGCCTGCTGAGCTCTAGACCAGTTGGATCCAAACTAAGAGGCTCGATACCGAGTTCTGGACTCGTTGAACTGGGCCAAGAGCCTGGCTGTGGAGTTCCTGACCATTTGGACACAGCTGCTGCTGAGTTCTGACCAGCTGAACCAAGGGTGGTACAGATGGGACGAGACAGCATGGATGACCTTCATCCTGGGGCTTTAGACTGAAGTATTTTTCTCAGCGTTTCTCTGCAGACAACGACACGACTGAATCTCTGAAAACGATGTTCAAAACTCTGACAGAGGTCCAGCCTAATTATAGCGAACGTCCAACCGAATGTCATTTTAACATTCAGTCACTGATAAAGCTGATGAAAGTGCAAATTATTTTGAAAAGTCTGCTCTGTTCACACTCAGGCAAGACTTTAACTTTAACAGTCAGCTTCAGTTGCCTACATCAGCCGTTCTCGTTGTTTTTAAATTAATACTGTTGATTTCAATCCATCCTCTTTTTGCATTGTTCTTCATTGCCTGATTTTATTTTCCTTTTTTCCTCATTGCAGTCCTGAAATGTTTTAATCCTGGGTCGACCATGTAACTTTTTTTTTGTTAAAAGTGCTGCATAAATAAAGTTCCTTATTATTATAAAGTTCATTACAAGATCTGTTGTTGGTTTTTTGAAACTATTTTGTTTTGCACTTTTGTCAAATGGCCGTTATTAGCAAAAAAACAAAAACAAAACGCATCTTGTACAAGCTCTTTGCATAGAAAAGTTGCTGGCAAGTTAATTTCCCACTCTAACAGACACAAAATATTTCTGGTCGAGGCTTTTTCTGGTCGGTAACCTGCTGGAAAACGGGGCGGGGGGGTGGCAAAGTAAGAGACGAGACAGAAAGACAGATTTGTGCAGAGAGACAGTTTGTCAGACAGACAGTTACTGTGTTCAGCTCTGTGACTCTGATTGTTTCGCTTTATATTCTTCTTTTTCCCAACAGTCCTGCCACACTCCCATTATTCACTAGGTGTGTGTTTGTGTGTGTGCATGCATGCGTGTGTGTGTGTGTGTGTGTGTGTGTGTGTGTGTGTGTGCATGCGTTTGTGATGTTTAAATTGCTATATAAAGCCAGCTGGCAAAACCAATCTGTCACATCCATGAAACCTTTGATTTACAGCAACAAAACTACACAGTTCAGTGAACGTGTGTGCGTGTGTGTACGCGCGTGTGTGTGTGTGTGTGTGTGTACGTCCTTCGGCGTGTTTCGATGCGCTTTGTCAATTAAAAATAAACAAGCGCAAACCGAATCAGAGCAAAACGGTTCAGCCTGAAGAGAGACAGGCTGAAACAGGGAGAGTCTGATGAGACGGGTTAAATCTTCACCGTAAGTTACACTGAATGTTAAAGACGGTACTTTCCAGACTGTAATGAACTACATGACACGTCTAATAAGCCCCGACCGTATCTTGCAGTGACTCGACCTTACATACACATACACCCATAAATAAATGAGAGGTTCTTTTAAATAAAATATGACAAAAGTGCATTGGGATGGTAGAATGGTATTTCTATTATTTAAAAGACGGGGCCGGGGGGGGGGGGGGGGGTCACTCCGCATTGTTTCTGTTTGTGTTTCTGGAATTTATCAGTTCGTTTCTCAATATTTTCTGACTTTCCTTCGCGGTCTGCAGTTCCATTTGGAGTGTAAGCGTAGCATCACTGTGTCCGTGGTTCATTATATCTGTTTAGTGCAAAGTGTGTGTGTGTGTGTGTGTGTGTGTGTGTGTGAGTGATCGCCTACTGTGTAGTGACTGCAGGAGTGTGTTCAGCCTCGCTAATAAGCCTCACACAGTAACCGACATGGACACACAAACAGGCACACACTCAGGGTGTTAGATGTTTGTTTACGGTCTGTTAATTAGCCTCGGACATGAGCAGGAGGCAGAACAACACACACACACACACACACACACACACACACACACACACACACACACACAGAGCTAAATATAACTGTATTCCTCTCACATATTATCATTGATTAAACGCTCCTGTCCTTCAGCACTGAAACAGCAAAAGAGTCTGTAGGTAGCTGTTTGTTTCCAGCTTCATAAAGCTTCCAAAAAAAAAAAATACTTTCCTCGGTAGTAAAATTAATCCTTAAGCGTTTTCTCTCTTTTATTTTTAAGTTTGTTCTGTCACTGTAGGGATGTTTTAACTGTGACCCGCATAAACCTTATCGTTTGACCTACGTAACACGATAAGGTTTATGTTTAATTTTGTGTACGTTCGCTCATAAATAAAACAAATGGAATGACGCAAAGAAAAGATTGTAAAACACAAGAAATAGAGTGAGACAGGTAGAGAGAGAGGGAACAATGCCATGATTTATGGCTCCTGTTATTCTAATGAACTCTATGCAAACATGGTCTGCAGTAATAAATGATCTACTTCGAACCGAAACACTGCGGAGGAAGGTCTACGGCACGACAGCTTCCACGCGAACATACAACGGTGTGTGTGAGGGCGTGTGCGCTTGTATTTCTGTTCTTGTGAGGAACAAACGCACGTCGCATTCTCGAGCAGTTTGTTGCACCACATATACTGCAACCTGGCCCATTAGCAGGGAATGACACATCGTGACTCTAAGTTGGAGTCTTGCTCATTTTCACGACCTAACCTCTTTTATATATATTTATATATAGTATATAATCCACTGACACGGCAGCTGGGAAGAGAAGGGGTGGCATTGAAGGTTTGAGACAGGCGTCATTTCCAGTAGGCCTTAAAACAGATGATTGATGGTTCTCTTCTCCTTCCTTACTCTACCCGACTGGCAAAACACACGTCTTGCTGAGCTGTCAGTCAGCTTTGCTTTGGACTGAATGTCAACCTGGAAAAAACATGGTGGCTGCCCCAGAAACGACAAATTCCCCCTGAACGATCTGTTTGTGAGGATTCTCAGTCGTCCGGGTCCGAGAACATCTAGAAGAACTGAGAACTGTCACTAATGACGTCAACGAACCATCCAAAGAGCATAAAAAAAAAAAAGTCTGGCACTGCCCACCAGTCTGAAGAACTGAGTAGCGCAGCCAGTGTGCTTGTTTAAAACTGCTCGTCGGACGGTCGAATAGCTTCGAAAAACACCTGTCACACACACCTTTGGATTCGGAGGTCTGTGTCCGACCGGGTGAGGTGTGATCTGCTGTACTCGTGATGTAGTGTGGTAATAAAGAACCACCATTCATCAGGTTGTAGAAAATGCATGTTGTCACCTTGAGATGGCAGTACAAACCATATTATTCAACTGGGTACAGTTACTCTCCCCTTCAATAACTCTTCATGGACCTCCACAAGAACTCTTGGAACCCATTCAAGAACTGCTGGAATCTCTTTAGACTCTTGGCCCTACCTCAAGAACCTTTTTACAGATTGCTAGGAACCCTTTTCAAGAACCACTAGAACTGAGTCAACCACTACTGGAACCTAAACGGACACGAACAAATGGAGAACAACCAATACTGGCAGAAGCATGATGCTGTACCACTTAGCGAGCAGCGATATGCGTCAGTTCCCCCTGTAGTTTACAGGATGGGTAATAATCCTGGACAAGTCTCTGTTGCTATAGGTGTTGAACTTTTCAGTTCCTCTGTCCGTTGGTTATCCAGCCCTGTACCACAGTTCACATCGGTCTTGCCTCTAAAACCAAAATAATGTTTTAGTGATGATGACTATTATCACATGATCAGAGCTGATGGAGCAGATCAGAGACCCATGATGATACACAATGACTGGACTGAATACTAAATTTTGGACCTGGTCTCGTGCAGGTCTTGGTTACTTGGATCCAAGTGGACTAATGTTGACCTCTAGTTTTGAGAGGCAGATGAGTCTCATCATCTAAATGATGCGGTAACTCCTCAGATTTAAATTCGTTGGTAAGTATCCAACAAGGCTGAATCAACTCCCATGAGGTTTTCCAGACCGAACTCTCCAGAGGGTTTCAGGGTTCAGGTTAGAACGGGTTTCGGTGACGGTTAGACCTTCGGTTTGGGTGTTAACCTGGCCAAGGTTAAGATGTGAGGAAAGGGACTGCAGTACGTCCATTTGGGAATCCTCACAAGTGCAGTGATACAAACGTGTGTGTGTGTGTTTGTGTGTGTGTGTGTGTGTGTGTGTGTGTGTGTGTGTTGAATGCCCCTGAATCTGCTGACAGAGCGCCAGAATACACACTGTGCTATTTCCTCCTGCATATGCCTGAATTAATGTGAGAGAGAGAGAGAGAGAGAGAGAGAGACAGAGAGAGAGAGAGAGAGAGAGAGAGAGAGAGAGAGAGAGAGAGAGAGATCAACAGATAAAGAGTGTAATTCTGTTTTCCTGAATCTCGTCCCAGTGCTTTTCTTTGTCTGTTTTAATTAACAGACAGCTGATAGGAATAAACTGAACAAAAAAAACTGACAAACACAATCTTACGTGTGTGTGTGTGTGTGTGTGTTTGTGTGTGTGTGTGTGTGTGTGTGTGTGTTTGTCATAGGCTACTTTTGGGACAGATTTCAATCCAGACCAAAGTGTCTAGTGAACTAGTGTTAATTTTGTCAACCATTTTTAGATTTAATCTTAGTCCCGTGATAGAAAGTCCACGTTACTTTTAGTAAAATTCAGTCAACCTCTCTCTTTTTGCTTTTAGTCAATTCTTTGTTTAAAACTCCGGGCATCTTAGTCTCGTCTTTGTCAAAGAAAAACATTTAGTGTAGTTTTAGCCAAGACAAAGAATGAGCATTTTAGTCAAACCTCACCAAACTGCTTTCGCATAAGATTTCATCCACCTGATTTTCACAATTACCGTAAGTCTGGAAAGATGCGACAACAATAGCAAATCCAAGGCAATCTAACTCAGTATCGATCAATAATAGTCAATCAGAACGTGACCAGAAAAAAAGAAAAACCCTCACACAAGACACAAGCTCGTTCAGCGCCCAGGTGGTTGTGATCCGTCAGACCCGGTCCTCTGCTTTGCGATGCCTGTGTGACAATGTCGAAACGTTGCTCTGTGAAATGAAATTTGCCGGGCGTTATCAGTGCAGTGTGCAGATCTTTGTCTGACTTTTTGCCTTTGCCTTGATCCAGCTACCTGTAGAATTTTTGTGCACACGCTGTTTGTCTGCGATAACCACAGCGAACTTCTGCCATTGCTGCTGATGAACGAGAGTCGGGGTTGCATGCATTGCCCGTATATAGCATGCTCATATCACCTGAGCACACCTGGCTATACCCTGCACACATCACTTGGACACACATGGCCTCGTCATCTGTATATAAACTTTCACAAACCACCCGGGTAAGTTTCCTGTATGTAACTTTAATCGCTATTTGCACGGCCTTTGTACATTAGTCGTATACATTACACCTGGACACATTACCTGCCCATGTCCTGCAAAAATCCCCTGTTTACACCGTAGACCATATATAAAGAGCTGGCAGCGCGTCTAATGGCATCATACATATTTGAAGCCTCTAGTTGGGCTTTATGCTCATTGACATGTTTGCTGGGCAGGACCAGGATTATCCAGAAGGTTGGAACAGAGGAGGCATCTGTGCAGGACCCCTCTAATTAAAAGGCCCATATGGCCCAAAATATAGCCCTCTATAATCCCTAATATCTTAATTACGGAGCGATACTTTTCAAAGCAGCCACCAAGACACGCGCTGCACGAAATGAGGCCAAAGTGCGTTGTGATAAACATTGTTGGACTCTGTTATTGCAGAAAGACGATAATTCGGAGCCAGCATGTAGTGGCCACCAACGGTACCGCAACTCAAAGCAACGTCTGCGCTCATCTCAGCGATCTGAACCGATCTACTGTGTAGCTCCATCTGCATTTCCCTCAGCTGACGGGGGGGGGGGGGGAGCCCGTCAGCCGGCACATTTCAGCCCACGTTCCTCCATCTGCTCTCCTGAGAACAACAGCGACAGCAGCGGTGCACAGTGTACGCCCTCTGAACCCGTCAGCAGCAGCGGCATACATCCAACAAGACATCAACACCCCTTGAATTTTTATCACCAGTCTGCTGTTAAAATGACTATGCATTGTATGTATAATGATTCCGGACAAGGAGTCTACACAGCAGCCTGATGAGCAGCCCGGGCTGTCGACTGGAAACACACACACACACACACACACACACACACACACACACACACACGAAAGATGATAATAGAAGAAATACCTCAGATTCAGGCTGGAATATAAAACAACAGCAACAGAATAATGGTCAGATTTTGATATAATTTTTTAAGTCCTCGTCTCATGCTGTAGTTTCTGATGGATGTCGACATAAAACACACGGCAGCGCCAGAGGAGGCTAATCTGACAGATGGCTACAATATATTCTCGAACACACACGTACACACATAAACTTGTATTCCTATGCATGTGAGGGCAACGACTTGCCGTCTCTCGAGGCTTTACATTACCTGTGAGTGCTTTGCAAAAAAAAACCTCTTCACCAAACGTAACCTGGTTGTAATTACAACTTCGACCCTGAAGTAAATGATGAACTTCTGTGGGGACTGCATTTTTGCGCCCAGGTGGCAGGTAATTCGGAGGGATTTTTGTGAAGCCCCGAGGATTAAATCCTTGTAACCCCGGCGATTCTCCGACCTTTTCACATAGCAACACCGGCAGGGCAATGTTTTCAATCATCCAGTGACATTTTTTCAGAAATGTTCTCCGTGGATTGCCAGTGCTAAGAGGTAAATGTTGGCCTGCTAACGTGCTGAACCAGGACGGCGAACATACTAGACATTAAACCTGCTAAACATCAGTATGTTAGCATTGTCAGTGAGCCTGGCAGCGTGTTCACGTTAGCACCGTGCCAAAGCACTAGTGTGGCCGCAGACTCTTAGTCTTGTTTATATTCGGCAGGTCATCAAATTTGAGAGTGCTTTATGTTTAATTCTGTAACACACTTTTTCAGTTAAACTGTTTCTGTCTTCATTAAAACTAGAACAACATATAACGGTGCTCATGCAGACAATAGAAAGGACGTGGTCTTGAAAGATAAGCACGTCAATATAATTTCTTGGCAACTCGCACCTATATTTAAACAGATCTGTTAGCTTTACAAAAACAAAATCAGTCTCAAACAGCAATCAGTACTAGCTCGGAGGTTATTATATACATCATCATATCAGCTACGTAGATTCATATGCTTTAGTCCGAGATTAAATTGAAATTAAATGAAATCTGGATTGACCCTGGATCAATAAATAACCCTCGTAACTGACATTTATCAAGAATGTTTTCAACCTTGGAGATCTGTCGGTCTCCACGACGTGACTGCGTGAAAACACTGTTGTCCCCACAACACGATGGACCCACAGCCGACACAAACAGACGTGCGCACACACACACACACACACACACACACAGCCCATGTACAGATAACCCATTTCTTTAAACAGGATTTTGAATAAAGTCTGTTTCTGTTCTCCCGTTAAACTCCTTACAACTGAACTAGCTGATTATTGAAAGCTTCAAACTATTTTCTCTCTCTCTTTGTGAGAGATAAATGGCTTCAGGATGAAATGGAGTGCAAAGCTGCAGACAAAACATTACTTATTTTTCTTTCTCTCACACTAACAAAGCAGATAAGGAAAGATGCACAAAACGACAAAAACCAAAACTGAGAGAGTCAAAACCAGACAAAAACACCATTACTACATTTTTATGACATGTGCAATAATATCTAAGACTTAATATACTGTAGAGCAACACACTCTAAAGCTTAACATTGTTATTCAGTCTGTTCAGTCTGCTCCACACCAGCAGCAGCCTGAAGGTAATATTCATCCAGACTCAGCAGAGAGAGATGTGGTTCTGAGGCCACATCCTGAAGGAAATTAAATGAAAACGACACGTTCTTCAGTCAGCCAAAGGCACTGCAATACATACACTGCAGCTTTTCATTTTCATCATCAAAATGATCCCATGTAGCACTATGATAGCTAAACCACTTCAGCTTGTTTTGAACATTTAAAAGGCCGGTTCAACAAAACTACAAAAAATACTGCGGACAGATCTGGTTTTATGTTGAGGTTCTGCGATATCTGCCTCTGTAACTTCTGCCACCAAATAATTACATCGTGGTTATTAATGGACCTTAGTTTGTGGTGCTCAAAGCATTGAAAAGAAGGCATTTAAAAACTTACTATCAGTGTGTTCTAGCAGCAAAAATGTCCCCATTATTCTTGATAATCTATAGTCCTCACTGTAAAATGTTTTCATAGGGACTGTTTCTTTAATAGCGAATAGTCCTTCTGGAAAATGGTCTATTAATTATCCACAGAAACTGGGCTTTACTTTAACTTTTTTTACTAGAAAGCCATGTTGAAATATTTAAATTTAATTATTCGATGCTGTGGATATCGGAAAAAAAAATTGCATTCAGCTCCACGGTAGTGAGGTGGAGGCAAAAATTTTGACTGTATAATCAAGGTTTAACTTATTCATCCATAAAATCATGGAAATTAGAAAAGAGTTCTCCTCTCCCATCCTAATCAACTGACACTGATTACAGAACATAGAAAATAAAGATTCATTAAATGAAACAACAGATAAAACAATATAAAGCTATAATCCACAGTAAAAAGGAACAAGCGTGCGCTACCTATAGCCAGGCTTGATATCGAGCTAGCCTGGCTAGCCTGCTGGCTAACCAGGCTAGCAGGCTAGCTTGCGAGCTCGCACTAGTCATTCACTGAAGCTCTCCAAGCTGCTTCCCCGAGCGTGTTGTGTGTTCAGGAAAGCGTTGCTGAAGAGGGGAAAAAAAGATCTCCAAGCCGACAAGTTGTCTAACTGTTTGCTAACAGTCGTTTGGCACGCTTGCGAGCTCTATCGCCACCGGGACAATTAGTTGACACAGTTTATTCAACAGACTTATTTGTACCATCGACTCCTGTCTCTTAACTGTCTGCAAAGCCATTAGTTTTACGTGGAGCAGCTCATACTCCGACAGAGGAGGGTAAATAAAAGTAGCTAACAGCTAAAAAGCTACATAGCGGTTTTCTGTTTCCTCAGCATTGTCCGATGCTTGTTTGACCAGGCTTTAACACACATTATTCTACAATGAGATGTTCCACAGGTCAATATGATTGGACATGTTCACATAAGTTTGGCTTTGTGGTATCTGCATGGAAACCACTTGAAACCACAATTAGTTTGGGTAGTTGGGGAAATGCCCTCTGAATTCTGGTGAACTGTGGCTGTGGGATTAGTTTCACTGTTTTGGTTTACATTCAGTGATTTAACTGGTTACCATGATCAGTGTGAATGTAAATGACGGATCGGGGTCATTGACTGGTCGTGTACCTCCACGATTTCAATTTGTGACATCAACCCAACGAGGAGAACAAAGCAGTTTGAATAGTCTGAGTCTGAGCTCCAACTCAAACAGAACTGTTGTTTTTCAAAGAGTGGAGACAGATTTCTGATCCTCACCATCAGAACTGAATAAAACAGATTGTTTTGTTCTTTTATATATATATATATATTTTTTTTTACAGTGTTCTGCTCTCTTTCTGTCTTTGTTCGTCTTTTTGTATCTCTGATTCTCCTTTTACAGACATCATCTCTATTCTGTCTCGCTTTCACTTTGTTTCTTCACCTCTTCATATCTCCATCTCCTACGCCCTACCTTCTCCATAGCGCTCTCTCTCTCCTTCTCGGCTCTCTTTATCGTTTGAGCTCGCTCGCCCGCTCGCGTCGCTCGCGCTGCTTTTCTCTTTGCTGACTGAAACCTTTCAATTTTCTTCTGCCTCATCGTGTTTGTCTGCCTGTCATGCATTCAGTGTCATGCTGTAAAAACAGGTTCATCTCCTCTGCTGTTGTTGTGGCCCAGGGAACTTTTTAGCACACACACAGACACGCACTGAGCTCACTGATGTCGCAGTTGAAGCTGTTGTGACTTGTGTCACGATCAGTCTGTTTACAGCCGGATCATTTGTACGTGTTGAGAGGGAAAATTCTGTTCTTTTTTTCCCATCCTTATGTCAGGGTGTACTATTAACTTTTATTTTTCTATTTAAAGTCAAAATGATGTAGACTTGAATAGCTTCACATTCACAAGGCCGCAAAATGTCAAGATATCAAACATAAACTACTAGAAAGCAGAAAGAGAGGCATACAAATATTGTTTACTTCTGCCAGGGCTGCAGAATCCTTTAAAATAGTTATTGTAATAATAATGTGGCAAAGTTTTTAAAGTGCCGCCTGGATCTGCATTGAAATACACATAGTGCGAGGCAATCTAGTGATGCCTGTGGAGTTCAGTTAAGTTCGGGAGTTCCTATGAAAACTGGGAAATGTTCAGAAATAGTCCATCTTGAGAGGTCGTCAATAAAACTAATCAGTTTTTCTTGGCTTGCGGCCGAACTTTCTGTAAGAAAAAGCTGCATTTCTAAAATCTCCTGCACATCTTTCTCTGCTCCGGTAGTGAACAGAGAAACGTGCGGCTTCAACATCAACACCTCCGCTGAGTGAGACTGAGCGAAAAATCCTCTTTCTATGGATATGCAAATAATGTTCGTTTCACAAGATGTCTCCTACTCCTTCAAACCTGTGCAAACACTGGTTCTCTTTACACTAGCTGCGAAACCCAGAAAGCTAAATTTTAAAGTACGTGACAGTAACATTATATAACAACCTGAATCGATGGCTCCGTGCGGCTGGAAAACAAGATGCTGCATCTACCGGCAGTATCATACGCTAATAGCCGCGTCGCGGTAGCCGAGCTCCAAATGGGAAAGGTCGTTTAGTTTCTTTGCCAGCAGTTAAAAGTTGGTGATGAAAAGATGAAGATCAAAGTTTACTGCATCTTCAGCCCCGGCTGCTTGATCAACAGTTGATAGAGATTTAATGCCACGGCTGCCACCTCATACGCTGCCTACACTAAGAACACAACTAAGAACCTACAAGATCAAAAAATCTGAAATTTTTGGCCACTGACTGGCAACAGACAACAATTTCCGTACCTGGTGGCAGATCTCGTGGACGACCACCATGGTGAGCTCCATCTGATAGGACGAGGACGACACCTCTGCATCCAACAGGATCTTCTGCTCCACGAAGACGCTCAGCCCCCAGTTTTCCATGGCAGCGTACGGATGCTTGGGCACTGCCAGCAAGTCTGAGAAAAAAACAAAACAAAAAAACACAGCAACACGTTATGGCTTTTCAACACACACAATGAACGTGTTCCTCCATTAATAAACTCCCAGTCAGTTTCATCCAGCGAGACTCCAACATTTAAATAAAAGGCGATGCTGGCTGTGACAGAGTGACTGAAAATCCCATTTTGGGTTAAAATTAAACTCATGAGTCATTTTAACAACCTGCCATAGAATCCTTTTATCCCCACAACATGGATAGATGGAATTTTTCAGAGATAACTCTACATATATCTGTAGGAGAGAAAGAGGCAGACAGACGGAGAGATGAGAGAAGATGCGGGGAAAAGGATAAAGAAGGAGAGAGGAGGTGAAGAAGGAGAATAACTTCAACAGAGAATATTTATTAGCGACTGAGAGAGGTAATTAAAAATCACACTACAGGAAAAGTAAGAGTTACCTGGCTGGATACTTAGCCGAGAAAAATTGGAAGTCATCCGCAGAAAGTTAAAGCAAAAGCAGATCTTAAATTACTATGTGTTGACCAGGCATTTCATGGGACTACGTTTCCATTATGAGTCACGGTGCTCGGGAATGCCTTCATTTGGTCTATCGGTGGTATTATACATGTTCCCTGACTATTTCTATGAGAAAAATATGAGCAAAAATCTGCATATGAATGCAGAGGGGAGAGTGTCGGTGTGTATGGGATAGAAGAACCAGTTGCTGGGACCTTCTCAGCCTTAAAATAACGCCAAAGAAATGTACTGATAATGCCGAACCAATAGCAGTTAGTTACTTTCCATGTATTTTGTCAATCAAATTGCTTTTCATTTCTTCATTAAATTTAATGAGGAGCACGTTTGTGATGTAACGTGTAATGTCTCCATTAATGTCAGCTGCGTTAGTTGTGGTCACCACCCGAGGCCCGTTTTTTGTTTTGGTGAGTCTGCACCATGGAAAGGATACATTTTGATTCGCTCTGTTTTCCAACACCGACAGGGAAGACTAGAAAGTGCTCAGAGAGAAGCTGCTATTGGCAATTTCACGACAATACGACTAATAGCTGTTGAGACGTTTCACCCAAAGCACAAAAGCGAACCTTATAGTGCCGCCGGAAGAAAAAGTCAGGGGATCACCAAAGTAATCTGGATTCATCCTTTGGAAAACACAGTTATTAGGAACCCAATTTCATTCCAATCCATCAAATGATTGTGGAGATATTTCAGCCTGGACTAAAGTGTTGAAATTACTGACGGTCCCTGTCGTCTACGGAGCCAAACCATTAACTGGTTACAGCTCCTCAAATGTGAGAATTGGCAGTTTCTTTCTGTTTTGTATTGTTGTAACATTAAATATCTTTTGAGCTTTGGACTGTTGGTCGGACAAAACAAGTAATCCGAAACTCTGACGGGCACTTTTCACCAATTTCAGATATTTATGGACCAAGAAATGTATTCAGTTTATTGAAAAAATAATAATCATATAGATCAGCGGTCATCCCCTTTGCCAGGGGTGGTGAGAATAGGAATGGAAATGAATTAGAGAAAGGAATTTTTTTTTTTTCTCGTTGGTGAATTTGGTCACACCTTGCAGACATACACTGTGCTACTGCTGAGGGGGGGGGGTCACAAGAAGGCATTGCTTTGTTTTAAATGTCAGAGGTTGGGAACCACGGATAGAGATAATGAGAACGACTGATAGTTGCAGCCGGAATCACCTGGTTTCAGGGATTCTTTTGCGGGGGATTTAACAGACACACACAGTGACTAGGGCCCCGGTCACACCTGGCATCAACATGCGTCTGGGGTGATCCGATCACAAGTGGCCCGGCCACTCAACTGAAATCCTCGTCCCGCCACGGTTACATAACGAACCAGGGATACTATTATACTTGTCACAGTGCTTCCATTCCTTGGCTTATTCGTGGCGGCCCGCTACAATACCAAGATTGGCCGCCACATATTGATTTTCTATTTTTTGTTTTACTATTTCATCATAGAGCTGCGCACGTTGCCTTCCACGCTCAGCCCCTCCTTGCCCTGCTCCCTGTCTCTCTCACACAAACACACCGACAACAGACTGTCTGTCATAGTCGGACTCGGTCTTTGCAAACCTGGCGTAATGTGCACGTTTATTTGCATATAGAGCGGGGAAGTGAGAGAAAAGGGCCTAAAAGTGGTTAAGAGCCAAAATGAACCTTCGAGAAAGAAACAATCGACATGTCGGTTTTCGAAACAGCCTCACAGCAGCGAGCTGAGTGGCAGATTCCTGATTTTTGTGTTTTAAAAGCAGAATTCTGCAGCAGCTGTCACTCAGCCCTGTCTGCAACTTAATCAGGTATGAACATGACATGATGTGAATCCGTGCACCGCAGGGTGGCCTCTTTTACCCAGCAGGGCCCTCTCTGGCGGAGCGAAGGCAGTCATGGAGACCCGCTGTGTTGAAATGTTTTGAGACACCCAGAACTCTGCGCAGCCTGAAGGCTGGTAACGTTGTTTCACAACTCAGAATTCAAGGGATAAAATGTGAATAAACGGGTTAAAATCGCAACGTGATTTCACAACATTGAGTCAAATTCGGTCACGGATGGGTTTCCGAATGGGCCAGCTGGGCCCAAGGGGTCGGGGGGGGCCTGTGCTTCTGACTGGAGTAACTGTTAATATTTCTCGTTTGAGAGTCATAGGGTTCAGACAAAGGACACAAAACCACCTCAAAGGGACTCGAAACGCCCACAGCGGGACGCTCATCATGGTGACAAATCCAAAGACAATTGAAACAATCAGATAAGACGTTTGTTGTAGAACCATTATTTATCCGTGGTATAAAGACGGCGAGTCATGCTTCATGATACACGGTGTCATTGATGACAGGGGAAGAGCTCTGGTCGCCGGCTGGCTTTCACAGGTTGCGCCGCACCACTCAGCCTCAAACACTGTCCTACAGGGGTCCTATCACACTTTACTACTGCACTTCCATAGAACTGGGACACACGCAAGAGACAGCTTTAAAAAGAAAAAACAGGTCAAAGTTGAAGCAGAGATGATTGTGATTATGATTCTCCAAAAACACAGGATTTCCTCCTTTTCCTACCAACCCACCTCAACATCTGGAATAAACAGACAGACAGACAGACAACCTGTTTCTTCTCACAGTTTTCATGCAACTGATGAAGAAGTGTGACGAACAAACCCAAACACACACACACACACACACACACACACACACACACACACACACACTAAATGCTGTTGAGGACATTGTGTGTGTGTGTGTTTTTGTGCAGTTATTCCTCCTTTGTTCTAATTATGATTTCTCCAGTCTGTTCATTCTCTGACAGGGAGAGCGAGAGAATACTTGTCCTTCCTCGCTCGCCCGGCGATTGATGGCCTATATGAAAAGCTTTAAACAAACAAACGATGATCAATTAAACCCATTAGCCTCTGCTGCGGGTTTGCCCTCAGTCGTTTGTAGTTTGGACGGGGAAAGACTTCAGCCATGCCAGGATGTA
Source organism: Xiphias gladius (assembly GCF_016859285.1). Classification (NCBI taxonomy): domain Eukaryota; kingdom Metazoa; phylum Chordata; class Actinopteri; order Istiophoriformes; family Xiphiidae; genus Xiphias; species Xiphias gladius. The sequence continues at coordinate 2,290,637 of NC_053401.1, read as the reverse complement.
AGGGCAAGGTCGCCTACAGATTGTCTGTCAGCTTCAGGCAGCTGAATTCAATTTGAATACCAGCTGCTCTGTTCTCTCCCGGTCACAGTCCGGTCCGCGGCCCATCCCAGGATGGCGTCACTTTTCCTTCCACCTCGCTCTCCAGTTCCTCAGCCCCACAGAGGATTTCTTCTCCTCGTGGAGGCGGACAGTTCATGATCAGACGTCCACCCCGGACGCAATGAATGCTGGATGTGTGCAGAAGGTTTCCAGGTACGTGTTGTAAGGCCACCAGTTGTTGGTGGAGTTTTTTTAGGTCAGCGTGTGATTAGCGACAAAGTTTTCTTGTTGGGAGACAAGAGTCGACCCTGAGATGTGGATGAAGTGTTGTGGTCTCGGACGTGAGATGAAGTGTTGTGCTGTGCCGCATGTCCGTCAAGAGGCACCACGTGACGAGTCTTGAAGAAGTGAACTCGGTGGAGTGCGCGTCAGTTCCCGATCATGAAAAACTGTAAAGTCGGGAAGGTCGTGAGGTGAAACGTACAGAACCAGAGTCTGCCAGGGGGAAGAGTGGTTTTATTTTTCAGCGTCAGGAAATAAAATTCAACAAACATCATCTGGTGTGGAATACTGAATTTCAATTACGCAATTTTTGTTGAGAACAACATAGAATCTGAGCTCGGGCTCCGAACGGAAACATAAAAGATCCGTTTTGGGGTCGACGTTTGCTGTTGTTTTGTGGTAGAAAAATACAGGTCTGCCGTGCGACGGCCTCAGACATAATTCATCACATCATATTTTAAGCGTCAAGCTGCTCACACCGTTCAGACATGGTCTGTCATCCAGCTGTCAGACTGACGGCGGGGACTCTGTGTCAATGTCCGAGTCATCGGCCGGCGTAGCGGTTTGTAGAAAGCGTCTGCGGGTCAGAGACAAAGTGTCCTCTGCCGCAACGGAAACCAAACAGCCGCACTTGCTCAGCGACCACGTGTGAGCGTTGTCTCCGTTGTGCCACAAGGTTCCTCAAAGTCCTGGTCCACGACCGAAAAAACGAGTTTCACTTTAGCGTTACAACGGGGCACTTCCCCTCAAGCGTCTGCGGCCGCGGTTTGCCAACACTGCGGCGACCGGTGCCGAGTCGCAGCCCGGTCTCCGACAAACGATGAAATCAAATTCACACACAGGGATTCCACATCGGCCCGCAAGCAAAACGAAAGCAACCCACAGCCGTAATAGATGAAAACGCCCGCCGACATGTCCAGATACTCTTATCAGTCATGTTTTATGATTGCCGCGGGCCGCAGTGCCCATTCAGGCGGTAATGGACTCTTTCTTGTCACAACAACATACCAACACATCATGTTATAACGAGAGGAGTTTGTTTTATCGCCGCCGTCGACTAATCACAGCCAAGAGGAGGTGGAGCATGACAGACAGAGGGAGTACGACGGGCAGCTCGAACGAATGCATTACAAAACATACGAGTCGCCATGGAAACAGAATTCCCAAGCGGCGACGCGCTACGTCCGCAGCCAGCGTCCAATCACGTTCCAGCCCCTGCCTCTAGGCTCGGTGCGATTGGCTGACAGCTCATTATCCACATGACTTAGGCTCAGACAGCAGAAGTGATTGGCCGGCTGAGGGAAGAAATGGAAATGCAATTGGTTTAACTTAAGGGGGAAACACAAATGAGACTGATTTAAGGTGGAATATGCAAAAGGGGCATTATACTCAATAGACATTTAAATTAAAAGGAAATGAATTGTTTCATTTTACTGCAGAATGAGCCCTTCAGGAGGTTTCTGTCTCGAAAATACACACACACACACACACACACACGCACGCACACACACGCACACACACACACACAAGTGTGTGTGAAATATAACCTAAATTAGATTCACCTCACACTCTCCGTCGTCACTCTCGTGCGGCTGGTCTGGTGTTTCACCCGGATTCGGTCTCCGCTTGCAGCCTCCTTGTTACGACTGATTTTCTCTCTTTCTTTTTGGCAGAGATGGAAAGTAACGACATAATGCATTCGCTGGTTTGGGCTCTGCAGCAGCACGGTGCACGCTGAGTCCAGGTGCAGGATGCACTACAGAATTGTCCTAGTCCAACTGTTTAATGGGAACTCCTACACCGATTTTAGATTTAGAGTTAGAGTGATAGCGGCATGGAGTGCTACTCAGCCGCTGCACGCAGTTGTATAATGTTCCCTTCCTAACGTCTCTGGAGAAGCTTGGAAACTGAAAGACCATGACAGCAGTGTGTGTATCGACGATTTCACAATCAATAATCAACAGGTGGGGTTAATTATGGATGTCCAGTTGGCACAACAGGTCTGTCCCAGCAGGGGGAGCCCCATTCACACGATGGAGGGACCGAAACCTAAAACAGTTTAGAAACGAAACAAACAAACAAAAGAAACAAAAAAAACCAAACAAAAAAAAACGAACCAAAAAACAAAGACAACTGACAATGCATTCGCTTCGTAAAAAGCCAGCAAATTAAATCTCCTCATTCAACCCACTGGGAGTGAGGGTTCCACTGGAGTGATTCCCACGCGTCTGCCTCTGTCGCCACCTCTCGCAGTCGCGCCTGAGAGAATAATCACTCAGGTATTCTTGCTTTGGCTCGGAGACTGAAAACAGAGACGTTGTAAGCGAGCGGAACAAACCACTTACGGCACACGTCCCGCCCCCTCCCCCTCCAAAGCCGATCGTCGTCATATCAAGCCAGTCCTGATGTTGCACCGACGCGAGCGAAACCTGGCGCATGCGTAGCAGAAGTATCACCTGTGGGAAAATAGCGTCAACGTCACCGAACCTTTTAAGCGGGTTTTTGGTACGTGCGGTCTTTAGGACCATTGAAAGTGAAGTCCAGACTCTCTCCCCATTTTTTTTAGAAAGGGGGGCCCGGTCTCGTTAGCCCAAAATAACTGCCCCGGGGGGCGTTGCCAAGATGGCTGCCGACTAGCGAGACCTGCCTACAAGGACTTTGCTGCAGATGTGAGTAGGACTTGGGGTGTGGCCTTTGAAAGATGTGGGTGTTTCCCAGCTCAAACGAAAGATGCTATTAAGTCGCAGTACGATACGTGTAGAGTTTTTTGACCATTGTATTTTTAATCTGCCTCCTGTGAGTCCCCCGTTGTTTCAGAAGTGCAATCCTATATCACTGCAGAACTCTTTTAAGTCAACATTTGCCAATAAACAATTAGCCAATTACCAAAAATATATGCATAAATCGAGACACAGGGAGCTGCATACATGAATAGATTAGTCAGGTAACAGTTTTTGCACTATTACAGCATTATTTCAGCTTCACTAAAGCAGACGCACATATACTTCATACACAAGCAGTACAAAGCAGCAGAAATGCAAAAGTTGCAGAAGACTCAGATCTAAAATTAAGCTTTTGTCGACGTTGTCTTTCCACAATCTGCGTTAAAAACAACAAATGCGGAAATGGTGGAGGCTGAGATGACTCTAAAAATACCAGTGAGACTTTACCGAACACGGTTTTTGGAGGAAACGTTATTGTTGCCTGGGCTATATTGACCGGCAAAATGTTTTTTACAGACCAGGAAGTGACATGACTCCACAGAAGCCATTGGGAAGGGGATCGGGGGGGATGGCGTACAAACCACAGCAGTCTTGCATCCCACATGCTGTTTTACAGGTTTTACGCTACGACGCCACGTTGGTCAAATATTGAAAAAAGGCAGTTGCTTCCTGCTCCGAGTCAGCGAGGACTTTTTAAATGTTCAACCAGAGCCACGATCTTTCTCTACCCACGAGGTTCTGTTTGAGTTGTCTGGACACGCGACGGCCGGCGCTCTCGCGGGACTTTGAGGGTCGTCTACCACCAGAGCTCCGGTGGTTACTGATCAGTGTTTGAGTGCGGTGCTACTCAGTCGTGACTGTCAAAGGCTAAAAAACGGCTGTTCAAGCTGGTGGAAACACGGTCTTTAGCCAGATTTAGTCCCTGTTCACTTGTTCCAGCTTCTTCAGTGTGAACATTCGCTCTTTGTGTACGATCACATGAGCCTTTTTTCATCAGGGACCTGCTACTTTGACTTGAGTAAGGGATCAGAGTATTTTTCTACCTCAGCTCACTGTCATGTTGCTTGCTCTCCTCAGTGCTTCACATTTTGGGGCAGGACCCAAGTGTGTGCCTCCCTCTGTCCCCACCACACACATCCCAGATAAGGCCACTCATTCACGTAACGCCCCTATTTTCGGTATCGCTCGCGCTGCGACGTTTGTCTCTGTTTCATCGCTTCCTCTCTCTCTCTCCCTCTCTCTCTTCCTCTCTGCGGTCGAGCTCCACTTGTCCACCAATTATCTTCAGCTCGTTCAGATAAGAGCTGCTCCATATTCAGCAGACGCGAGAAGAGAGAACAGAGGAGATACTTTGAATTTTAAAACGCCCCTCACAGCCACCAGACAACCTGCAGTCACACAAATAACAAAACAGCCGCAGCAAGCGCTGCCGGAGGCCGCGATGTTCATTACACCCCATAATATTAAAGTGCAGTACAGAATAAATAACACACAGATGATGTAGCTATTCTTAGGAGTGGCGCTTGAAATATGAAGTTTGTCCTGTGGCCGGGGTTAAAGGAAAGATCCTTAAAGTCAAGAGTTCAACCTCAGGGGGGCAGAAATGTGTTGCTTGATTCAAAAATGAAGGTGCTGTGAAAATGGCTCGATGAAGGTCTGGTCTGAGTGGACACTAAACCTGAACAGGAACAGTATTCTCTGTGTGAGGGTTTATGATTTGTTCTCACAGAGACAGAAGTACGCACGCACACACACGCGCACACACACACACACACACACACACACACACGCGCGCACACACAGATGCAAACTGGAGGGATCGTGACGATTTCGAGCTGTCAGTCCTGAAACAAGCTGAAAATCTCTCCCCGTTGCTCTGCACAAGTGGAAAATCTATATATGAGACCGTGTGTGTGCATGTGTGTGTTTGCGCGTAGAGGAGACTCAGAGGACGTGACCGTCAGGACCATCAGATCGCCCCGGGGCCGGCTGATTGGCTTGGCTCGCTGCCAGCCCGGCCAATCAGAGGCCTCGATTTCACCGCAGCGATAAAAGCTGAAAAACACTTTACAGCTGAGCAGAGACGACCTTTAAACTGAAGTATCGCAGCACACCTGGAAATTCTAGGTTTAATACTATAAATGACCCGATTAGTCTCATTAGCTGCCTGGTCAGTGGAAAATGCTATTTTTCCAGTGATGCTGCGGTGACTTTCCGTTTGACACCGTGGAGATGTTTCTCGGTTACGTCCTCGCATGAATTACCCCCGCTCTTTGTTCCCGTTCTCAGAATCGAACCGCTTTGAATGGCAGGATTACTGTCCACGCCCCACGTCCGCTGTTGCAAATTTAACCCTCTGGCGGCATAAGAGAGTTCTTCTACCTTCAGATCTCCGTCTTCACACACTGCTTTACTTTGACACCGACCTTCAAGGGATCCGGGGAAGAACTCATTGTATCGGCAATGTGTGATCGCAGATGTGGGACGGTATGAATAAAGCTTTTTGACGACAAGAAGCTGAGGAGGAGATACCACGGGGACCCCCGAAAAGTCACGGTGGGGATTTTTCCTACTCTGAAACTCTTGTGCATTAACTCGCATCAATTTTTAGTGTCACCCTCCCAATACGTTGTTCATTCCCAGTGATCCGTAGAGAAGAGGCCGAGTCGCACTACAATGCTCTGTTATTTATTCTGTAGTAGACCGCCGCTCGTTGTGACCACGTCGCGACTGGACACGCTCTCCGCTGGCCCAGCGGTTACATTTCCAAACCAGGACAGGGACGTCTAATGTGTTTTGCATCCCAAAATGGCATTTTAAGTTTTCGACTGCATTTGGTTTCCACCCAAATGTAGCACACATTTTAAACAAGCTCCCAGAAAAATCATCAAAAGAAAATGCAAATTAATGTTCGTTTCCATCCACGATGCAAATATTAGGAGTTGGTTCGTTGAGATACGCAGCTGGAGGCGGCTAATTACACGAGCGCCAGTCAAACCTCAAACCAACTTAAACCGTGTGGAAAACATGATGGAAATGTGACGTTTCTGTTGGTTTCATGTGTTAATGTGAAGGAAGGTTCCAGTCTCCTCATCGCTCCGCACAGATCTGATGTTCAACTTTCAGGCATTTCCTGTCCGTTTACTGTGTGCAGGTCGAAAATGCTTATAAAAACTGCTGGATGGAAACACAGTGTCCATGAACGTGCTCACCAACAGTTTGTCCTCAACTGGGTTTCACTCAATTCAAATGTCATTGCTGACTGTCTAGTCTGAGACAGGAAGTGAAGTAAGGACACCCAAGGAGGCAGTTCGAGCTAACTAGTACCTTTAAACGCCGTGTGAAGGCTCAGAGCAGATGACTCGACCGAGGAGCTGATGTTGCTCGACACCCATTATCAGCGGTGGACAGCTGTCATGCAGTTAACTGCTGTCACGTAACAGCAAAATGAATCACTCTATTATCCCCCCACCCCGTGTGGTTGCCATGGCCATGCCGAGCGCAGAGGAGGAGAAGGTGCAAGATGGTTGAACTCAGGCGGCGGCGGCGGCGGTGGCGGCAGCTCTTTTTCATTCCTCATATTTACATTGGGAACGGCAGAGGCGGCGGCGGCGGCGGCGGCGAGCGCTTGCTGTTTGAACGCCGCCCCACCGTCACGTCAGATCTGCTTCTGACAGAGTGACGAGTGGCAGAACAATGAGGATGTTACAGACGGATGGTAACATCTCCGTCTCTCTCAGAAGACTGAGTCTCTTCAACCAGCAGATGGGGTATTTATATAACGTCTTCATTCTGCCTTTCGTTCTGTTTTCACTCTTATTTCTCAGTCTGTTTTGTTTTTCTGTTCATTTCCTCTTCACTCCCTGCCACCTCCTCCTTTTCCTCTTTCTTTCTCTCCTCTTGTCTCTCCGTCTGTTCATTTCTCTTTACATTTTGTCACACAAATCACTCCTTCACGCCGCCATCTGCTTCTCTCCGCTTCCTCCATCACTCTCTCCGCTTTGCCCGCCGCTTGCGTTCTGCCGCCCCAACATCCGTCTCTGTGCGTTTTACCGTGGCGTTGACCCGGCGCAGACCTCTGGACTGCGGTGGACCGGGCGCGCTCCAGATCCGTAGTGTTTCCTTGACCATGCCATCGCCGCAGATTGTGGGAACGTGTCACCGGCAACGCAAAGCCGACCCGGTGAGGCTTTCGGGCTCCGACAGTCATTATGTATCTACAGAGTGGCTCAAAGTTGTGAAACATTATAATGGTGTATAATTTATACTGAAGTTTGCAATATAATAGGTTGTAATGAGCTTTGAAGCCACTCTGGTGAGTTCCAATAAGTTGGAAGGCGTACCCATAATCGCTGCATAATTGCTCCAAGGGGACAAAGGGTGACAAACTGTCAGTGTCACTGGTCTTTGTGCGATGCAGCACAATTGGTTCGTACTGGGACTGACAGTTGGGCATGGCGAGGCGAAGCAAACGACATCTGCTGCCGCTCGCTACGAAGTTCTGCAGAGCCAGCAGAGAGCTCCTCTCCGGAGGCGTCCGATCGTTCCCAAATTAATTCTGCGGAACGACAATGAGCCCAAACATAGAGCCAGAGTCATAAAGGAGTCCTGCAGCAGATGGTCTGGCCCCAACAGAGCCCTGATCTCAGCATCACGGAGTCAGTCAGGGATTACACGAAGAGACAGGAGACACTGAGACAGACTAAATCCGCAGACGCAACCGTGGCAAGTTCTACCTGCCAAGTGCCTGGAAAACTGTGTGCAGGTGCGCCGAGGAGAACTGGTGCTGGTCTTTAAGGCAAAGAGGGGTCACACTTCATGAAGAGGGTCTCAGACGGACCGCCTGGGACAAAAGGCAACAAGAGAAAGGAGACGCACCAAGCAGGCCCGTCCACCTCCAACTACCAGCAGCACCTATGTCCACACTGTAATAAAGTCCGCGGGATCCGTTTCTTCGGGCAAGTCAAGACCCAGAAACAGGACCCCCAGGAGGACAATCCTACTCCAGTGATCGCTGATGATACAAAAGTGAAAGCAATAAGAACTCTTCGGTCACATGAGTGAATTTCATAGCCAGCTTTACACAGCTTTGTCTAGCCGACGAAAATTTAGGATCATGTGTGACAAACCTGTGGTAGAGTCGGAGTGAGGGGACGCGATGGGGCCGACTCAGGATCTGCGGAATTTTTTCATTATGGGCCAGAAAACATTTTCACCATGTCCTCGCATGACACCTGGGGAGAGTTGGTAGACCACCAAGGGGAGCAGATCAAAAGCGAATCAAAGACCTGGCCAGGTAGTCGCGGAGGCTGCAGTGTTACCCAGCACGTACGCAGAGGTGGTCTGCAGGCAGCGAGGAACCTGCTGCTCCTGAGGGGAGGCCAGAACAAAAAGGGGGCAACGAAGAGGAGACAAAACAAGGCCATCTGTGACCACAGGTTACCTGTCTCAGCTCTGGTATCCGAACCTGACGACAGCTGTTTCTACAGCCGACCTAAGAGGAGCGCCGCTGGACTGTGCGGCAGTTTTGGGGAGGTTGCCACAGTCTGAACTGTAGGTCAGACTGGGACCCAGAGACAGACTTTTTGCCGTATAAATCCATTAGTAAAAAAAAAAAAAAAAAATATAAAAACTACTAAGAACGTTTCCTGAGCATCACACAATAAAATCTTTTCTCATGCGAGTTTTAACAATTAGGCCCAATGAACAAAAAAGAAACAAAAGGCCATATCAAGGCATAAAACCACTAATGCTTGAACTTCTCAAATACACCGTGCGACCCATGGGACGCTCTGGCTCGTTGGAGCTACATCATTTGTCCTTTTGCCTTTGATTCCATTTATGATGCCAAAAACACATTCTGACTTTTCGGTTGTAAAATTTAAAGACTTTACTTTCAAAGGAGGCCATGGTTACATTTAAAAGGGTTGAACAACAGAAGGCTGTCTATTTTGGGTACTTTATTTTCAGGCTTGTTCGGTTCAATCAAAGAGTAATTTTTTACCCGTTTCTGAAGCCTGACGAGGTAAAACTTCACAGTGTTTACCAGGAACGGGAACAGAGAACAGAGGCACAGTTTAGATTCCGCTCCGCTCAAATCAATATAATCACTCATCTTTTTAGTGTCCATTTGCTCTGTATAGAGATTTTATTATTGTGGTTATTATTCGCTCGTTAAAATAAAGAAATAAGAGGAAAAAAGTCTCCATTCATGAAAAACTAAAATAAAGCCTTCAGGCTTCAGCACTGAGCAGCTGCCCTGAGGTAATTATTAAGTCACTGTGGCTGAAGCGGTGTTTGAATAGTTTACATGGTAAGTAGCAGTTACCATGGTATTTATTATTTATCATGGCTGCCGGCGAGACACACATGAAATTCATTTCCTCCTGCTTAATGCGTCAAAAACCCCCCCCCACATTTCCTCACACACGATGATGCGAATTTTCACTGTACGTACTTGAAAAAAAAAAAAACCAAACTATAAAAACTACTAAGAACGTTTCCTGAGCATCACACAATAAAATCTTTTCTCATGCGAGTTTTAACAATTAGGCCCAATGAACAAAAAAGAAACAAAAGGCCATATCAAGGCATAAAACCACTAATGCTTGAACTTCTCAAGTACACCGTGCGACCCATGGGACGCTCTGGCTCGTTGGAGCTACATCATTTGTCCTTTTGCCTTTGATTCCATTTATGATGCCAAAAACACATTCTGACTTTTCGGTTGTAAAATTTAAAGACTTTACTTTCAAGGGAGGCCATGGTTACATTTAAAAGGGTTGAACAACACAAGGCTGTCTATTTTGGGTACTTTATTTTCAGGCTTGTTCGGTTCAATCAAAGAGTAATTTTTTACCCGTTTCTGAAGCCTGACGAGGTAAAACTTCACAGTGTTTACCAGGAGGGAACAGAGAACAGAGGCACAGTTTAGATTCCGCTCCGCTCAAATCAATATAATCACTCATCTTTTTAGTGTCCATTTGCTCTGTATAGAGATTTTATTATTGTGGTTATTATTCGCTCGTTAAAATAAAGAAATAAGAGGAAAAAAGTCTCCATTCATGAAAAACTAAAATAAAGCCTTCAGGCTTCAGCACTGAGCAGCTGCCCTGAGGTAATTATTAAGTCACTGTGGCTGAAGCGGTGTTTGAATAGTTTACATGGTAAGTAGCAGTTACCATGGTATTTATTATTTATCATGGCTGCCGGCGAGACACACATGAAATTCATTTCCTCCTGCTTAATGCGTCAAAACCCCCCCCCCACATTTCCTCACACACGATGATGCGAATTTTCACTGTACGTAAAAAAAAAAACGAGAAAAAAAACAAACACGTGTTTCGCATGCGATGAATTCTCACTTTTTTTTTTTTTTTACAAGGATAAAGAGGTTAAAAAGGCATAAAGATGCTTCCAGAGATACAGGTTGGAGCGTGACATCAGAACAAATTTGCTTCTTCCTGTCAGACCATCGCAATGGGATGTCGGAGCCAATAATGTGTTCAGCGTGACAATGATCAAATTTAGAAGGAGACAGACGGACAGGCAGGTGGAGGTAGACGGAAACAACCAACGGAATAATAAAAAGATTCACGACTCCTTATAATCTAATGAAGTCTATGAAAACAGCCCCTGTAGTAATAAATTATCCACTTCAAACAAAACACTGCAGAGACAGAAAGACCGAATACAGAAGATTAATTAGCCCGGTTCATAGGATCACACAGACACACACACACACACGGGGGCAGGAAAAGTTAATCTTGTAATTAAACTTTTTTTCAAATGTAATTTGGCTTCATTGTGCTTTTTATTTAACTCTGTCAGCGCTGCTCTCGCTAACATTTCCTCCAGGCACATCGAAAACGTCCAAAACAACACATGCACTAGTTAATCACATCACACGCCTCGTCCGCAGCGAATGTGGACTGCTGCTCTGGATTCGGGACCAGGATCCGCCCCAGAAAGACACCTGAAAGCAATATCAGGGCGAGTTCGGGAGGAGTTTGGGAAGATCTCTACTCCAGCAAAGGCTGACATAAGAGATAAAAATGAAATAAAGCTACAGCTCATGTTTCCGCTGAGGCACGGGAGTCGTTTTAAATGACTCAGGACTTCTCAATGTGATCTGAGCTAGTTGGTTTTGTTCTCATGTCCTGAGCAGAGGTGAGTTGCGTGTGTGTGTGTGTGTGTAGGCTTGAAATACCCTCCGTCAGTAATGCAGAAAAACGGACATCACACCTGCTGTGGGATGTGAGTTTATGTAGTGGTTTTGTGGTGTGTGTTGTTTTCTTGGATCTGCGCGAGCTGATGACGGCAGCTGGATTTTACGACTGCACTCGGGTTCCGCTTGTCGATCAATAACCTAATTCAAAACATCCATTGAAAACCTGCCGTTTTAACCCTGAGTGGAACAAACACACGATAAGATGCCATCGTGCCCTGTACAACTATGAAATTAAGCATGAAACATTTCCTTAATATTCTCTAATCAAATACTGTACATCGTGTTGAACTTCCATACGAAAACAGCTGATTGAACCCAAAGTGCAGCCAACATCCAGGTTGGACCACGAAAGGATGTCATCGCTGCTGTGCCATTATAAGATTAACTGTGATTTAATCCACTTATGAAGTTAATCCTCCTTTGCCCGAGCAGCCTTCAGGCTAACGATCGGGCTCATTATGAGGATGTCACTGTTCGGCTGAGGTGCTGTCCAGTGGCGTGTGCGCAGCTTCAGGCTGAACCAGTTCTGTCTTTAGTAACATAAATCTGAACGTGTTGACTGCGGTTCACCGGAAACACCAAATACCGTTCGTTATTATTAGTGGTAGCAGCAGCATTTAAAGAAATCAGCAGAGAAACCATCTAGTTTTCCGAGACCTTCGGCACTGGACAGCTCCCCGGTGTGTTTCCTGAAGGTAAATGAAAAGCCAGTCTGGCCTGTAACACTGGAGGGGATTTTTTTATATAGCAGGTGGTGGTTACCATGGTTAAAAACAAAGACTTCTCACACTGAGAAGAGAAACTTCACTGGGGGACTGGTATGACTCAAAATGTATGAATTTATTCCCGATGAAGTTTACGTATCGTTCCCCCGGCATACTTCATTTTTTTAAATTAAAACCTCTGATAGACACTTCCTGTAGAGACAGAACAATGATCTGGTCCCACGAGGATCTGATTAAAACACACAGGGGAGGGGGAAGATGTGTGTGTGTGTGTGTGTGTGTGTGTGTGTGTTTTATTTTTCCGAGCAGATACAGTATTAAAGCAGAGTGAAGGAATCAGCTCCATGCTGAGCCAAGAAACACAGTGAAATCACAATTCCTGTCGGAGGAGTAGTTATTGATGGGAACTCGAACCGACAACCGTCCAATCAAAAACCTCCGACCTGGAAATTAAGGTCCCGTCTTTCTCTCTGTCATCGTCCTCACATCATGAGGTTTGACTGCATCGATCAATCCTCCCACTCTCTCTGCTGTCGCTCTTTTTTCTCCTTCCTGAATCAGAACACGTTTCCAGGGCAAGCCAAGGCCACGCCGTGGCCACGGAAACCACAGTGGCTCCTGACACGTCCTAATTTGGTCGGTGACACGAGTCCTAATTTGTCCGCTTAGCCGCGGAGGAGGGTGTTAATGACCGACCACGCGCCGACACGCGAGCAACGGGGAACGCCGGAGAGCCTGACTGACGAGCGCTATCGGTTTGTGTTGACATTTCAGTCGCTAAGACGCCGACGCACACGGCGCTGTGACAGCCATCGCCTGAGATAAAGGGTTTGGGGAGATGAACCTCAGCATCTCCGGAGTGGATTGGGATCGTTAAGCTGTCACGTTAATGTTAACGAGTCTGGAAACCGAGAGGCTTTTGAGATCTTATCGCGGTTGTCGGTTTTCACATCCTTGATATTGAACTGATGTGTTCAACCAAAGTGTGATGTTCCCTCCTTGGATTGTTTCATTTAAATAGTGAACAGAGTCCAGGAGAGATGAAAGTATCTCGCAGCGAAAAAGCCACATTTAGAGACGACGTTCTGTCGTTTTACTTCTTTCCGTTTTTTGTTTATTATCTCAGAACCTCTCAGACTGATCTTCCGAAGCAGTTTGAGGGCCTTCGCTCGCTCGAAGTTTGGCAGCCACTGATCTCGTAAGACATAATAGAAGGCAGAGCTTGTCGCGAAAGAAAGACACCTAAACATGTGTCTCGGTGCACGAGACGGCATTAAAGGGCCCTCTGATATCAAATACTTGCCTTGGCGTTTGCCGTTTCATGAGCTGCTTAGCTACATTATCCCAATCAAGGAGCGATGGATTGAAGAAAAATAGACAATAACTTAGAAAGAACGTTTTTCTTTTAAAATAAAAGACCTTCTGATGCACGAAGTTCTGGAAAACACTCACACAGAATGTGAATAATTAGCCAGAGACTAGTGTTAATCCAGACCTCAAAATCAATCTATCAACCAATCACTGGGGAGCCATTGAAAGGAAATTTACCAGGCCGGTTAGAGTGCGAGAATAGAGAGGAAAGTTTCACAGTGTAAAAACACCAAATCAGGTTTAACTAAATGGCCTGATGTCTTATAGTGTGTGTGTGTGTGTGTGTGTGTCAACTGATCTCCAAGAGAGCGTAAATCAGAGGTATTAGTCTCTATACGAGCTTTAACAGTCCCGCTGTGCTGACGAGCCTGCTGACTCCGCCCACTGGTCACTGATCAGAGTGGTGGAGGAATTATGGGAAATTATTCCCACCACGTACCGTCGCACAGTCGACTGTTCAAAGGCCGCCGCAGGAACACATCCGTCTGCTTTTAGTTTCGGTGAGGATGGGTGAAATTTCCATGTTTACAGGTAAGTGATGAATAATGAGTTGAGTCCTCCACAGGCTGAGAAAGTTCACCACCTCATACTCTGCCAAAACCCTCCGGATTAGGTGTAACTGCGCAATCATCAAAATTAAGGCTGTTGTTTTTCCTCAGTTCCTGCCAGACTCTCCGTTTTTTCCAGCAGCGATCGAAAGGATCAGACTTTTCATTAGACGCATCAACATCTTCGTCTGGGGCCCAAACGACTTTCCTCCGCGCAGCACTTTACTTCAAACGTTACGTATTACCCCAGCACGGATCCTTCACCTACTTTAGTTGGACCGTATCCCTCTGTTTATATAATGGTATTTATGAGCTTTATAGGTTACGATTTTATGCGCTACATGACAAAAAGCGTGTGGACACCTGAGAGTGACACCCATATGTGATAGTTGAGCGAGGGTACGGATGAGCTGCTGTAACAGCCTTTCCCTCCTCTGGTTCCAGGCTTTCCACCAGACTTTTTTTGGAGCGTGGCTGCGGGGATTTTTTGTCCCGGGGCAGCCACAAGAGCATTTCAGTCGGCTTATTCAAGCGGAATGGACAGTTGTGCGAGTGTAGAGCATGCACAGCGTTGATATTCGGCCTCTCGGCTCTGGCCTCGCCGCTCCCCCGCGAGGAAACGCCAGGCTCGGCGCAGAAGGGAGTGGGGGGGAGGGGGGCGACGATAATAGCTTCCAGGACCTGGAGCCCACTGGTGGATTCTGTGGCTTTTGAAACGACATACGAACAGCGGCAAGCGACGGCACTGCTTTCAGCTGAGTGAGGGCCAGTTGTGCTCTTCCGTACCAAACTGGAAAAAAGCCGCCGGCGGATCAGAGTTGTCTAAAATGTAGTAGTATGTTGTAGCAGTGACTCCTCTAACCCTTCTAACCCTGCTTGAGGTCCCGGAGAGCCATGAAACTCACTCAACAATGAGAATTGCCCATAAATCTGATTTTGAAATGAGGCCCGTTTCAGAGGACGATTATCTTATATGGTATGTTTGGGATCAAAAAGACTCCGGCTGTAAAACCCGGTTTTTTCAGGTCCTCCATGTCTGTGATGGGTGTCGACGGTACTTATTAACAACAACAATGCTTTATGCTCCTTCCACGCACTTTCATGTCACCACTTTAATAGTTTTCTACGGATTGGGTTTTAATAAGGTAATAAGAAGAGCATTAAAGCAAATACAGGGGGGAAGAAAGAGGTTAATTTTGCTACTATCGTTACCATTGCATACGTATGTCAAAGTGGGGTCATTGGGAACCCAAACTGATGAGGGAGCGTCAGCAGAAGTCAGTTACCACAACAGCGTAACTGGGTTTTTTTTTTTACATTTAGCTTAATGTCTGTCATTGTGACTTTAACATTGTCTTGCTTAAACTCCCCGCCGACGTCCGGACAGCAGAGCCGGCGGCCATCTTTCCACGTCCTCAGGCGACACCTCGACACCAGGCGGTCGTGACTTCTGATGTGGTGACGCGAAAGACCCGAGCACCTGCACCGAGGCGCTCGGAACATCTAGCGCTCGTTCGTATCAGGTTTCAGCCCACTTACAGCAGGCTCCTATGACAAGGAAAAGCCTCTGCCGAGTGAATGTAATTTAATTACTGACATTTTAAACAAGTTTAACTCACCACTGCATACGGCGCGCGCACACACACACACACACACACACACACACACACACACACACACACACACACACACACAGATGGAGGGCGGTTTTATTGTGAAACTCTGGGACTGTAACTGTAACCGTGCTGCTGTGGAAACACACACTCGCTTTCTCCTGCTTCTGCCAATAAAGAAAATTTGAATTTCACAGAGAGGGGGAGCAGATGGATGCAGAGACGGAGAGAGTGGGAGAGACATTACCATGGCAACAGATGTTGGGTCACTGATTCGGTTATAGGCCAGCGAACTCCACTCTGGATTCAGTGTGTGTGGTTGTGTTTGCGTGTGTGTGCTTGTGTGGTCGTGTGTGTGTGTGTGTGTGTGTGTGTGCGCGCTGTTCTGTTATATATAGACAGAGAGCGGGTGTGTTTTGGAAAATGGTGAAACACAGCAGAGAGAGAAAAGATGGCGGAAAAAAATGTGTGTGTTTGTATGTCTGTGTGTGTGTGTGTGTGTGTGTGTGTGTGGGTGACCTTGGTTCTGATGCCAGGTTTGAGTCAACAAGCAGGCAACCAACCAACCAGCACACACACACACACACACACACCTGGATCCACACACGCAAACACACCACCGCGTGAACATTAGTTCAGCTCTACATACAACCCCGGTTCTCAGAGTCCAAGTCCCGCCCCCCGACAGGGTTCAAGATGACGCAACTCTCCCCCAATCAGGAGGGAGTGTACGGGGCCGATGACCAATGAGACGAGGACCTGGGGGACGGGATATCGTGCTGACAGAACCGGAGTTACACGGCGGCAACGCACCACGACAACGCTAGGAAAAAGTGGGGCAGTGCCAGAGGTCCGTACGTCACATAAAGCTCTTGCTTCAAGAGCATTTCAATGACGTGACGGCAGTTTATTTAAATCTGAAACAATTCCTGAAGCTGTCGTCTCAGGTGTTTCCTTTGGAGCAGTACTAGAATAACCCAAAGCGTGGCCTAGTTTTTATGCCAATTAGTTCGTCATGTGAAGTTTACATGTGTTTAACATCTTAAAGGCACAAAGCCTCACTTTGTTCAATCCAGGTTTCCCTCAACCTCGCTGGTGTTGGCTTTTAAAACTCGATACGCTCGGCAGCTGAGCAGAGCAGTCCACCGGTGTTTTAGGAGTTCAGTTGTAAACCCCACGAAGCCTCATTATTGCCGAGACAGATGGATCGGCTCAGACCCTCGATCGATACCTCAATCGATCAGCGTTTCCTCAGGTGAACCGGCGCCTGTGTTTCTTACAGCACATCTTTTAGAAATTTTGATCGGAGCCGGTTATCATATCCCTTCTTTGTCCTGTTTTCTTTTTTTAAATTTAGTTCCTGTCATTTGTTCAGCTGGTCGTCTTTGACGTCCACAGCGGCGGAGCGGCACACACACACACACACACACACACAATACACACACAGTGCACAGCCCTTTAGTGTGTATGTGAACACGCCACCGCGTGTGTGTGTGTTACATAAGGAGCTCTCTCCTTGTCTTGAAGTGACACTAAAATAGCAGCTTTAGCTTCACACCCTGTCTTGTCTTTGTCTTTAAAAGCACTAATTAGAGACATTTAATCACTACACTGGCTGTCCGGACGAGTTACACTCACTTACACAGAAAGAAAGAGAGAGAGAGAGAGAGAGATTCACTTGTCCTCTGCTGTCCCCGAGAAAAAAGCCCCATATTCTTCTATATTCTTTCTAGAAACATTTCAGCCACTTTCCCTTCGTCTGATGTTTGTCAGCGTGGTAAATTTTTATAATCAGCCTCTCACACACCATTAATGGCTGCCACTTTGCTTTTCCCCCCTCGGTAAACTGAAACCATCCACCACCCGGTCGCTAGGACCCCCGCCTGACCCAGGAGACCAGGAAACGCCTTCGCGTGGGTGAGGAGGTACGCTACGGAGAGGTGCAGAGAGCTGGGGGGGCGTCAGTGGCTCGTGGGAGCCTCATATCACGGTGCCACGGTCTACCGGCATGATGAAACAAAGCCGCATCACACAGCTCACTGTTCAATGTTTGTTAGGTTGGAAATAATCCAAGATGAAGGCGCTGAAAAGTTATTTTATGATACATTTCAGCTTTAATAAAAGTATTTTTGTCCAACCATCAGTCCAAAACCCAAATGCTCTCAATTGTCACTGGGGACTAAGGAACCACCGCAGTTTACATCTGACAGGATGGAACCAGTGAATCTTTGGCGATTTTAGCTTAAAAGAATCACTGAAATGATTAATCAGCTGCTGATGAATAGTAAATCCACTAATCGATTAAGTGAATAATCATTTCAGCTTCAAATGTACGAGTAAGATGTGAGGGTAAGAAACAGCAGAGGAGTACACAATGACCATGACTCAGCAAACACTGGCGTTACTGTTCAGTGTTAAAGATGTTGTATGAGGATTAAATGTTCTAATAAAAAGTCAATAAAGTCAATTAGTCGTCAATGAAAATTAAATTACTGAGATAAAACTGAAAGAAAAATGACACAGTAAGCATCAATATGTTGCTAAATTTGGTTGAAAGTTGATGTTTTTTACCGGTTTGATCCAGTAAAATAAGATAAACATGATGTAAAGCGATTTAATTACACTTCAGCTTCAGTGGAAGTGTTTTTGGCAAATATTGGTTAAAAAAAAACGTGTACGTTGATATTTCTGGCAAAAAAAAAAAAAAATCTTAGCATGAAAATTTGAACCCATCATATGTCCATCTGACAGTAATGTATAATATTCTGTATCATCTTGTTCCAGCTCTTAATAGATGCTGTGTAAAGGTAAAATGCACAATTCCATCAAACAGAAATATTAAACATGTCTTTTGCACCGTTCCATAAACGTTTAGGATCGAGCAGCGCGAGCCGGGAAATGTTTGGGTCGGTGGGACGTAAGAGGTCATTTTCCTTCCTTCAGCTAAACAGATGGAAGTGAAGGAACAGTCCGACCAGAGTCCGGTCCAGAGACACGTTTTAGCTTAGCTTAGCATAAAGACGGGAACCTTGGGGGAGTGCTCCTCTGGCATCATAGCGTAGTATTTTATAATCATTAGAAGTGTTCACAGCGCTGCAGTCGGCTTTTCAAACTCAATTCAACGCATTTAAATCCATCAATAGATTTAAACAAATCTACCGCTGTTCATGAGCCGAGGCCGCAGCTCTCCGTGGTTCGTTAGCAAGCTGAGGCTGATTCACATTAACTCTTGAGTCCCTCTCTCTCGATGAAACTGAGTGTAACTGGTCCAGACAGTGCAGTGATTAAATGTCTCTAATTGGTGCTCTTAAAGACAGAGCAAGTGTGTGTGTGTGTGTGTGTGTGTGTGTGTGTGTTGCATAATGAGTTCTCATGTTGAAGTGACAGTAAGAGCTACACACACGCGCGGCGTCGAGATCACGCGAGTCTTTTTGGTCTGCGTGCTGAAGTGACAAACCAACCAATAAACAGACTGACTTCTGCTATCGAGGAGAAAACTGATCTGCACTGAACCTACTGTCTACTACTGAAAATCCTCCGTCTCCCCACCAGTCGTTCAACTCATCGCTCTCACTTGTTGTTGGCCGTTTCCCTCGAAGGAGTCAAATCAGCCAGCCAATCAATCAGGTCTTGACCGATGCCGGATCTACAGTCCTGCCAGGGCAGGATAAAGGTATCTGCGGACACAGAGACAGGGTGGAACAGGCTCGCGGAGGAGCCGTAAGCTGACCGGTTTACCAACCGTGTCTCTGTGTACATCGCTGAAATATGATTGCCCCCCCTCCACCCCAGGGACTTATGGGGCTAGAGCGCCACTTTTCATGTAAAACCACCTGTAATAAGGCACAGGGCACTGCACAAGAGCCCCCCCCCCCCGGCTCCCTGAGTAAAAACCGACAAAAGAAATCAGTCAGCAACTCGGGAGTGAGTGTCCACTGCAACACCAGAGGAACACGGTGGTGGAATCAGCGAAAGCTGCTCTACTGTGGCTCTGTTCTGATTTCATTCACTCATTTCAAGTCAAAAAAAGTTAATCCAACCCCCAAATAGGCCTTTGACAGGTAGCGACAAGCCTTCAGTTTGTCAATATTTTTCTCACAAAAGGTTTTCTGTTGTCTGGCCCTCTAAAAAGGTGATAGATGATACGGTGCGTTTCTGTCGGTGTTCCAAGATAGATGACCCTGCATCGATTCGCTGATTTGCTGACCGGGCAACGTCTAGACGTGCGGATCAAAACCGGACTAAATTTTAAGTTTTTAGACATCTAGGTGATTTATAACCATGGCTTCAGCATCACTTCACTTCAGGCTTCCATTTTTCAACGTGAGGCAGGTTTTAACCACATGTCACGGAGATGCAGTTTAAATAGTACGTGCATCACTGTGCGCAAGTTTAAGGCACTAAAAGTAAAGCGAGGATGCCTTCAAAAATGATGCCATGAATACTTTTTATTTATCGGTTAACATCATATATAGAGCAGTAGACAGAAAAAAAATCTAAAGCAGATCAGTTTTTGCTGTGACCCCATTTTTTGCTTTTAAACCAGCTCCGGTTCTCCTCGGGACGCCTGCACACAGTTTTTTAGGCTCTTGGCGGGTAGGTTGTTCCAAGCATCAAATATAATCGCTCATTACAGAACAGTACCACAACTAACTAGTGGAATCTGTGAGGTTTTCAGTGAAACTGAGAGCAACAATGACTTTACAACGGCCCAATAACTATCAAATAACAGGCAAAAGTTGATTAAGCACTGCAACAAACCTTTACTCAAAGTAACATTTACTCTAATGTTACTAATAAAACTAATAAAACAAAAATAAAACTAATTTTTCTGACTTCTTGGGGGTCTAGGCTCAATACCTAGAGTGTAAAGGGTTCACTTAAAAATCGAGAGCACAAAACATGTCTCGAGCAACTATCTAGTGAGCTCTGTACAGCCTCATTCCCCATTTAGGGAGAAAGCGCTGCCCCAACGTTACTTGGATTGCTCTAACAACATGCAGAGAGGTGTTGCGACCAAGCGTGACGGCGCGTTTTGGTCAAAAGCGCCGGCGCTATTGACGTGTCGACCCCTCAGCCAGATAGAGCGATTGGTCCGCAGGCAGGCCTCACTTAAGCGCCGGGCCGGACGCCAGCATTCTGCACGCTTCGCCATTTTAACAAAGACGCAACAGTCGCTAATACGTCTTATTAACGACTAAAGCATCCATGAGGTTTTGTGTGGCTTCGAAACAACACCCCCGTCCTGAGGCCCCACAGCTAGTTAGGAAAAAAGGCATTTCAAGCACACCCACAAACAATTCCATACAGTTCTTTGTTTTAGTTGCAAAACAGTGATGAGCTTGTTAACCCTGAACCTGATGTTGTCTCCTTAGCTGAGGCGGCTTTCCGCTCTCTTCTGTGAAATCAATTCACCTCGGTATCTCCTCGGGATCTGAGACGCTCAGGCTCATCACTGACTGTTGTCCTCCAGCTCTTTGGAAATAATCCCTTTAAACTCCTCTCTCCAGGATGGTTTTGGCTCTGCTTTGCTCACTGCTGGAAATAAATTCCTCACCTCTGGCTGTTTCCCAAACTGCTTTGAAACAGAGACTGTGTCCTAAAGAGACCCGGCGTTCATCTATCCTGTCCTCTGAACCACAGACCAACCTCCAAATTACCTTTCTGTGGTGGGGTCGTGGAAAGAAATTGTTGCTAAAAGACTTTGGAAGTAGATAACAGCGATAACATCTTCATTCATTTTGAGTCTGCTTTTTTTTCCCGGCAGCACGGAAACGGCCTGCAGAGTGGATGTACTCTGAGCATCTTTAAAGGGCAGAAAAGCACTAAGAGCAGCCTGGTCTGATAGCAATCTCGTTGGTACAAAGGTAGATGTCGTTTTTTTTCATTTGATTTGTAAACTCTGATAAGTCTCCTTCTGGACAGGACGTATTTCTATTCCAGTGCGTTGTGTTTTCTTCAAACGAGAGAAATTCAGCTAATGGACTGAGGCACTTCCACTTCTTTCCAGTGAAAAACTGATGGAGATTGGAAAATGGTCATCAGTGATGTTCGGATATTTAACCGACCAGAACAGAGGTTGTCAAACACTGCTGATTTGGCTGCTTTGAACACACAGACATGAAACATGCGTCAACCTCATGAACACCGACATTCCTCAAAAATATCTTCTCAAGACACATTTTCTTTTATTTCTAATGTTGGTCTGTATTTTAATAAAAGCTTTACATTTAAAAATCCAGTGGCCCTTTCTTCCGGAGCCAACATCAGGAAAATAAGTTGTAGCTGCACCACTGGCAAGGCTCCATTATAGATAAATCACCAGTATGTTACTTGTTCTGTCCACTTTCATTATGTGGGGTGTAATGAACATGCTGTATGTGCCTGTAAAAGGCTCTAACAGGGGTTTAGACCAAGCCTTGGACAAGCCAACTGTCGTGGACAGATTCTGAATTACTTTCCACAACTTTATTTAATAGCTACAGTTTGTGCCTGTCGGAAAGACTTGGCCTAAATTATATCTTTTGGGTTTTTTTTGCTGTTAAGAAATATTCTTTTCAGGAACGTCTTTATTTTTAATTTCTGCCTGTATTGATTTATTTTGTTTAGGCCACTTGTGGGCAACAGTTGAGAGGATGAATGAGGATAAAAAGTTGCCTATTTTACAAATCCAGCACACACAGAGAAACATTAGTACTAATTTGGAGACACACTTTTGGCCATCCAACAAATCAAAGTCCAGTATTCCCTCTTCTTTTCGCTCTGGTTTTGGTCTCCACCAGCTCCCGACGGAAAACATCTGGATCTTCAGCTGCTAAATGCTCCACCACGTTAGCCGGCTGGTCTCCGACTGTGCCTGTCTGCTGTTTCCTGCTGAGCAGGTAGTGTAGGCTACAGCGGATGGAACCAGAATTAATGAGAGCGGCGAAACTGAACCGAAACATTAAAGTTGCAGGATGTAAAAACCAAAACAATTAACTGAAAAATGCTCAATGCTACATTGAGTAGAGGGGGTTGGGGATAATCTTCTATGGGTTGATCAGTACAAACAACCCCTTTTATATTACACATAGTCATTTAGTCCATTGTTATAAAAATTTTGATTAGTGAAGCTTTAAACGAGCAGACGGTGTTTTGTCCACAGTAGGACAGTCATTTGGCCTCATTAGTTAACTTACAGGCAACAATAGCAGTAAACTTGATTTGAGTCTTCAGTTGGAAATAAACTATTTTTGGAGTATTTGTCAAAAGGGTCTCTGTGGATCTCAAACAAATTTAAAGCTGAAATTACTTTTAGTGGGTCATAAATCCCTTTATTTGGCTTTTTCAATCACACACTGTCGGGTTATACTTGCATTTCGTGTATCAGCTTCTTCCAGCTCTTAAGTTTGATTCTTACAGTCAATGAAATATTCAAACCTAAAATGCCAGGTCATTTATTTTTTTATGGCTGCACCCATTCATCAAATGGAAATGTTTTAGACGTTTAGGGCTTCGTTTCATGCGCAGTTTTCCAAAATTGAGCCCAATATATCTGATATCTTTGGACACTTTGCGATCTCCGCTAGAAGGAAAAATAAAGTTCCGCGGGTTTTGCGATGGCGACGTAATGTTCAGAGGCTCGGTTTCTCGTATTACTGCAGCCTCTCATGCTCTGCGAGGAAACTTTGTGAAGTCGGCCCCGTCTGAAAAGATTGTCCTCCTCACTTGAACTGAATATCAATGCTAAATTCTTTCAAACAGCCCTGAATGAGCCGGACACACCGACTAACTGGAAGAGACTATCAGCGCTCAGATTCACTGAGGCAGCAGCAGGCTGACAGCTGACTGGCCTGCAGCTCTATGTGTGTGTGTGTGTGTGTGTGTGTGTGTGTGTGTGTGTGTGTGTGTGTGTGTGTGTGTGTGTGTGTGTGTCTGTTTGTGTGCGCGCGAGTGTTTCACTTTAGTCCATCTGTTGTTGCGTGTCACCCTGAGGCGACGGCATGAGAGAAAGGGCGAGAGACAAAGAGGGAAAAAATAGAAAAGACGAAAAGAAAAAAGATGAAAAGATACACAAGTAGAGGGATCTAGGTGTGTTTCTGTGTGTTTCAGTGCGTGTGTGTGTGTGTGTGTGTTGGACCTCAGGCGGTGCTGTCCGTGTGTCTCTGCGGATCCCAGATGGAGCCAGAACTCAACAGAACACATTAGTCCACTCGGCGTGTTCGCACACACACGTTCAGACACACTCAGATATTCAGTGTAATTCTCCTGACAGTCGGATCACCTGAGCCCCCGCTCGCTCTGCCGCTGCAAGATTTCTGCTCCGCTGGAAACAGTCAAATGAATTCCTACGGAAGCCCGGGGAGGCCCGTTATCGCTTCTTTAGCTATCTGCACTCCGGCACTGAAAAGAATCAGAGAAAAACCAACTCCCAGGCTGGGACTGAGTTTCTGCAGAGAGCGGAGGGGCGCGGGTATCTCTCGGTTTCGTTTACAAGGTAGAAGAAAGAGGGAAAGAAGTGGAGGAAGTAATGAAGGAATGCTCCACTGGATCTGTTATTTCCTGAGCTACAGCTTTTAGACCTGGGTCTGACGTGGACTCATCTGCTCCGAGACTCGACTTAATCAGTTCAACAGGCACCAACTTCCCGAAAACATATTTTTCAGATTCAGAGCTCTCTCGGTGCCGTTCTGTCCGTCTGGGAGGCGCAGGAAGGGAGATATTTTATTCAGATTTTCCGTGGATTATAGCTTCTCCTCCCAGGATGTGCGGTGTGGGGAGTTACACTGTAACTTAGAAAAACTGGACGCACCGTACGAGTTAGTTACAAAATCCTGTAAAGTCAAGACGTAACTCATAACTTCAAACTTCTCAGAGGGAGTGAGAGTCAAGGTTTCTTTGAGACACAGACCGCATCTGCAGCACATTGTCTGTGGATTTGCTGGGTTATAGTGGGCCGGAACGATCCAGAACGGCACCTCCAGTAATAATAATACTGTGGGCCGTCAAAACAGCCTCCACGGAGTCTTCACCGGCCCCGTCTGTCCCTTGACACCCTGAACTGATCCCAGCGGGATCTCTTTCCCGGGTGACTCACTTGTCCCCGCTGCGGTGGATCTTAGGGTTCCCCCGCCTGCCGGACCCCATTGGCACGCTCATTACTGTGCCGTACACTGACCGTCCCTCAGAGGAGTTCGCCCGAGATCCAAGTGGCACCGGGATTCCAGGGGTTTCCCGTCATTTTAAAAGTATTACTTGCCAGGAATACAGTGGCTTCTCGCCATGTATTACATCCATTTCCAGTGCTGGAAAGTAAATTTACTCAAGTACCCTACTTAAGTATAAGATTTTGAGTATTTCTGCCACTTAACACTTGTTACTTGCAAATGTTGTACTTTTTCCTGCACCACATCTATTTGATATAGCGACTTTGCAGATTAAGATTCTATCTAAAAAATGTGATAAGCTTATAAAACGTAACCCCGGGTTAAAAATGAAGCCAGCGGTTCTGAACCTATTGGGCCTGTTGTCGTGTTTCAGATGTCTTTGAGCTGAAAACAGTTAAACCAAAGAGACACTTCCCCTCTTAACTAAGTAACTGACTGAGGCCTGAAAAGGTGAACTATGCAGTAGTTCTCAAAAAAAAACCATTTTACTGCATAATAAGTCATTTTATTTTTGTCAGTTTAAGTAAATTAAATCGAAAAACTTTTGTTCTTTTACCTAAGTAGGAGTTTGAATGCTTTGTTATAGTCATAGACAAGAACCTGAGCACTTCCTCCGCCACTGATAAAATGATCTTTGGTCCATCGCACTGTTGTTCTTACGAAGTGCCGATCACACACACGCGCGCTTCTGATCCTGCTGTTCCTCATATCTTCTCGACGTTACCCGTTCGAGCACGCCGGAGTGGTCGCGGGTGTTGTGAGTGTACGAAGGTCTCAGCGCCGGCCCGAGGCGAGGCAGGGTGGAGGGAAAAGAGAGGGAACGGTTGCTGCGAGCAGCCGTTCCTGCGTGCTTGTTTCCGGGGTTCGAGCAATGGCAGAGTTGCTCTCGGGCATTTTGCGGAAACACTGCGCCCCGAACTCAGCGTCCACTACGTCGAAAGCACCCCTACATTCTGCTCTGGGGGGCTGGAGGCCTGCAAGTCAGATTAAGCCACTTGCCGAACCACATGCTTCGTTTTTTTTTTTAGGATTTTGCCCCCCAGTTATTCCAAGAAATACTTTGCCACACAGCTCCGCTGTTAATTCAGTACAGGCCGTTTGAAATCATTAGAGTGGTTAAACATTGCTCATAGAGTCCGGGTGCACTGGAGACCAGAATCAGTATAACACGAGGCACAGTGAGGATTAAAGATACCGTAGGTTTAGATGGAAATCCTTTCAGCGTGTGGAATTTGGAGCAGCACCAGATGAAATGAGATCCTCAGAATCTGTTACAGTTTTTGAAAACAGGATTAAAAAAACTTTACTTTTAAAGCTTCTAAAGCAAAGAGATGGGGAATGTGATTAGTATTTTAGTAAAGATCTACAATTTGCATAATGAGTAATAATGTATCTACTATAATCTGCATGTCAGTCAATTATGTATGAGTTCATTTCACTTTTAGTATTTCATCCAGTGTCATGCTGGGGTTTTATGCGTAGCACTTTGACTGTTGTCTAAGCTGCTTGTTTTATTTGTTTTGTGTTTCTGCACGTCCACGCACTGCAGTGGATTTAATCTGCATGATTGTGTTTGCGTCTTTTGTGATGAATGTGTGAAAAAGTGAAAATCGATCATCAAAATAAAGAAAAAAAAAAAAAAGAAACTGCAGCTGTTGCATTTCAGAATACGTCCAGGCCAGTTGCATCGACAGGGTTTTTGGAGAGGGAGCCTGTGTTTTTAGCACATATGATTATGATGTCTTCAGCAGGCTCAGCGACACACGCAGCCGCACGTGCTAGAATCCCCGGCTCCGGCTGGGATTTTTCCAGGGAAAGATTTTTGTGGAAACCTCTAGGGGGGGTTTCACGATCTGGGGACCATGAATATCCACAGGGGATTCAGTGTCACTCGAGGGTTGAGATGAGAAGCGTTGGACACACAGTTGGGCGTCTTTACGCGTCGTCTCTAACAGGACAAAGGACTCAATTATTCTGACCACTATTCTTCACTGTTATGGATCCTTGTCTTCATGCCGCTGTACAGAGCTGTTTTCTCTCTGTCCCTTTAAATTTGTATCTCAGCTCATCACTTCTCTCTCGCTCTCTCAGGGGAGCTCAAGGCCCTGCATGACAACAGATGGAGCCCTGAGGCTGTGGGACCACACACACACACACACACACACACACACACAAATAGAGTGAGAGCTGGCAGCAGTGGGTGGGGTAAGAGGCAAGGTGCGGTAAAGACTGATGTCAACATCAGCACGAATGCAGACACACAACCTCAGAGAATCTACAGTTATGTGGATAGATGTAGATGAGCACCGAGGACACACACAAAGCAGATTCATAATGGAAGAATGCATTCAGATACACACACACACACACAAACACACAGTTGGAAGAAAAACAGAAAAAAAATCTGACTACGTTTAAAACAGAAAACCAAATCAAAGAAGAAGAATCCGCACAGAGAGATTGCTCTCTTTGCATTTATGTGTTGAGAACAGTTCACACTCGAGTTTTGAGCTAATTTGAGTTTCAAAACTTCAAAAACACTGGGCTGGGAGGACGTTTGGGGATTTGGAGAGTACTGGCACAACAACATAGTAACCCTTCCATCTATCCGTTTGAGAGTCTGACTCTAGTCAAGGACCACTGTGGCAACGCTCGAAGCCACCCCAGACATCCTCTTCCCATCAACTTTCTTTATCCACGCCTGGTCGGTCTCCAAGAACACCTAGGCATGATGGGAGGTGTGGTCTCTCCTGTGAATCCTGGGTTTTCTCTTGGGGTACCCTAACAACAGTCAACAAAATGACCCTGAACCACGTTCCACAAGATTCACCGCTAAACTGGCAGCGTAACGTCCGTCATCACACCATCTATTACCTACAGTACCTGAACTCTAACTCCAACAGCTGCTGTATCCTCACCTGGACCTCACTGAGGAAACCAGGACGGCTACAAGGGTATCCATCCCGATTATCCAGCCTGGACTCTCAACACCACCTCCCGGGCCAAGAAAGCACAGCAGCAACTCTAATCCAAAGCGATTCGATAGTGGCGTTCGACGGTGATTTCAGTTCAGGCAACATCTTACCGTCATATTAGAAATATCTTAAAAAATACAATCTAGTTGAACTTTTAAGGACACAGACCCCATTTCAGGAGCTTTTACTGTATCTCCTCACACACTGTAACAGTGTCTCCAGTTGTCCGTACCACAAATCTCAGACTGTACAGAGCTCAGCTGCCACGATCTTAACCAGAACCAAGTGGTGCGAACCGCCCCGTGACCCGAGGGGCTCTTCTATCCACTTTGCACCACAATCCGGTTAAAGTGCAAATCTTCCATCACAGAGATACTGTAGCAGATAAAAAAAAGTTGAAAATATCCATCTCTGTAGGACAAATGTAGAGCGTTGGCATCCTGGAGGGCCAAACGTGGGCTGGCTCTGGCCCATATTTTGGCCCCACTTTTGGCTCGGTTTTGGGACAGGGGGCACGGGTTGATTTGGAGCGAGAGTCAACTCCGGTTAGCAGCACATGGCCGAGCTCTGGGCAAACGCTGGCAACCTGGAATCAGACCAGCACACCTGGGTGGATTGTGGTGCGTCATCCATCACGAGTCGGGCATGAGTCCAGAAGCCAGGTGTGGCAGGTTTTTACTGAAGGGCACGGCTAAGCAAAGGTGTTTTTGCTGCCCGGGGCTGAAGCATCCCGACGCACAATACCGGAGACTTTCTGTCTCCAGGCCATTGAATTCTTGACATACTGCTCAGCCATCACCACTTACAGGTACCATGTGGAGTTTTTCACCTCCAGTAGTGCTTAGGAGCAACGTTTTGATGTGTGGATTCCCTTTTTGTTTGTTCTCATGCACTTGCCTGAGGATGAACAACTCTAATAGTCTCTAATAACTCTAATAAATGTATAAAATGCTTAACAACGCTATGCAGGAGTCTCCACATCTGGACTGTAGGCCTCTAATTGGCTGCTTTGATGCGTAGTACATGCCAGCACGTTAGGTAGCATGTTCTGTGCTTGAAAACAGTTTTGTGTTGCATAAGTATTTTGTTCCATTACATCACTGCCGTTATATGAAAACCTTTCATGCCCACTGTAAATTTGTAGATTTTCACACACTGTCTGTTCTAAGAGATGATATGGTCGTGATTATTTTCTAACTTCACTAGGTTCCTAAAAGCCTTTCAGAGCTCTTCGGGAGATGCCAAAAGTTCAGTATCATTTGGTTATAGTAACAGCTGAGACTCAGAGTGTCCTGATAATTTGAAACAAGATTTTCAACTGACACCTTTGGGTGACCTGGCCTGGACTCTGTGGCCTGTTAATGCAGCTAATACCTGTGTAAAGGTCGGGGAGGGGAAGTAAATGTCAACGCTACCCTGGGCGGATGGAAACAAACGGCAAACTTTGACTGAAAGGGAATTTCTAATGTGACGAATGAATGTGGACAGGAAGGAGGTGTCTGACACATGCAATATGGAGCCACAGTGATCACATTAGCTTGTTTGGGTGTGGAGAGGAGAAAGGAAATGCACAGTGACACGGCTAATTGATTCTTGCAGGACAGAAGAGTAGAACGCAAACAATTATGAAGACACAAGAAGAAGAAGGAGAAGGAGGACAGGGAGATGAAATTCGATTGCTCTGACACGATTCATTAAGTTGGACAGGAAAGAGGGGAGCGTAAACACCAAATGTGGCCGCACTGAGCTGCATGTTCATTTTTATAAGGTAGAGCTGCTGCTGAGAGGCTGAAAGATTTACAGTATGAGGGAAAACGTGTGGTCCAGACAGAAAAATGAGAATATCTCTAAAATCATTCCCCCATGTCCCTTTTTTGTACCATATAGTAACACTGCAAAGTGGAATGGGAACTAGGGTGGAGGGATCTACCATCCATCCCAAAACGAGGGTGCTGCCTGGCCACAACTGATGTCTCTTTTTGGCTGCAGGAACTTTTCCACAAATGTTTTCACGAACTCGAGAGACTGACCTCCATTTTGGCAGAAGAGGCTTGTTTTGGGGTTTCAAATTCTCTGGCTCAAAAAGGCTCCCTGCTAGAACCCTCCCTCTCAGCGGAGTGCGTAGCTGTAGCCCTGCTATTTGTTGAGGTTAAAGTTGCTGTTTGTCAGCCCTAAACTCACAGTTATCGGGGGGGCTGATGTGCTGTGTTTACTGCCGCTGCGGAGAAATAAATCTTGTTCATATATGACGTTTTGCTACCGGGGTGTATTAGGCTGGCCAACCTCGCTAATGCCACCGGCAGCTGTGTGTGAGAAGCACAAACTGGGACTAGGGTTAGGCAGCGCTGCCAGTGTTGGTGAGAGCCAATGTACCACATAGAGCTTGGAGTTTTGCCCACTACATGCCCACAGAATCCGGCTGAACCGAACTTTCGGATCCGAGCAGACACATTCGAGCTCATTTTAAGCAGGAAAAGATGTTTTTACACAAAATGTGTGTATTGTTTGGGAAAAAAAAATCACTTTCATTAACATCGCATGCCAACAAGGATCTTTGTGATTGTGTGTACAGCACAAACAATATAATTTAGAGTGTGGTTTGTCTTTAAACCCTAAGACCTTCTGACAGGCCAAGAATGTCAGTAATTGGTTGAACACAAGCCTCGAGACAGCTCAAACTTGAGTACAACATTCATTCACAATGCAAACAAACACTGGTCTTCCAGTGATTTTCATTTTAACTGCCACTTCAACTTCTTTCAGTGCTTCATCTTCGGGTTCAAGTTCAACTCCAGCAGGTGCTTAGAGCTTAGCTGTTACCGCTACAACAAAATTACATTTCTGGAGAGAGAAAGCGCAAAACTTGGCTATCGTCACCTCAGTCGGCTCCTTTTAGTACCTACGCTTCAGCTGAAACGACTCTTGTCATCACATCCACTTGAACTGTCACACTTTTCTTGCATGGCGTCCATTTTACAGTAACTGCCACTTCAACTTTTCCTTAGTACCTTAGTTTCCCTGCTTCAATTAAGTTCCTTTGAGTGCACCAAGTCCAGCCATTGATGCCATACAAGTACATTTAAAAAGCTCCAAACAGTAAAACTTAAAGACCTTAGCTCTTCCAATTATGCAATGGACAAAAGCACGCTTGAATTTTCTTCACCAGCTACTTCATGAATCTAAAAATGGACAGAAACGGCACTGAGTTTCAGTACAATTAGGCTCAGTTCTTACTTTGAGTCCTTACTTTGCAAAGTATAAACACATCTTCATACAAAAAACAGTTCACTAAATAAGCTCAACCCCTCGGATGCACCGGCGTTTAATGTCTGAACACAAACGGTCGTGCAAGAACTGACTGAAGGTTCAATTCCCAGACCCAATCACACTGTAGAGCCCCCTGACACGCAGGCAGAAAAGGAGGAGGGAGTATTTTCTCTGCCTGATATGAGTACAAATTGATGAACCCAACGGTAATTGTACAAAGGACAAAGAGTTGGCTGACTTCCCTTAAATGGGCAGCAGAGGAAGGAGAAGTTGTTTTCTCTCTCCTGATTTCAGCAGGGGGATAGAAAGTGAACAGTGTGATTTTTATTTAATGAATGCAGACACGAAAATCAAACATCAGAGGAACAGCGTTGTTCCTGCTGCCTTTGACTGGACGTGAACCCGCTGACGCCATCCTGGCGAGACAAAGCGGGACGCAACCGAAAAACCTTCACGGCAACGTCGACGCCAAGTAACGTCAGAGGGAGAGGACGACGTCCGCAGCCTTACCTAGCTTGGGAAGTGAGTACTGGACTTTAAAGTAGTCCTGGTAAAATCCCAGAAGCCTCTTGGTGATGTGGAGCGCGTAGTCCCCTGCTCCGCTAGAGATGGCATCCGGCCGGGCGTAGAGACGGATCTGAAGACAAAGACGCAGAGAAAGAGAAATGTAAACAGGCTTATTTTAATTGAGATGGATCTAAACACAAATACATACAGAAGTAATGGAATTAGTGTATGCTCAGCCCTAGAGAAAACAAAATGGAATTAAGCCATGTTTTTTTTATACAGAGAAGGAAATTAAATTTGGCAGAGTTTGCGATAAAATCTACAAGGAGACAAACACAACGAGCCTGAGTGTACATTAAACTTTACTTAAAAAAAAATAATACAAGCAGACTGAGTTTAAATTCAAATCTGCAGAGACACAGAAATTAAGTTTGAGGGAATTTCTTTGTCCAAATGTGCACAGAGACAAAGAGAGACGGAATCGGGCCGGCGATACGCAGGACAAGCCCACAGAGAGAGTAACTGAATCAGGCCCGAGATCATGTTCAGCTCTCCAGGCAAAATAATGGAGTCAGGTTGAGGTTTTGTTCAAATCTACACAAAGAAAAATGGATTTACAGCTGCACCAGAAAAAACAATTGACTTTTAGACGCCGAGAAAAAAAATCAAGGGGAAGAAAAAGTTCTGCTTTAGTTGAATTCCAATATTTTCTCACAGTCAAAGTCCAATAATCACAGACCACAATGAGGATTGGCTGTGTGATTAGATCATGCGAGGAAAAATAACATGTTGCCCGTCCCCGGCACACACACGAGACACTCATCTGGCAAACGTTGCGATCAATAATCAATACCGCCAGGTCACGTGACTGCTCCGCACCTATCAGCGAGCTCGGGTAGTGCAGTGACCTCGCTGAAAGAACATCGGGATGACATGCTGACAGTGTGTGTGTGTGTGTGTGTGTGTGTGTGTGTCCCTGAAGCTCCACAGCCACGAGTTACACTCACATCACTGTTAATGGGACAATTCTAAATAATTACCTGATGTTTCAAAACTGTTTCTGTTCATCGTTACTATCTCACAGTTAACTTTTCAGTGCATTACGGCGGATACGAGGCTTCCTGCGTGCAGCCTCTTTCGATACGCCGACTGCCCCGAAACTTGACTAACAGAACAGTGACAGAAACCGTCTGACACTTCACCTTCTTTTTCTCCACCGGGCTAAACAGTTAGAAAGGCTACTGGCAATGTGCAAAAGTGTTCTGTCGCTCACCTATCTAATATATGTATAGCTCCCACTCCTCCAGCCATGTCAATCGTTACGATGAACACGTCACATGCTAGCACGCTCACGATGACAATGCTGATGTTAAGAGGGTGTCATGTCGACAATGCTAACCCTCTCTGTTTAGTCAAAAATGTGTCAGCTAGCACTAAACACAAAATACAGCTGGGGCCTGATGGGAATGTCATTGGTTATTTGGTCAACTGGGCAAACGATCACTAAAGTTGTTACAGTTATGCGAACGCGAGTATGTGAACAAATTTTCATGGCAATCGGCCGAACAGTTATTGAGACATTTCATTCAAAGCCAGAAACCTGAACCTCGTGGTGGCGCTAGAGGAAAAGTCAGGGGATCACTAATGAAGTTAAGATTTATCCTCCAGGAACAACGAAGCTAAAATTCTGACCTGCTATTGGCACACGGTGGAAAGTCAGTGGATCCCCAAAGTCACTGAGATTCGTCCTCTGTGGATCATTAATGTCCGTACAACATCCCCAGCCAATCCATTTAATAATTGTGAAGATATTTCAGTCTGGAGCAAAGTGGTGGATCCACCAACCGACACTGCCGCCCCTAGGTCCATGCAGCTAACATGGCTAAAGATTCCAACACAACAGGAGAAACGTGAACCCTTAAACGATCTCTAAAGGTTGGCTTTAAAAAGGCAGCCAGCATTTAATAACAGTTCTGCTCCCAGAGAGCAGACTGAAGCAGGAAACCCGCTGCTTTGGGATCCTCGCTGTTTGCCTGCAGAAAACACACGAGAGCGTTTCCCGTCTGACTGAAAACTTTGGCAACCTCATTGAAAATGAAGTTAAAAACAAAAACGTGACTGATAATTTTAACTGTCCCTGATACCATATTACTGTTTGTTACTGTGGCATCAATCTGCCTGTCTGTTGTGATTCTACGGCTCTGTCAGAAACGTTTCTCGTCAGTGACTCCCGACTGATTCTTTGAACCGAAGCGATTCTATCAGGCTGACGGACGGACAGACGTCTGCTCCGTCTGAGTCGATTTTCTAATAACAAAAAAAAAAAAACTGCTTCTGAGCTAAAACCAATTTGGCAAGTTTCCAAGAGAAAATGAGCTGCTGCAGCTGCCTGATCCAATCCACATCCAGAGTTTGATGTCAACTGGGCTAATCTCGCTGTGTAATTGCACTCAAGGACCTATCAAGTCTAAAGGTCCTGTTAGCATCTGCTAGCAGGAGCTCATTGTTCTGTATGAACGTTAGGATGACTTAGCTCTTTTTTTAGAGTCTTACCATCAGTGGGGCTAAAACATGTAAGGTTTGTCCTGAAGGTGGCGCTGGAGGAACAACTGATTTTTATTTTATTTATTTATTTTTTTTAACTCTTCAAACTTGTCGTCTTCAGCCCAGACCAAGTGACAACACGCGAGGACAGCAGTGTTCCCCAACGCCACGAGTCCACACAAGTCCACGTACCGGACGCCCTGGGGTGTAACTGGCTTTGACACCGGTCGACGAGCCACCGCGGGAACATCCACCGCGTGCGTTTGTTTAGCTGTAACGCAGCTCGCTCTACAACGCCATCCCTCTTCACGTCCAGCTAGCTGCCAGCCCTGTGGGTCTGTGACGGATGGAGCAGCCGCCACACTGGTCACACACAGAGACACTATCAGCTGACAGACCGACATTACCGTGGCGATGGGAGATGGCGACATCACTGATCAATATGCATGTGTCAGCCCCTGTGAATGAAAATAAATAAATAAATAAAAAATCTGCCCGGGCACGGCTACAGCTGTGTGTGCTTGTTGGATGGTCTTTACTATCAGAGAGAGAATCCGGCTCACCGCCAGCCGAAGGACGACGGGCGACTGGCTGTCAGACACAATGAAACACACGTACACACAGTGCACAAAGTTAAAATACGCATGCGCGCACACACACACACACACACACACACACACACACACACACGCGTTTCATATCATTTTTCACATGAAGATGGAAGCGAGTCGACACACACATAAACACAGTGGCATCATAATGTAATGCTGCTGTATCACAGCCATATCTCTCTCTCTCACACACACACACACACACACGCGCACGCACAAGGTAAACATTGCTGTCCCAGTAATGTCACTCTGCCATCTCTCTTAGTTCCACTCCCATGAACTCAGATTTCGCACAGCTGCATAACAACACCGGATTCTGTACAGTCCCAACGCACAGTAGGCCCGGTTCTGCAGGGTATCGCTACGTTTGTGTCACATAAAAATCACCTGTTAAACCGCAGGGGGCAAAAAAACACTAAGGAGAAGATAGACTGCGTCCAGTATCCAGCTCTGTGGGTGAACCTGCAGGATTCGTTCGGCTCATTCATTAGACACTGGCCTTGGCGGAGGCGTGCGTCCCTCCGAGTGCCATCCCAGTTCTGCATGAAGATATGTGTTCAGCAATTGTGAATGTTTTTTTGCTCTGTAGATGGTCAGTTGTGTTGCATGATTCAATTATGCCGTCTTTGTATGTAAGGCAAGCCTCCTGCTGTTGTGAGCCCGAGGTCAGATGTGAAAAGCCCAGTAGTCAGCAGTCACTGAAGGACGGAGCTTGCCTCGCTGACAGTTTGGCTCGACACAGCTGTTCTCGCCACTGACTTTGGACTTTCGGAATCCATTTACTCTGGATCATCTTTTTTTGGATACTCCTGTGGATTATAGTTTTGTTTTGCTAAAGAGGGATTTTATTTTGTAAAACACATCGCCGCTACGTGAAAGAAGGATTATTCGTGTCAACTCGGAGAAGCGAGTAGCCCATCGATTTGAGACGGATGCATAGAGGAATTGGAAAGAAAAATAATAATAAAATAAAATCAGACATGCGTCAAAACTACAGACAAACTCAATTCTGTAGCGGCTACAGTGAAACTTTTGGCTGTTGTGAGGTTAACATGCTCCAACAGGCTGTGAGCATCTCCGCTACCACCAAAAACTGCAGTTTTTTCTGCCTCTCAGCCCAAAAAGGTGATTACAGATCAGGAAGCTAAACCTAATTGGATCTGATGCTAGATTCTGATTCAATAATATGCCATCAAAATATACTAAATATCACAAATTTGCCTCAAGGGACTTTACAATATTTACAGCACCCTCAGTCCTTGGACCCTTGAATCGGATAAAGATAAACTCCCCATGAAAAACCGTTTCGCAGGGGGAAAAAAATGGAAGACATGTCAGTAGGAGCAACTGAGGCGGGTTCCCGCTTCCCGGACAGACATGCAGCAGATGTCTTGTGTACAGAATAGAGCGCATGGTAAATTTACAGGATGACAACGTCATAGATTGTAAAAATTAACGAAGGAAATGATCTGGGAAGACGTGGAGCAACTTCCAGGTGCTGCCAACAGATCCTGAGCCACACTTACTAACACAAACGCTGCTGCTACTAATAATAATAAATACTAATATTATTACTAATGAATAAACACTACCACAAATACTAAAACTATGCTGATGCTTCCTCGCAATCCTGCTCCTCCTCTTCGATTTCATCCTCCTTTCCTCTCCTCTCCTGTGCTCCTAAGTTCCCCCGGCAGGACTGAGTTTTCAATGAAAATTCAGACTTTGTAATGCTCTGCTCTTATTCCCCACATTCTCCTCCCTCCACCAGAATTCATTTCAGAGTGCCGCAGCCAGCAGAGTGAATATTTGCTCAGAAAGTGGAGGCTTTATTGAAATCGTAGCTTCTTTCGGTGGACTGGCAGCGAGCTGCTGAATTGAGTATCATCTCCTGAGGATTCCTGAAACGCCTCCAGTCATGTTGTCCCAGGTGAGGAGAAACCATGGCACATTACATTTTTCAATAGGGGGGTGGGGGGTGGGGGGGGCGTTCTCCCTTCAAAGTATAAGCATATACACATTCCCTGCGTCTCCCCGGACTGACTTATGCTGCTTCAACTGAAATAAAACCTACCCAGGGTGGCTGAGTGGTTAGCGCCGTTGCATGACAAGAAGAAGGTCCTGGGTTTAAACTCGCCCCTCCGAGTCTGTGTGTTCTGTCTGTACCGTGTGGATTTCCCAAAACACACAGGTCAGCTGAAGTGGAAACTTTAAATTGCCCCGACATGTGATCGTGACTGTGAAAGGTTGCTGGTCCTGTTTTTTTAGCTCTGTGACCGCCTGTTGAGGATGTACCCTGCCTCTCACCCACTGCATGCTGGGATTCGCTACGGCTCCGCGTGACCCTGCTAAGCTGTTTGGAAAATATATGTACGGATGTATAAATTTCCAATTTCCAAACAATCTCTTAAGTGACTGATGAAGCTTCCACTTTGTCCAGTGTTTGCAATGTTTCCATAAATCAGAGGAATGTTTGCCAGTTTGACCAATTACTGCCCTTATATTCACAAATGAGGGACTTTGTTTCTACTGAAGTTGTCCACTTAGGCAGAGCTTATTAATACCCTGTGTATGGAATACTGGAATATTACAAGTCAAAATGTTAGCTGGGGAAAAAAAAACTGAGAAACAAGCGTATACAGCCATGCAAGCAGATCTGTGTGCTTCATCCTCTTAGGACCATGCATGTCTGTACCAATGTTGTGCCAATCCATCAAGCAGTTGTTTGATATATTTCATCGGATAAGTTATACATTTGACCTGCCGTGGCGCTGGAGGGGAGGCCCAGGGATCACCTAAGTCATTAGGACTCATCCTCTGGGGACCATGCATGTCTGTACCAATGTTGGTCCAATCCATCAAGCAGTTGTTTGATATATTTCATCAGATAAGTGATACATTTGACCTGCCGGTGGCGCTGGAGGAGAGGCCCAGGGATCACCTAAGTCATTAGGACTCATCCTCTGGGGACCATGCATGTCTGTACCAATGTTGTTCCAATCCATCAAGCAGCTGTTTGATGTATTTCATCGGATAAGTGATACATTTGACCTGCCGGTGGCGCTGGAGGAGAAGCCCAGGGATCACCTAAGTTATTAGGACTCATCCTCTGGGGACCATGCATGTCTGCATCAAACTTCATGTCAAGTCATCCAAAATTTACTGAGATATTTTAGTTTGGACCAAAGTGATGGATTGACTGACCAGAGCCCTACTGCTAGCGCTCTAAAAATGTTAGTGGCTATTTTCAATTAGTACAACAACAGAGTCTTGTAATATTCATCACTCTGCTGCTCTTGAGTTTCTATTTTTAACAGAGATAACATTTCTATTCATCATTTAATCTGGTGGATTCTACTTTGCCATCTTGAATTAAACTGCTGTTAATGAAATAAACACTTTCTTCACATGTTTCACAGTAAAATCCCTTTGGAGAGGTGAAGGGATTATTCCCCCTGAACTGCTGGAAAGCTTTTAATGTGAAGCAGATTAACAGCAAACAGCAGCAGTGGTAAATTATCACAGCAAACTGGAGCAGATCAAAAAAAAAAAAAAAGGGGGGGGGGGTTCTTAGCATAATACCATCAAACATACAGTACTTTCAAAACAAGCACTACAGGAAAGGCCTGTCTCCAATAACAATCTGTCAGAAAAAAAGACTGGTCAAATCTTTGCAATTAAGGGAAATAAATATCTTGGCCATTATATGAGCCGTGTAGGGGGTCTCACTCTGTAGTGGACAGGGACCACAATTTCAGGAATCTAATGCTAGACACATTCACGTGGTCCGCCGTGCATGCGGTAGCTGCTCTCTGTACCTGTGTAGCGTTATAAGCTACATGCCGGCCCTACACACGTGCGTTGACGAAAAACTATCTCTCATTAACGGGTTTATGCGCGAAAATGACTCAAACTTCTGCTCCAGGATCTAAAAATATCAATATAATTACTTTACACTTATTGGGAAGAAAGTGGAATGACACGTTTTGGGAAATAAGCTTACTACTCTTAACTGACGAGAAGGTCGATAGCACTTTCATATCTGCCGTTTAAATCTACGGATACAGCCGGGATCCAGTTAGCTTAGCTTAGCATAAAGAGTGAAAACAGGGGAAAGCAGCCGACAAAGACAGAATCCGCCTAGCAGCACCTCTAAAGTTCAAAAATTAACATATTATATCTTGTTTGTTTATTCTATACCAAAAATAAAATAATAAAAAAATGACAATACGCCCTTTATGGTGGGTTATGAGTTTTGGATTTGCCAGTATAGATTTTTTTTTTTTTTTTTTTTTTTTCAATTCTTAGGCTATTGGTACGCTAGCTGCTTCCATCTGATTTGATTTTAAGGCGTCTGGTCAGGTAGGCACGCCGACAGGTCTGAAACATCCCTTCATTCTTATCAGTCAGTCAATCAACATGAGAAACAGCCAAAGCCACGGTGACATTTTCTATTCAAAGCTGAACATCATTCAATGTTCGGGCAAACAGGACACGAAAACAAGACAGATTAAACCACAAATGCAAAATATTCCCTTATACTCGCTCATCTCTTAATTCATGTCAACTCTCTCTCGTCTGGTTCCTCTCTCCTTCTTTCTCTTCCTTACATCACTTTCCTCCTCTCCTCCCCTCTCTCCTTGTTATCTCTCCAGTCGTCCGTGACATCTCTCGCTGCGTTCTGGTGCTTCGTCTGTCGCCCTTGGATGATGGATGGGGTGATGGACGCTCGGTTGCCACGGTAATTTGATGGATGGTTTAGCAACTGATACGAGCGCCGAGAGAGTACGCCGACACACACACACACACACACACACACACAAACACACTCTCCTCACAACGCATGTGGGTCCCTGACTTTGAGATCAACAGGCCTCAGACAGGCACTACTCCCTCCATAACAAACACTGCTGACCCGTGGCTGCAGCGCCACACATCTGTCCAGTCACATCATCACTTTTGCAGACGACACCGCTGCGATGAAGTGAGACAGCCCGAGAGCCGGAGCAAGGAGAACAGTCTCTCTGTCAATGTCAACAAGACAAAAAGAGATGATTGTTGACTATAGAGGGACCAGAGCGTGAACGGCAAGCCGGCAGAGGCAACGTGCGTCTTCTGGTGAAAAAAAAATCCCCTCCTCCATAGAGAGACAAAGTCCTGCCTGCTTCTAGACTAGCCTACAGTATATACCGATAAGCCGGAGCGTTACAGCCACTAGCAGACGAAGTAAATAACATTGTTAATTATGGCGTTACACCTGCAGCAGGTAGACAATCAGTTCCTGAAGTTGAGGTGCAGGGAGCAGGAAAAATGGGCGAGCGTAAGGACCCGAGCAACTGACAAGGGCCAAACTGTGATGGCTAGACGACTGGGTCAGATCATCACCAAAACGGAGGGTCACGTGGGGTGTTCCTGGTATCTAGTGGTCAGTATCTACCAAAAAAGGTCAGAGGAAGGACAACCGGTGAACCAGTGCGGGGCCATGGGTACCCAGGGCTTGTTGAAGCGTGTGGTGGCTGACTATGATAGAAAGCTGTCAGCATATACTGTGTATTGCTGCTTGCTGCATATGGGGCTGCGTAGCCGCAGACCGGTCCGGGTGCCCATGCTTAATGTCTCGGCTGATCGTGCACATCGCATTACATTCTGCCTTTTGGAGACCAGTTCATCTTCTACTCACGTAACTGTTCACGGTGCCATAAAACAGAGATGCTCAGGTCAACTCTGTCATTGTCTCAAGTTGAAATTTATCCCACAACAGTGGGGGAAATGAACCCTCAGAATAAGTTACTTTTTTTTTTTTTTACATCACTACTGATAAAGGGTCAAAGGATATTAGAGTGGGGCTTATTGAATTTTTTGAATTGTTTTTAGCCAGGCTAACAGCGTGGCTCTAGGGAAGGAAATGAGTTCAGCCTCACAGAGCCGCACGCTCGGCTGCAGAGTCTCAGTCTTGTTGCTCGGTGGGCTTTTTTCCAAAAAACAAACAGCTCCTGGAATAGTGTTTGTGCCATATAACTGTCTTTTTCTAAAATGCTCCTGCTTCTTTTTTTCTGCGTAAGAAAACAACATACAACGACATGGAAGACATCAAAAACCTGGAATTGGCACTCAAATGACATATTTTGGTTTTTTCAAAACCAAGATATGATGTTTACTTGTACAAACGTGTTTTTAGGCAGCAGGTTGCTCTCCATGCAAATGCCATACGTGATATGTATAGATTGACCCATCAGAGTAGTTTTCCTCTACTTTTTCAGCATCGTAAGACAAATAAAAGCCTTCTTCTGACGTGGTAATGTGATTCTCTGGGAGTTTAGGAATCGAGGAATTAGTGAAGTCGTCGTGATGTCCCTATCATGGGAGTCATTTTGATAAAGTTGCTTATTTTGTGACGTGTTGGTGTCTGTGGATGCCAGGAAATAGGAAAGTAGGCATAGGTGGTTGGATGTACGTCATACACCCCTGTGTGTGTTGCCCTTGGTTTTCCGTTCTCACACTGTTTAATGTGAGTAATATTTGGAAGCCTGAGGAGGTAAAACTATCCAATATCTGACGTGAGAGAAAAGCAGTAGAGAGTAGAGAGGAAATCAATTCTTTGTGGTTTTTCTGCTTCTTTCTTATTACATTAGTCAGCCCCCTCAACAGATTTATCCTGCGAGGAGGACGAATCAAAAGGGTTACCTTAAGGAGGTTCTGATTCCCAGGTTGGGGGGGGGGGTCAACAAGAAGTTATGTGAAAAAAATGATTGAAAACCCCTGAATTTGAGAACCACACATTAGATCAGTCTTTAAACTTTACAGTGGCTTTCATTTTTCAATAGTATACAAAAGTATTTTCTTTGTCAAAGCAGATTTTCGTCACATTTCATCCATGCATTCATTTATCCTCTGCCTGCCTCTGCCGTATTACTAACTCTCCTGTCACTACAGACCCTGCCATGCCCTCCTAACCTGCAGCAGCCAGTGCTGCATGTTAGGAGGCAGGTTAGGCTAAAGCTTCTTCCCCGCTCACCTACTCATCTGTTCCCTATTCCCTAATCAGCTCTTTGTGTTTATACTGGACCACTTCCACTCAGTCC
This sequence comes from Xiphias gladius, assembly GCF_016859285.1. NCBI lineage: Eukaryota > Metazoa > Chordata > Actinopteri > Istiophoriformes > Xiphiidae > Xiphias > Xiphias gladius. The sequence goes on along the minus strand of NC_053401.1, from coordinate 2,248,974 downwards.
CTGCCAGACCGGCTATTGTGCTTTCCACGCCGTAGCTTTCCAGCCTCTCTTGCCTGTTTTAGACTTTCCGCCCGTTTTTGTCTTCTGCCTTTTGCCTGATTTACCTGCCTGCCTGTTACCAACCGCTGCCTTTGCACCGACTTCGCCCACTGCGTGCCCTCGCCTGTGTCTGCCTGCCGAGTCGAGTGACTCTGAGTCATTCTCTTGAGTCCTCCTAAACCTGAGCTGTCACAGATTTGTCCCCCACCTAACAAGTGTCCTCATTAAATCAGGACAGTCCTAAATTTTCAAGCATTTGTCTTCGTAACAGAATGTCTTTGTCCTGATAATCGGACTGAATTTTTGACAGATACATTTTTGAAAATGGTATCAGAGGTGAAAAATTAGTAACCAAGGACATGTGCAGCTGCAGCCTCTTAAAGTTCAAAGAAAATGACAATCAAATACACAAAAAAGACAATTTTCCCAGCTGAGTTCTCAGTATTGAAACACACTTTGTTGCTTGAATTGCTTGTTGCGATTTGTTTGGATACCAAACTGCTTAAATAAGCAACAAAGGGTCAAGGAAAGACGTCAAATGATTTGCGATGCATGTTAAATAATTTCTAATATGATAAAGTTGAATTGAGCACTGCGTCGTTAGCATATTTTGTGTTCTGCATTTCAGTGTGTTTTCTAACAAAGCGTTTCTTTCATCAGTCTCTCTCAAAGCCGCAACAAAGTTCTCTATATTCTAAATTAAATGGGTATCTACAACTCTACTGGGCAGTGAAGTCTCACAATCCTTTCCAACGCTACTGAAACCACAGTATTTTGTTAGCATTAAACCACAGCTTCCATGAGCCTTCGATCCGCGTCCTCTGTCCACCTCCTTAGAGCTGTATTTATCTATGTTGTTAAACCTTAGCTAAAGTAATGGGTGTCGCATATAAAATCAAATGTTAAAGTGACCTTTATCATTTTAAAATACTAATCTGACCTACAGTAGATTGTCATTCCTGAGCATTAATTTGACCTTTATTATCATTATGGAATGTTAATGTGACATTTAATATCATTGCAGAAGTTTAATGGTCTGCTCCTGGATTTTGTTATAGTGCCACAAAACCCCCAACTTTTCTCCCGGCTCACTTTGGTCGTGGGAGGAGAAGCTCTCTCCCGTTTCGCTTTTTCTTCATTACAGAATGTTAATATGTCAATGGTACTTTTACTCATCGAAGACCATTAACGAAACCATTATTACTACAGCGAGAATTACTTCGTCGTGGTGGCGTGCCTCCACCGGCCAGTCGAGTCGCAGTTTACAGCCAAGTCTGTCCAGACTCATAATATATGCATTGAAGACTTTTCAACCCGCCAGCACAGGAGATCCGTACGATTATTAGTTCCAAGGTGGGGAACCCAAGATTAGCGTCAACAATTCAGGATCCAACCAAATGTGAAATATGGTCAGAATCTCGCCTTCTGTTCCTGAGTTGTGGCGTTGAGTAATGGCCGGAAAAGAGTTTTGCAGAACATTATGATGTCAAGTTGAAGTTGACCTATGACCTTTAGGATAGAAAAGGTCCTCACTTCATGATTTTTATCCTAATAGACATTTGTGTGAAAGTTTGTCATAATTACTTTTCGTTTTCAACCGTGTCCGTTTGTTTGACAGCAGGATTACGCAAAAAGCACTGGACCGATTTGCACCAAACTCGGCGGAGGGACGGGGGAAGATTCACAGCGATGAATAGCTGATGGATAAACACCGACAGTCTTTGCTTCATGACATTTGGTGAAATGACACATGATGAAGGAATAACAAGCTAAATGACTGAAAGATGGGTTTTTTTTTATTGAAACAGGGGCTGCTCAGTGGGTCATCACACACACTGTTTGTTTGTTTGTATTCAGTCAGACTTTAATCCTCCCTGAAGGGAAAGCGGCTCATTACTGGAACAGAGATTCTAACAGCGACACATTACAAAGACAACACAACAGAAAGACAAACAGCTGTTTTTGAAGGAGGTGGAGAAAGAGAAAGGACACTTTGAAATAAGGAAAAGAAGAGGAAAATGACGCCTGGAAGAGTCCCAGACTAACTGAAGATCTGTTTGTGTAGCTCAGATCATCAGAAAATGGAAATGACTCCTTCATCCTGAGACCTTTATGTTGTTTTTACACTTTGTTTTGTTCCATACTGAATATGTCTAAGAATGGTAAAATTATCGCTACCGTTAGAAAGGGTAATAGTACTAGAGTAGGCTGTCACTGAAACTCGGACACACTCAGTATTTAATTTAATGTGCTGACAGTGGATTCTGCAAGTAGGCCCCCGAAGGGGTTGGTAAAAAGATTTATTTTATTTCATTTCATTTTTACCTTCCTTTGTCTTTTACATTAACCATAAACATGTTAACACAGAAATCATCCTGAACAACTTAGCAACGGCTAAGCGGCACCTTGGCAGTGCACCATCTCAAAAACAGAACGGAAACTAATCCGTGCTTTCATTTCCCGCAGGTTAGCTTACTGTCATGGTCTCAGACAACTTCGGCTCGTTCAGAAAGTGCTCCGAGAGTCCTAACAAAAGACTGAGAAAAAGTCGACACGTCACAGCCAGTCTCTCTTCACTGGCTTCCAGGGTGTCTGGTCCTCTCAGATCACCTGCTAGAGGGCTGCTTTTCCCACAAGCCAAAATCATGGAGGAGTAGCATTTAGTAACTGTGCACCTCAGAGTTGGAACAAACTTAAAATTGAGTATTAGACTTGTTCCAACCTTTACCGCTCTTAAATCCAGGTTAAAAACTTGGATGCAATTAAAATGGTTTCTTTTCCTTTAATTTGCATTTTAATGGTTCTTATGCTGGCTTTTGTTTTTAAGTGTTTTTAACGCGTTATAGAAAGCGCTTTGAACACTTGCTTTGACTTCAACAGTCTATCAACCATAAAGCAATTCCCCTGTACCCTTACAGCTTCTCTAGAGTGAAACAAGCAGCCACCTTGCAGTCCTGCAGCAGCCACCTTAAATCCCCTGACAAGCAACTAGCTACATTATAGCAACCACCAAGTGACCTCCAAGTGAACACCCTAACGAAACCCCTGGGGAATCATAGCTACCACATAGCAACACCCTAGCTTCATGTCAAGGCTTGAGCTAGCAGGGTAACAGGAACACAGGGGATAGGACCCAAATGCAGATGCCGCAGGCAGAGCTAATGGAGGACAGTAATTTTATTCACACAACAGAGTACAAAGGCTTACAGGATGATGAGGCAGGCAAGGGGCAGTCCAGGCAGAGAAGGCAGTCCAGGCAAACAAATCCGGTAAGGAGCAGGCAGGAATCCAAATCCAATAAACAGGCAAAAGGTCAGAATGCAGGTAAAGCAGGCAGAAACCGGGAACCATGGGGTGAAGATCGCAGCGACAAAACATAACGATCTGGCAAGGAATAAAGGGAGTGAACTGGTGTACGTAGTGAAAGGCTGATTAGGGATTGAGGTGCAGGTGGGGAGGCTCAAGTGACTGCAGGGCTGATGACAAGTGGGAACAGTTATGCAGATGGCTGGAGTAGTGAGGTGATGAGAAAAGGTGGGAATGTCTAAGGACATGGGGCGGACAGTTTGAGGAAGGCAGGTCTGGGGAGTTGAAGGGAAGAACGTGGCCTGGGAGAGGAGAGCAGGAGCAGGACACGGGGGCCGAGGGGAACCGAGGAGCCGGTTCCAGCCAGCAGCCATCTAGCAACACCTCACCAGCCACCCAAACATTCTTTCATAGAGATTGAACTTTATTTACACTGACAAATCTTTCCAGCTCTTCCTCAGTCGGCCATTATTTCTGACTGCTGTGCATGTGGAAAACTTACCTGCTGGGAAGTTTGTTGCGTAAATGCGGCAACCATTTTATTTTCAAATATTATTTATTGGTTTCTTCTGTTTGAAACACTATAAAATGTAGTTAATGCAGGAGAAAGTTGCCATGTCTTTATGTGGTAAAATGTTCTTACAAATATACAATAAAAATGGAAATGAGCAAATCTGTTGGCAACCATTTACCTAGGTAACACTCTGCATCACCTTAGGAACCAAGTAGCAACACATTAACAATAAGATACTGACTTTTGCAGCGGCGGCCAGCATGGCAGCTTAGGCAGGAAAAAAATGTCAGGAAAATGACACCTTTCGTCCTCAGCGTCTCTCTCCCTTATGATTTACAGGTTGAAGTTATCTTTAAATGTAAAACACAGCACACGGTTCGTGCAGGGTAAATGGCGTTTTGTTTATACACTGACTAAATTCCTGCTCCGAGGCTAGCATGCCGACGGATGATTTGCTTCCCTTTCTTCTGTTCTGAGGAGGATGGAAGGATGAATGTTTCTGTCAGATGAAGCTGTTTCAGCAGTTATGAAGGGGAAGGAGGGATTTTTTTTTTTTTTTCCCACTCCGTCACATAAAGCTGTTTCTTTCAGAGGTTTGGAAGAGGAGGATGGAGGGATGGGAGGATTAATGTTTCTGTCAGAGGAAGCTGCTCTGCAAACAGACAGCAGCGTCTTTACTGCCTTCGGGCTGAAACAAGGATTTTAATACGAGAGCGATGCTGTAACATAGACAAAGAGAGCGTATCCAGCGACTGTTTGTAAATATGAAAATATGCATGTGCCACTTCCTGGATCTCTTTCATGCTCTGCATGCGATTTGTCTGCAAATAGAATCATATCCTGTCTTTTAAAAATTGTTATTCAAACAGGACAATCTCACACTCGGTCTCAAATTTGTCCTTCCCTGGTGCTGAGCCCTCGTGATTTATCAGGTATGTAACAGCACGAACGGTATCTCATCTGTGTGTTTGCGCGAGAAAAATCCAGTCATTCAACATTTATCAATGCACAAACGGAGGCATTTCATCATCGTGACTGCTGAGTTAGTATGTTCATGTCTTCTTCGCAGAAGACCTGGCCAGAGCATGCCCGCTTTTATTCTAATCACTTCCTCATCATCATGCTGAAATCAATATCAGCTCTTCAAGAATTTTGCATCCTTGTTGCTCTACAAGCAACCTGCTAATTGTTCCCTCTTTAACACCGATGGGGTTTTTACTGATGATTTTTTTCTGCCTTTTGTTACTGTTTTCTTGCAACTTGCACTTTGTTGAGTTTAACTGATCTGCAGATTTAATTTGCCAGTGAGTGATTCCTTTTTTTCAGATCCCCGTGTGGATCCATGAGTATTTGACCTGTACTCGGCAAAGTGAGGTAATGCAACCTAATAGACTCAAAAAAAGTGAATTAAAACTGAGGCAGCGAGTAAAAGGAAGGAGAATGAGCAATTTTCGGAGTTTTGCCGTGAGTTAAATTAGTCTTATTGAGTATTGTAATGATGCGTGTGCAGTGCGTATTGTGTGCGGTAGGACTCCACTTCATGGTAACATAGAATAGGAATATTTGGAAGCAGCTCGATGCCTCTACGTAATATTTGTAAGCGTATGAATTACCCAGTGATTTTGCTGATTTGAAACATCAGCTCTAGGTAGACTCGGTTGGTGGGAAGTGGGAGTCAGATCCTGACATCCAGGGAAGTCCATTCATTCATTATCTGTCGGAGCCCAGCTCACAACAGGCAAGAGGCAGGGGACAGACGGGACAATTCATCATTCTATCACTGGGTTAGCGTACACTCAGTGGCCACTTTATTAGGTACACCTGTACAATCTCATGCAGTCCAATACAACTGTTCGTGTAAATTCAACTTCATGGTTAGCACCGAGGCCGTAATTAAAGGTGTTGTTGTACAGGGGCGTTTCTAATTTTTTGTCCTCCCCCTTTACATACATGAGAATAATGTACACACCACTGAATATAATGCAGTGCGTGACTAAAACAAATAATTGAGACCACCCAGTGGTCAGCTCCAGAAGGGGAGCTGGAAGATCATTTAATTATTGTGGCTTATTTGGAGCTAACGCTAATGTCGCTAACGAGCTCCAGGCCCACATTTGTACGGGGCCGTCCTTAGTTTTGGTTCATGAAGATTAAATAATCTGAGATGAGGAGACACACACTCCTAATACAGCAGACCCCAGACGGAAAGGGGCCTAGCTTGGCCGCTGGTTCCCGAAAACGCATGTTTCTACATTTCTGTTTGCTGCTCTAAAAGGGGAATTGTCACATCAGTGGAGTCTGCACTGCCTGAAGCAGAACCCGGGTTATAATGTGTAACCTTTGCTCGCTTTTATTTACGTGCGAGATGAATGTGAAATAATAGAAGTGGTAGCTTTTGTTTTTGGTGACTCACACACACTCTCACACACACTTATGTACACACACTCATACGCAGTGTTTGAGGCCGGTGATGGTTATAAATGACCCAGATATGATTTGTCATTAAAAAAGCATTTCACCCAAATTATCTTTCAGTAACAAGGATACGCAGGGCGAGCATGTGTGCGTGTGGGTGTGTGTGTGTGTGTGTGTGTGTGTGTGTGTGTGTGGGTGGGTGTTGTAGTGCTGTCCTTGAGCTTCTGGCAGACGAGATGGATGAGCTGTAATCACACTGATAGAGAGATGATCAGAGGAGGGGAATAAGAAGGAAGAGGAGAAACAAGGTTGTGCATGTATTTGTCCTTGTACCAGAACACGGACGCGTGCGTGTGCATATTTCGGTTTTAAATGCTTTAAAGGATCATGGGTTATCAGCCAAATTCAGCAGTGGACGGTTTGACTTTCAAATCAGAACCATAACAGACATGATAGACATGATAAACGCTGTGAAGCCAAGAAATAAAATGGACAGAGCAGCCGTACTCCCAGGACGTTAACAGCCTAGTGGTTGGACTGACGCAAAACAATTGGCCCAAATTCATCGGTCTGGTTCTGGGTGCCAAGACTGACCAGACTGAAGCGTGCTTATAACCGGGGGTGATTCCCAGCCCCAAACGATTCAAACCAAAGATTTTCAAACTATGAGGCGCAGCCACCCGGGAGGTTGCAAAAGACACCAAGTCAAAGTTAGTTATTGTAGTTTTATTTCATTTATCAGCACAGTCTGCAGCAGCAGCGAGCGTGGGGACAATTAAAGTACGTTAAAACCCTTGGCGCGCAATTGACGCTATCGCTCAATCCATGGCAACACTGATATTTGAAGTTTACATCTCCCAAAGCATTATGGGAACTGTAGTTCCAAAGTGTAGAGCATGATTAGCCCCCAATGAGACCAGGTCAAGACCTAGTACATGTCTGGCCTGACCATTATCTGTCTGCCTCTCTCCTGCTCATATACAGTCATTTAATGCAGCTGGATTCACGATAAAGCTGCTCTCGTTTACACGTTTTTCTTTTTCTGTTCTCAGAAAACGTAACGAGTACGAAACGGTGACTGACACGCGGCCCGTTAAGACCACGTCTTAACCAGCGGTCACTTCCCGGCTGCTGCTCTGCTCTGATAGAATCCTGATTTTATAACCGAGACGCCGTCTGACGGAGTCACCAGACGCATGAGTCGAAGACGACGGCTGTGCTGCGATTTTCAACCATATTTACTTAGTTAGAAGCTCGTCCACGTCTGTGTCAGCCGCCGTGGGGTACGGCGGCGGAGGGATCGCCCGACCTCGCGTTCGCGGGGCAACACTGGCGACTTTATTCTACGGAAAGTGGCAAAGGTTCGTCCAGAAAGTCGCCAGATTTGTCTCACTGGTCTCCCGACACTTCCATGTGTGTTCACACGACTACGCTGGGAGAAAGGGAAGCAACAAAACCGTGTCGCCCTCTATACAGAAGAAAGTTAATTATCTCTTATCTCAAGATACCAAACATTTATCTTGAATTCACATCTTAATTACTGTGTTATCCTGAGATAACAAATTCTGCTATCTCACTTCATTATATCATGTAAAGATAATAAATTCTTATCTTTATATTTACACTTCAGAGATTTTGATTCCACCATTAGTTAGAGATGAGAAATTGTGCTCATCTGTCGTATTTTAAACCAGTTACCCTGACATAACCATCTAATTAAGATATATCTGGAGATATCAAGCATTGTTTTCCTGTGATAAGAGCCTGAACTTCTCATTTTATCAAGATGACAAACTGTGTTCTCAAGACCTGAATTATTTCACGGCCTCATTATCTCGTGACAGCAGATGAAGTCATGTAGGTCTTGAGAACACGGATCTTATTAAACCCCTTAAAGGGGCAGTCTGGTGATTTAGTGTGGTGCCTGCAGCACAAAGCTCAGGACTCAGGACGGACAGATGAAGGCAACAGAGGCCAAGTTATACTCACTTTTAATTCCTAGCAGCATCTGTAAATCTGTAAATCTGTACTGTCCAGCCCCAACGCGAGATAATCCGGACATCGGTCAGAACCCGACGAAGCTCCTCCACAGTTACACGGGACGTTATACAGCTCGCTGGAGTTACCGGCATCGAATTTAACCTGAACGTTAGTTAACACCGTTAAAATCTGTTTTTCATGCAACACACTGATCCTGGGAATGTCAGTGTTTAGGCTTGGTCTCTTTTAACAATTTCTTCACCACTTGCAGCTACTTTTTTGACTTATTTGTGGCAGTTTATTGGATATTAAATGGGGCGGAGTATTTACCACCTCTTCCACTCAACTCCCTGATGGAAAACTGTGTGATGTGCAAAATTATAAAGAGTTCTCCTTTAAGCCCGTTACTCACTGTACTGACCTCTTTTCTCTGGTTATCTTGGGATATCCAAACTTCATTATGCCATTTATTAGCTGAAGATAACAACCACTGCTCATATTTAGTTTTTAACCCCAGACATGGGGATTGAATGATATGAAACAAAGCTTAGAGGTGATCGGGGCTTAAATGTGTCATTATGTCGAGGTAACACGCTTCTGTATTTCAAGAGCTATCCGCAAAGGATTCATCGGGGAGTCTTTGCCCTCAGCCTCGAGACAAGCAGCAGCGCCGGAGGTCAAGAGAGCAGGAGTGACAGAGCAGATTCAACAGCATTTGGTGTCTGGTACGTAACAAGAACGTTAAGCGAAAATCCCCGGAGAAGAGTTTTAAACAATAAATAGGAGCATGACAAAAAAATAATTCCTTATCTCAGCAAAAGAGATGAGATGAGAGTTATAAAAATACCTTGAGAAAAATAACAAAATAACTTTGCTTGCTCAGTTTAATTATTTTTTGCCTCCACGAGTTTCATCCTGTATCAATTTATTGCATTTTATTACGTGTGTTAGCTGCATTTCTTTCTTTCTGTGTCGTCCTGATTTTACTGCTCTCCCGTCATCTGTGGCCACAACATGACAAGAGAGAGGTTACGTTGAAACATTCTGCATATGTCTGCGTTGTGTCGGACACGGCGGAAATATTCAGAGAGGCTCGCACTTTTAGAATATGAGCTGTCATCATCCTTTAGCCTTAAAAGCCGCATTGCTTTCTTAACAGGCTAAAGCTGCATCAAAGAAACTCAGAGTCCCAGCGGCACTCACGGTTTTATTTTGTGCGTTCGGTGTGTGCAGAGACCTACCGTCACGCCGCCGTCGGTCTGTGTCTCTCTGTAGGTGAAGTTGCAGACGGCCCAGGCCAGGTAGTACGTGGACATGCGGGGCGTTCGGGCGAAGCGATTGGTCACCCAGCCGTCCTCGTTCGACGGGGAGCTGCTCTCGACGGGCATGTTGGAGAGAGAGGTGTACTGCGGGTCGTGGCGGAGGGTGAGGGAGAACGTGGCCTTGTAGACGGGCTCGTCGAAGCAGGGGAAGGCCTTCCGGGCGTGGATCGGACTGAACTGAGTCACCGCCAGGTAACTGTGCGGGAGACATAAGTGGGCGATATCGTCATCGGACAAAGAAAGATAACGATGGAAAGAAGTCATCTCAAAGTGAAAGGGCGCAGGAGTTCAAACTGGTTTTAGGGAATGAAAATGGAAACACCATCCACCCTCACAAGTCACTCAGTCTCATATTCAGCATTCGGACTGAACGGGGGCCAAAAACTTCCCCCGCAGTCGGACCACCTCTAGCCCTGGTATGACCTAGGTCCGACTAGAGGCTGGGTTCAGGTGGCGATCATAGAACCACAGCTGACGTCATGGTGGCTTCTTTAAGCTCTGAGGGAAAAACAGTCCTGAGCCCCCCCCCCCAAACAAACTCCTACGCCACGGCACAAGACAAATGACGGCTCGTTTGTAACACTGCCCACAAGGGTTTGATGCGAGCGGAGACATAAAAAGGAACAACTGCTTGACTAGAAGAGGTCTATCGAAATCTCTACCAATGGTGTCAGCTCCTATATCATAACATCACTGACCTCAATTTGCTCTCCGTTCGGCCCAGAAGGTAAACGATGTCATTAAACCGGGTTAATTAAAAAGAATTGCCGTTGCATTAAAGTGACCCACAATTCCCTTCATCATATCCTTGTTGACATATGGCCTGAAATCGTCTGCTCTCTGGCTCGGGCTTCACGGCCGGAGCTTTTTACACACCTACGTCAAAACCTGGAATAAATCCATAAGGAATATGTGATGCTGTCGTACAAAGCTGGATTTTGTTTTAGCTTTTGAACCTTTCAAACCTATCAAAGGAGAAATTTAAGGTGGAATCAGAGTTCAGGTGGTTAAGGGATAATCCTCTGGAGTCAGAGCCGACAGGTCGGCTGTCTGCGGGCAGAACTTTTTAAAGAGGAAGAAGTTTTATGCTTCAGTATGAAAAACAGCGTCCGCAGAGAGAGATAATCCACAATAAACACCAGGAAACTTTCTGTTTCCTCCTGATTTCTTTAAGCCGCGTTAAATGTTTTCGTATCAAAGCTTTGTTACGTTCATCTGTCAGTCACCTGACAGACACAGGCAGAAACTCCAGGAAATAATCCCTCCGGAAACTTTGCTATCGCGCTCGTGCATTTTACTGCGGGTGTTTGTGGAGGGAGAGATGAAAGGAAGGAGAGGGGGGAGGAGGAGGAGGAGGAGGAGGAGGAGAGGATGGAGGGGAGAACAGGTGGAGCAAGAGGAGGAGGAAAGGGAGAGAGCAAGAGATGGAAAGCAAGGATGAAAGAAAGAGAAGAGGAGAAAATCCTCAGAAGTTGCAATTAAGCACTAAAAAAGAGGAGGTACACTGGGGGAGAAAGATAAAGGAGAGAAAACGCAGTGGAGGAGGCAAAGAAAAATAAAAGGCATGTGATCACAGCAAAAAATGCAAAAACAGAGGATAATAAAAGAGAAAATGAAAGACAAAGGGAGAACAGAGGAGCAGAAGGAAGAGTATAGAGGAGGAAGAGGAAGATGAAAGGACTGGAAGAAAAGGAGGAGGAAGAGAAAGGGTACAAAATAAGAGTAAAAAATGAGGCAAAAGGAAAAAGGAGCATCAAAAAGAGGAGGACGAAAAGAGTGAAAGATGAAAGGAGAGGAGAAGAGGAGGGAAGGGATGCGATGAGGAAGAGCGAGAAGGAGAAAGGGAAGACGGGAGTACTAAAAAGAGAGTTGACAGTAGAAGCGGCAAGATGCAAAAAGGGAAGAGGTGGAAAAGAGAGGTGGAGAAAAAAGAAAGAAAAACATAAGAGAGAAGGTGGCATGAGAAGGAGGAGTGAGAGGAAAGGAAAGGAGGAGAGGAGGAGTGGTGAGAAGGGGAAGAGGTCGACAACAGAGACAGGGAGAAGAAAATAGGGCGAAGAAGAGATAGAAACGTAAAGAGGTGACGATGGAGGGAGAAGGGGGAGAGGTGGGAGGAGGTGAAGAATGGAGGGCGAGAGAAACGTGAATAATAAACAGGGCGAACGAGGCAGCCATTGACAGAGAGAGAGAGAATAATGGAGAAAGCCTGAGAGGGGCGAGATAAAGAGAGGATCTATTAGAGGGGAGGATGAGTCTGTATCACGCACACACACACACACACACACACACACACACACACACACACACACACACACACACACACACAATGGGATGTCCTGCAGGTTGTCAACACTCACTGCTGCCAAGGTAACGCTTGTTGTCACAATAATCCTGATCGACACCAAGCCAACAGGGTTGCCCCGGACAACCACGACACACACACACACACACACACACACACACACACACACACACACAGACATACAAACACGTGAACACAAACACACAGTCATGCATGAATTCATGCGGTGGCGCTTCGTGTCCTGAACAACAGAGGAGAAAGAAAAATGACATCATTTCCTGCTGTAATGTTTGTCATTATCTTTCCTACAGAGTACAGGCATTTGAGTGACATGTCAGACACACACACACACACGCAGAAAGAGAGAGAGAAACACACTCCTCATTCAGATTCAGAGATGTGACTGATGGGAAAACTGTTGAGTCAGGTGCTTCTGTGTGTGTGTGTGTGTGTGTGTGTGTGTGTTTGTGAATGTGTGTGCATGTAATAGAAGCGCGTTTCATTTCTGTATCTGCTTCACACATAAACACACACCATGTTGGACACTGATCTCTTCAAGCAATGTCTCAAATTGCAATTCCCCGCTTTCACATTGAAAAGACTGCATTGTGTGTGTGTGTGTGTGTGTGTGTGTCTGTCATAGGCTACTTTTGGGGACAAATTTCATGCTAAAGACCAGTTACTTGGGGGCGGCTTGTCCAATTGGGGACAAAAGCCGTGTCCACCAATAGGGCAAAAGCTGATTTAGGGTGAGGCTCCAGGAAACGCATACAAGTCTATGTAATGTCCCCAGAAGTGACCTCGATCTGTGCGTGTGTGTGTGTGTGTGTGTTGCTGCAGCTATAGTTTTACACAGGAAGCTGGTGAAGAGGCTGATTCATCATCTTCGATATAAAATATGTGACTGATGGAGGAGACGGGTGTGTGTGTGTGTGTGGGGGGGGGTCATTTGATCAGATTTCAATTCTGCTCTTTTACTTAGAGAGAGCGAGGGAGGAGGTGGCAAGGATGTAGGAGATATGGGGGGGTTGCTTTGGTTCATCTTACTGTTCCTCCCTGTGTGAAGTTTCTCAAAGTGTGGACCTTGACCCACCGACGGTCCATGAAGACATTTTGTGCGTTCCAAATTAAGTTAGCGAGAAATTCAATATTACACCGGAAAGCTCGAGTAATATAGTTCAGCCCTGCCAGTGCTTGACTGGCGGCAGCAACGCAGCCACCAAAGGTTCACGTCCAACTCAGAGACACGTACCGGCCTGTCCAGCCACACTGAGAGGTACCGGAAACTCCAAAGTGTGAACGGCCTCCGGTACAAAGACCTACAGGAAGTACTGCAGGACAGGGACCCAGTGCGCTTTCGCCTTCAAGAATACCGAGAAGCATAACCCACGAAGAAGAAGAAACCATCGAGGGTCAGTCCAAGACAAGGTTGTTCCACTGAACTGGTATCCATGCTGGAGGCCCCGTGAGGTTGTGAAGGTCTACACGTGAGAAAACATGCTGGGGGGGGGGTGGATTTATAAATCTGCTCTCAGCGATGCGTTTATATGAACATGAAGCGCGAGGTGAAAGCTGTCGCCTTGGGGGACGGCGGGGTCAGTCCCTCATACACATGACGAGGTGGAGAGGGATGGATCTTGACCCGTCGGTGACGTTAGATGAGAAGTCGGGGCATCAGCAAAGTCATCGAGGTTCATCCTCCGTCCTCAGTCCAGGAGTTTTTGAGCTACTTCCCTCTGAAACGACCCGGACAGCCGCCGCCACCTGCACGGCCACGCGGCCGCAGTGGCTCAAGACTAAACAGGGTCCGGGTTTAGGTCGAGGCGAGAGAGTCGACATCAACGTCTTGGATTTGGGACGACCCGTATCACACAGCGGCTCCTCCTCCTCCTCCTCCGAATCCATTTATTAAGTCGCCTCGCTTGACTGCCACGTTAGATAGGTCATCCTCCGACACACACGCTGCAGAGTGGGTGTGCGCGCGGTATCGATCTGAAATAATCTCATCGCAACAGTAGATCACTCAGAACGAGGGAGGGACGGGGAGCTGGCGACGAGGCGGATCTGCTGACCGATCGGCGTCTCTCCACCCTCTCTAAGAAAAACCCGGACTCTCACCTGACCTTCGTTAACCGTCTGTCTCCCTCATTAACACTCCGACATCTCTGTTGCTCATCACACGCTGCCTCGTTAGCTGCCTTACTACCCCTCGTTAACTGTAATTCCTCTGCTCGTTAAAGGAAGGCAGCTCCGCAAAAAACAGCTGCAGCGTAATGAAAAAGTTCTTCACAGGATCCGAAGGGGCTTTTGGGGGTTTTGTTTGTTTTGCTTTTTTTTTTTTTGGGGGGGGGGGTTCTTTTAGAAGTCTGTGTTTCAGGAATGTTGTGCATCAAAAGAAAGAGAGAAGAGTAAACACCCAGACACAGTGATTCGGTCCAGAGAAGACCACTGCCCCTCTCGAGGGGGATCCTCTCTGAAGTGCACTTTATAATATATATATTTACATGACACAAATTGGATCGTGCTGGTTGGGAAAGCTGCATGGGTTGACTGGAAATCTGAGTCATAAACCAGATTACTTGAAACTCGTGCGGTAACTCTGTTGCGGAAAAGGTGGTTACGCTGCGTCCACGGTCCGTCGCGTCGTCGGGGGGGAAAAAAAAAACAAAACACGTTCACGTTGGGGATATCGAGAATTTCACCGAACGTTGTCTCTCGGTTGGTGAGAAGAACTACAGACCTGCCACCAGACCGCTGACAGAACGGCTGCAAATGCACCACCGCTGGTTGTTACGGCAAAATAAAAGCCAACTTTAAGACTAGTTCCGTCCAGTCGGCTCATCTGAAAAAGGAGCTATACACCGTTTGTTTGTGTTTGGAAGTTTATTCGGGATGTTTATGTGGTGTGACGACCAGGTTAGCACTGGCGCGTTTCTATATACAGTTTGTGCGTCTTTCTTTTCCTTTATCAGATTTTTATAGTAATTGCTTGTTTGTTTTTTAACTGTGCAAACAAATAAAAAAACAGAAGCAACACATGCACAGTACCCAGGTAGATCAATAGACAAGTATTCTCTGACAGTGGTCAAGAGAACTAGGGCCTCTCTTTTGATCGACAGGATATTCCTCTTATTCCCTTTTTGTGCTGTTTTCCTCTCTGCAAGGTCACTTCGATGGTATCTTTTGAATTTCCTTCTGTCAGATTGTACACAGAGTATTTACCTACTCTTCTCCGTTCCTCGCGTACTCGTACTTTTTTTACGTGCGCCCACACTGGGCTGTGCTCTTTGTATTGAAGGTATTACCTTTGTTAACCTTCGTCATTGTTCTGTGAGAAAAATCTACCCTTCATCGTACGCTTCAGTATAAACAGCATGTATGGTCTCACAGTGTATAGAGAATCCTGCGAGGTTTTCTTCATTGCAAGGGGAAAAGCTTTATACGTGACGGGATTTGCTCTCGTCTTCAAGCTCTGAAGAAGGCACGCTTGTGCCAAAACGTCAGCTTATGGAATAAAGTCTGCCCTGCATAACTGTCAAACGCGGCTCCCGCCTCTTTGCAACTCTTCATGCTGGTTCGCTGCCGACAGTCATTGAGTCCCTTTTTCTCGCCGACTGGCGACCACGGCGTTCAGATTGTGTCGTGCGGCTTGTTAGTAGCCGCGGGGCTCAGCAGGCATTAAGTCCCCGGGGCCGAGGAGAAATCACGTCATCGGTACTTCCTACGCTGCGACGCAGGGGAGCACTTAACCTTGTAAACAGCGCAGTTCTGACGAGCAACAGACTGAAACCTAATCAGAGTCCAGGACGGACGGAGAGAATGCCATCACGGTGTCGCTAGCGCTTACTCATGTGCCCACATGTGTGTATGAGAGTGGTGGTGCAACTGCTTAGCTTAAAAACAAACAAACAAACAAACAATAAAATCTGACAAAGTTAGTCAAAATATCATGTTTAGAACATTTTCAGTACTGACTCTTCTTCAGGTTTTTTTTTCTTGACTGATAAGATGGTTTTGTACATGAAATGTCAGAAAATAGTGAATGTGACGCCTGTATTAGTTTCCGAGAGCCCAATTCAACGTCTTTGGATGTTTTGTTTTGTCCCAGCGGCCGTCCAGAACCCAAAGATACGTTCAGCATCATGTACGACAAAGAAATGCACCGAATCCTCACACGCGAGAGGCGGCAACCTGCTTTAAAAAAAAAAAGAAGAAATTAGGAAAAACAGTCGTCCGCTAATTGCTGCAGCTCTAGACATGTTGAGCATGCAGTTGCTTAGAGAGGGGGGGCTGTTGAGATTGTTCAAATGTAGCTAACGACATAAACTGAGGCTGATCACAGCGGTGGCTGCCCATACAAGGAGCGAATGCGAAGCTTCTAGAGTTGGTTTTCAAGCCTCCGTGGATCTATGTTGGAATCATGATTCCGCTAAACGTTGCCCAGAGACCATAACTGAGCGGACGGACCAACTAAAACCCGCCTGGTCCGGTCTCCTGTGCGCCGGCTGAGTATCGACGGTGTCCTGACGTCACGTGTCATGTGAGTAGGTCAGTGGAGTCCGTACGGACTTTGCTGCAGAGACCGGAACTGAACTGGTTTTAAATGGGAGACGACGGCACCGTCAACATTGAAGCCATCGTTTGCATAAAGATCAATACTTAAACAGTGTTACTGCGTTCAAGAGTGTATATATATGTGTGTGTGTGTGTGTGTGTGTGTGTGTGTGTGTGTGTGTGTCTGTGTCTGTGTCTGTAAGCAATAATTAATTCTCCCCCTCCCAGCATTTAAGCATTTAAGCCCAGCCTGGGGTTTATAGTAACTCTGGATATTAAGCAAATAGCACAGAGGAGCATGTCTGCATGTGTGTGTCTGGGAGTGTGTCTGTGTGTGTCTGTGTGTGTGAGTGTGTGCGTGTTAGCATTAGCCGCACCGCTGCATCAAGCCAAATCCTTAAGCTAACAGTGAGCTTTGTACACACACACACACACACACACACACACACACACACATCTCAGCAGTGTGTAATTTGGGCAGTAGAAGCCCATGGACAGCTACATTGTGTGAATCTGACATTTTGAAGCTTCCTTCAGAATAAATTTATTTTTGTTTAATAATCAGCTGTGTTGTATTTTATGTCTTTGCTTTGCTGGTTAGTCATCAGATTAACATATTTATGAGCTCAGACTGACACCTTTAAAAGGATGTTAGTCATATATACATTTCTTCTTGCTCTGTGTCTGAATTTGACAAATATTCTACTATTCAGCTGAGGAAACAAAGATATTTATATTTATTTATTTCGACGGATAATTCTAATAATTTCACCCCGCCTCATCGCATCTCACAGCAACACTCATTTCCATTTGATTGTCAAGCGAATTTGAAGCAAACTTTTGAAATGTCGCAAAAAAAAGGGAAGAAAAAAAAGAAAATGCAAATAAGGCAAAAAGAAAAACAAAATAGGTTTTTTTCCGCTTCAGCTGTTTTGAAGCAAAGAAACTAGGCTGCGTAGCATCGTCAGAAGGCCGTACATGCTACGTTACGCAAAGTGTTTCCATCTCCATGAACTCTTTTGAAAAAAACCTCTTCACGTGAGTGTAAAACTTTTTTTGTGCAGTTGTGTTTTTTTGAATTTTGCCGTTTCCACCAACCTTTTGTAATGTATTTCTTCAAAATGCACATAAAAATACGTTGACGGAAACACGGCTACTGTCCCCGACGATTTCTTTGTAATGCACACGGTCACATGCAAAAAAACAGTTAACGCTATCTGTATTATCCACATTTTTCTAATACCTTTCGCCTCACTAATAAAACTGGGTTTCCCTTTTTATGTGACGTTCAAGGAATCTGGTTAGAGCAAAAAGTCGACAGTGACCAGGTTTCTTTCATCTGGAGCATTAAACTTTAACTAAGAGCTTGTTGCATTGTGATCGAGCTCTGCTGGTTCATCAGCTGTTGCATTGATCCAGTATCGATCCGAACGGCAGCTACCCCTGAATATGGGACCACTGATGGTGAATTTCAACTCGACGTGTATTTAAATGAAACCACTGAAGCCAACGAAGAAATCGGTGATGCAAAAAAGTAAAGGAAACATATGCCATCACTGTCTTTTTATGTATCATATACAGCAGTAGGAGGTCCAGCAGCATTAGAATCAGCCTTTTATGGAGGCGCAGAGGGTGGAAATAATCCTGAAATGTTGTTTTAAAACAACAAAACACGAGATGATGTCCTAATCCATCAGTTTTCAAAAATAGACAAACTTTCCTTTTCACAAGTAAAGTCCACAGATGGGTACACAAATCTTAATTTCCTGGATTTGAAAATGAAACTCAGCTGAGGCCAGTTGCATACTTCTCTCTATACAAACGTCATGACTGTTTTAATTAGATCTCACAGGATTGTGATGTAGTTGAGAACATTTCTTGTTGTTTTTTGTTCTCTGTTCTCATCGGTCTCGACTATCTGCCCCCTGTGTGCGAGCAGTTGACATCCTGAACCGCACAGACAGCTGCCACTGTCCCGTCCTGTCCCTGTTCATCGACCCATCAGCGGCGTCGCTCTCTGACTCGCAGTCACAGTTTGATGACATCAGTTCTGTTAAAAAAACAGAACCACGTCGCTGCTGCCTGGGTGGACAGAACCGTCTCATAAGCCACAGCGCTGCGGCTCGCTGGTCTTTTAGCAAATTTGGAGCGACCCTTCCAAAGCTCACAGTGTTGAAACTTTGGCTACCTAATCGATCAGTCAGTCATCAGAAAGTTAATCTGACAGTGTTGATAATGGTTTTGCTTGGTTTTGAATGGAACAGCTTTCAAGGTTTCCTCCAGTAAAAACTCCAAATATCATCTGGTTCTAGCTTCTCTAGTGAGAGAGTTTTTTTTTTTTTGCTTTTTCCTGATTCATTTCATTGTAAAACAAATATCATTTGATTTCTGGACTATTCATCAGCGTTAATATGCACTCAGAAGACATGACTTTTGGCTCTGAACTAAACATGGACATTTGGCTTCTGTTTTGAAAATATCCTAATACAGTATTATGCAATTCATCGATGAATCTTTACTAATGATAATGCATTACTTGCTATTTAAACCATTAAAAGTACTAAGGTCGATTTCCGTTCATCATTCATCATGATTCTGACATGACTCCAACAAGAAAATTTTAAAAAAAACCAAAAAAACATTTTGGCTAGCCGGGTTGCCTCAACGTGTTCCTTTTATTTTGTCCACCCTTTTAGATCTCAGATGATGCATTAGATCCAGTTCTCTAAATATTAAACACTATTATAACACTATATTTCTAGGGTTCACTACTTCAACAAGAGAATGAGATTCAAAATGTAAAAAAAAAAAAAAAAAAATTAGTAATTGTCATCATTTTTGCTGATGATGCTGTCGTCTGTTTCACTGATTATGAAAACAAACAGGCTTTTCTTAATCTCCAGGAAAGTTTTGAGATAAAAAATATTACTTTTCGGGAAACAACTTATTGCAGATCACTGATGGTCCCGTTGTAGATTTTCACGTTTTACATACGATTAGAATACAAGTTGCTGATCGCATAGTTCATAAAAAATCTTGAAAACAGTGTCCAGGTGACGGACGAGGTGGAGGACCTCTGCGATAATTCAGTTTTATGGTTTACGGTCTCGCGGTATGGTCACCACGTTTTCATGCCTCAAAGCTACAATCGTTAAAAGTTTTCAAGAAAGTTATCGCTAATGCTTACTCATTTCCTGACTACTGCTGCTTCGCATGAAAAGATTCAACTGGTAAAACTTCGGGTGGCTTTTATTGTGAAGCAGCCACAGGAATAGCCTACAATATATAACAGGAAAATAATAAATACCCACTGTGTATTTATGACCTAAAACTCCAGTTAAAATTCAGAATAAGAAGCTTCAGTCTGAAAAGGGTCCTTATATGTACACGGCTTTACTCCTCTAGCCAATCACAGGTGAGCCTCCCCTGATTTCATTAATTATCTTCAACTTGTGTGTTTCAGCAATAAATGGGAGAGACGTTGATCAAATGTTCTGCTGCTCTGGTAACGCACAGGCAGACACTCACAGATGGAGGCCGCGCAGACACGAACTCAGGCATGAAATAATAAATGTTTCAGCAAACAGTCTGTTTCCCATCAGCAGCATGGGGAAGAAATCTGATGTGGAAAAAAAACACTCTGCGGCAGAGGCGTATGGGAAATTCACAGGGAGGGACTGAGTGGTGTGTGTGTGTGCGCGTGTGCGCGTGTGTGGGTTGAGATGTGGGACACACACACACACACACACACACACACACGCTGAGTGGTTTGTGTGAGTTAATCAATGTCATGGATGTGAAGCTCTGACCTTTTCTAGCCAAAACCACCTGCTGGTTGAGTGTGTTTGTGTTCCTGTGTGTGTGTGTGTGTTTCAAGGTGTGTGTTTTCCAGTATGTGTGTTTCAGCGTATGTACCGTCTCTCCCTCTGCAGGGTGTACGAGCTTCTGAAGAAGCCCAGCAGCTCGTCTTCGATGGCAGCGTCGAAGCTCACATTCAGCCGGTAGACTCTCATCGGCTTCAGCTCGCGGTGCAGCGCCACCACGTACATCTGATTGGCCGGGAAGGGGAAGTGGCGGTGGACACGCATGGCCCCGCCCCCGGGCCGGTTGTTAGAACGACTGCCGACGCCACCCTCCGCTGTCACGGACACCCGGTCCACCTGGAGATAGGAAGAGGAGGAATTAGACTGACGGACTGTGGAATGACCCATCCGTCCACGATCGAACATCCAAATTAAGTAACAATAAGCAAAACACATTTCTATCACAGGAAGACTATTCTGTTTAGTAGATTGGTTCTTCAGCTGGGGGAAGCTGGTGCCATCAGTGGGCACAACAGCAGACCTATTGGGGGCGCTTTAAAAAGGTCAGATGCGGGAAGCAATTCAGTGGTCTGGAGCCAGGGTGCCAGACGCTGAATTAATAACAGAAGCATTTTCTGAGCTTAGCTTGCCCGGGCAAGACTAATTATTGTGATAAACGCGCAGGAAACAGTGTCTTTCTGTAGCGTCGAAAGCTGGAAACATGGGGGCATAGAATCCTGGCGAAGACCAGTTCAGATGGAACTCCTCCTTTTAAAAAAATTCCGGCTATTTTTTGGTGTAAATCTAAAAAACAAGAATGATCCATATGTATCAATAAAAATAAAAATGTTGAATATCTTATTCAGAGATGCTACAATCAGATTTTCATTTTCATATCATCAAATAAATGGATGCCTGGGAGATACCTTGTGGAGATTTTGACCATGTACTGTGCACATGCACCAGGACATGGGCGACGTGATCGCACTGTTCTGCTGATAGACATCGTCGTGCACCAGTAGAAGAGCGTAAGAAAGCAAACATGGAAAGAAAAGTCAGCAGAAATCTTGCCTGAGTTCATCCATGTTTCATTCTGAGGCCGCAGGGTCAAACTGACCACGTGGTGACGAAACAACAGCGGCAGCCAGTGACCGAGGTGAACTAAGACTGAACGAAGAAAAGCGCTTCACTCACTGAAGGCACCACAAGGCCTCACGGGTGTTTTCACTTACCCTTGCTGATTAGACCTGAAGATTGGTCGGGGGTTTTCTGGTAGCTGAATGAAATGGGACCAAACTCACTGCGCTGAAGAAAAAGGAGTCTCACCCTAACAGGTGCAACACTGCTGAGAGAAAGTGGGGGATGTGTCAGTCGAGCACGGTCTGCACACCGCCACGTAGCTCTGAGAAGAGGTCTGATCAGGTGAAGTGAGAGAAAACACCTGCGTGGGTGTGCCCCAAGTGCATGGTTAAAAATAATATCAAAGAAATTCTGCAGTGCTCCTCGTGTTAAACTTTGTTTAGTCTGCGCTGATGCAGAAAGGCAAGACACTTCTTGGGGGGTGGGGGTGTCCTGTTGAATGCCAAGGAAGCTCAACAGATGTTCAGTTTGCCTGCGCATAAGCGGGAGTGACTGCAGGAAAAGCAGCATCTCGTCCAATCTATTTCCACTCGTTGGGCTCGGTTCAAACAGCATCCATCACCCCGAAGGTGTCAGTGGATCGGTTGGTGCTCCTCTTAAGGCAGAGCACAGCCGAGAGGAGCGTTCAACTTCCTTTTCTGACACGCAAATCTGTATCGCCGGCCCACGGCACACCGTCCTGACAGCGCTGACTTTTCGAGGAAAAAGTCAAAAAATGGAGGGAGCTACCACACTACATTACAGTGCATCATCCAAGTTCACGCTAGCCCGCTTCCACTGACCATCAACTGCTTCATCAAACAGGTTCCGAAGTCAGCTGTGAGACGGGAGCGGACGGCACAAATACATTCGCTTAAACCAACAGTGAAATTACCGTCCAGTGAGCGGCCAAGAGAGCAGATAGTCACCGCGCCACCAGCTGTTTCACAAAGACGCACAGATTCATTCCCGCTCAGTAGGTGTAGCCGGTCTCGGCCGGTGCCAAAGGCAATTCTGACCCGAGTCTCTGCCCAGAAAATCTTCATGCGTATTACGACATCCAGGGAATCTGCACCGGCTTCCCGCAAACTGGAGAGGAACCGAACTGACCAAGTAGTGAGGGGGAAGGAGGAACAGGGACGATGCCGAGGAACATCAGTGGGGATATCCTCCGAGGTCAACAGCAGTGCATGATGGGAACGCACCTGGTAGCGGTGGGAACTGGGAGGAAGCTCCGGGGCCCTGCGCTGTCACACATCAGCAATCCTCAGCCAATCAAACACCGAGTGCGTGCGTGTGTGTGTGTGTGTGTGTCCGTATCTGTCTGCGTGAGTGTGTGTTTGTTCTTTGATGAATGAACTGATCGATACGAACAGAGAGCCTGCTGACACAGGGAGGAAACTGCGGGGATTAAAAGGATGTTTTTCAGGGATTTCTGGTGAGTCAGCGAACGCAGCGTCCACGCTTCGCGATGCCTTCAAACGCGCCGCTCAACCGCAAATTCCTTTTAATTGTGTCGTGTGTTCGCCGATCGGATTGACTTTCTCAGCTGAAGTGATCGCCGTCAACACATCTGAACGCTCAGCCGTTGCTGTGCGGCAGTTTGAATAGAAGACTGCAATCAGTAGCGTCGCTGGTCAGCTGACCCTCGAGAGCCACCGTACCGGTTCGCTCTCGGCGGCTTGAACTGAAACCATTGGTCGCTTCGGGTGAAGGACATCCATCTAAGACTCTGACTCTGTGTTTGGCATGTTCTGAAAAATGCTCAGCAGGAAATATTAAGGATTTGTATTTCAGGTAAACACAAATAAAAAAGAAAGGAGATATAAAACCACCACGATGAGGCTTTCAGCACTTTTCTACTTTGCTTTTGTTTAGTGCTGAATGTATTTTGAACTCGTGACATTTCTGTGACTCCGAGAATAAAGCGCTCCTTGCGGGAGTGTTTTTTTTCCCTCCCATTTCTACCAGCTGCTCCTATTTTTACGCACATTTCTGTTTTGTTGGCCTTCTCACACCCTGACAATTTTTCTCTTCATAATGCGTTAACTGTGAGGATACCTTAGGAGGCCGCAACAACACCTCTTAATTCACAGCGTGCTCACACACACACACACACACACACACACACTTGCAAACGGGGCTGCGGGGTTTTTAATTCGCTTCTGCCCAAATTACACAGATTTATCCCCGTCACACATTATCCGAGATGACCGGCCTGCTCTGGCGTTTCTCTGAGGCTTTCTCTCAACATTCGCTCGTCTCAAAAATTGGGCTGAAACAGCAACTTTGACTGTTAATTAGCCTTGTTAAGGAAATCTCCGAGGCCAAATCTGGAAATAAACATTCTTTGTTGGAGGGCGGGTTGTTTTCCAACACAGGGAGCAGACCTCCGGATGCAAACGAGGAGGTTTGTTTGGAAAGAGTCATCGGGAAAGTTACCACACGTCCGCGGGCAGGGGTGTACCTGTCCCACGTTCCGGAAAAATCTGATTGGATGACAGAAGTGAGCGGGCGGGGCGTAGAGCGTGTACGCCGCCGCATTACTAGGAGAGCTCTCTACTCTTGTCCCTATGCAGTTAGAGCCGTAATGGCCGCCGTGACCTGTGTTTACGTTTTGTCTGCGTTCGGAGACGAGCATTTGAAATGAAAAATGTACAGATCGGGTTTCTTTGGAAAGCTGTAGCAGGCGTGAAAGCGCAGCTCGCCCTCTGATATGCGCCGTTTCTCAACAGCGGATGCGGAGAGCGCAAACTTGGCTCGACCCACAGAGTCACAATGGCCGCATGGATGGGAAATATTCCCATTTGAAATATCCTGGAATTTTCAAAGAGTGGTTACTGTGACCTAAAGTTTCCACGTGTCCTGCAAATCCCCGAATCGGCGCTTACCAGGAAATGACGCTTATGACATCATATCTCAACAACATATTTTGCCAGCTTTCCATTAAATGTACCGTGGATATTCATGGATTCCCAACCATGATTCCTCCTCATTTCAGGCCAGATTTTCCTTGTGTAAACAAGAAACACGAACATCTACTGTGGAGACATCAATTGAATTTTATTGAGCTCATCGGTTCTCGCTGGGGGATGAATCCATTGGACTTTAAAGGGGTCAAAAGGTCGTTCCCGTAGCACTACCCCGGAGAGACATTTTTCAGTGTTAGGATCACTACTGGTAAACTCCTCCGACGGCTCAGTCACAGTCGGCCTTCACAACAGTGAAATCTCACACTGGACTCGGCCGATAAATCAGGAGAATTTCTCACGGAGGTAAAATAAATGTCTGCCGCGCTTTCATTTAAAGCTCGACTTTGGCGACCTTTGTCACAGGAATTTGTGCCGCTGCCCTTTTGCAACCTTGACGGCGCCGACGGTGCCGTCCAGATCCTGAAAAACGAAGGGAAGCTACGCGGGTGCCAGCAGCGTCGCACCACCCAATGTCGTATAACCCTGCCCTGCCAGATGACGAGCAGCCCCAATGGAGCTTTCCTCTAATTAAACCAGTAGCTGCTACCAACAGAGGCTACTGGATGACCTGCACAGTAAGTCGACTCTACCTCGCCAAACTCCCGGCGCCAGCCACATTGCCCGGATATAAGCCCGGTGGTTTATGTCAGGTCATGACGGAATTTATACTATGTCTGTTAATCGCCCGTCTTCTGTTGGCCAGCGTGTCACAGATATCACCATGAGCATCCAGTATATAAATTCTTAAAGATAATTTAACTTTACCCGATTCCTGACACAGAGGGTTCATACAGGCCACCGTACCTCAAGGCGGTCAGCGTGCAGCACAATGAACCGGGTGGCGTTGATGCACTCCAGCTCGATGCTGACCTCTCCGGAGAAGGTGAAGTTGTCCATGTAGACGGCGAGCCGCAGGTCGTAGTGCCGTGGTCTCACCGAGCCCGGCAGCCTGGAGGTTCTCCACGGCTGGACCGCCTCCTCATCCCCCCTCTCCCCCGTCCTCTCCCCCCTGCTCCCGTTCAGCTTCGCTGACCCTCCGGAACCCCGGGAGCCCGGGTCCCCCGTGGCTCCGTCACGCTCCTGCCCGCCACACTCCTCAAAACGAATGCTGAGCGCCACGGCCACGGCCGTGACCACGATGAGGGTGAGGATGGACAGGGCGAAGCCCAGCACCAGCCGCTTGTGCACCGTGATGTGGCGCTCGGTGGTCCGGGGCCGGACCACCACCGACTCAGCCCACTGGTCTGAGAGGCCGCGGCCATTTCGCATGGCGCCGGGGCTAGTGTCGTTCAGTCCCATTTAGCGAAAAGTGTCACTTTAATAACGAAGAAATGTCGTCAAGGTTCGAAGCCAGAAATGGGTTCTGAGTCAAAGAAAACATTCATTAATGCTCAGGTCAGATTCCAGCTCGTTTACAGACGATTTCTTCCGGGGGAGAGATTCGTTCGAGGGTTCTGATCGTCCCGGAGATTCCGGTCCTCAGTCTGTCCAACCTCCGGTGCGCGCCTCTGAGACTATTTCTGAACGCCTGAACTCCGACCTCGCCGCTTCCTTCAGCTGGGCCTCGAGGTCGAAAACCAACACCGCGGCACGTCTCACATTTCAGGCGACAGAACCGGCAAACCAGAAGGGACGAGGTGGCCGCGCGCGGTTCGGGTTTGCGGCGAGGAGGGAAAAAAATCAATGCAGCGTGGCTTGATTTCAAGTGTAGAGGAGGCTGAGGAGGAGGAGGAGGAGGAGGAGGAGGAGGCGGAGGAGGTATGCCGTTGAGGATGTGGCTATACAGTGAGCGTACCATCCATAGACCTTCGCGGGGAATCAGCTGGGTAAGCTAAACTCTCAACGAACACAGATAGAAGCCGAGGTACCAGTTTCCCCACGGAGTGGAAATCCCCATTCGAGCCTCAGGAACAATCAACCGAACCAGACAGGGACCTTAAACTCGAGCTTAAACTAACGCAGGGGGATTTAAAGCGGCAGGTTCGTGTCCCCGAGTAGTTATGAAGTTAATTTCCTCTGAGTTAAAAGCTCCTCCAGACCTGCAATAAAGCATAAATAAACCCCCGTTGAACGATGATGGGATTATTACTGCGATACAGCGGGAAATGAAAACACCTCACGGAACATTAAGGTCTCGATGAATATTATGATTACATTTCGGTTTCGGAGTCAGGTGGAGACTCGGGACGTGGAACCAGGTCAACGTATTTTCAGAAGGTCTTTTTTTTTTTTTGTATTAAAATTTGTATTTTAGTGGAGAAATTAACAAAACGAATGACCAACGGCAGCAAAACGTTTTGTCTCCGTTTGTTGGAGTAAAGTTAGGTTTTGGTTCCAGTTACTTCAATGTCGGAAAAATCTGCAGGTTCCTCGGTTTTTTAAAGCATAGACACTTATTTTCGTAATAAAGAACTTTCCAAACGTCTCCTATGAGACTATTTCAGGGACGTTATGTTGCAATTGTATATTTGATTCTTCTGGTTAAACTACTTCTTTCTTTCTTTCCTTTTCTTCTTCTTTTTTTTTTTTTACATCAAAACCAACCAGGTGAAGAGTTTAAACTGGCTGGAGAAAAAAAAAAAAAAAAAAAGGGAGGGAAGCGTCTCAGTTGGTCCAATCCGATGCCAGACGCTCTCAGTTGACCTGTCTCCAGAAAGGTGATGCTCAATGAGGGTAATGACGCTCTCCCCGCGGCCCGGGTCTAGCTCTCTCGAGGGGGGGTTAAGGGGATAATTCACGGCCGGCATGCGGGTTTATTTCGGCGTGGAGGAGACAATTCCCCACCGGTGAACATCGGGGTCTGAGCGGTCCCCGCTCCGCAGCTCATGGGGCTGATGGATGAAAAATGGAGCTGAGGTGGTTGATTCCAGTCGGAGTCCGGAGAACGGAGCGGAAACCGGGAGAAAGAGGCGGTTTTTTTTTTTTTTTTTTAAATCCGTTAAAATCCCGGCAATCGATCCAACGCTTTAATGAGATTAGCCTGGTACTAATGACGGACGTTATTATCCAATCATTAACGGTCCTAATGCAGCCGGCGAGGATCCAGGTCAACTCCTCCGGTCCTCCGGTAACTTCTCTTCTCTCGCCCCCGTCGGAAGTCGGCGAGCCCGCGGGTCCGGTTCTGATGGCGGAGACTCTCTCCGGTCCCGGGAAGAGCTGCGTCTTCTCCTCGGTAAACTTTACGGTCGGCACCTGCCTTGTACCTGCGGTTTGTCTTGTTCGGTTTTTTTTTTTTAGTACCGGGGGGGGGGGCTGAGGTTACCCTCGGTCAAGTCCACACGGGACTGTCCAGGGATCGGTTGCACTACCGTCCGAGAACCGTGAAACCCCTCAGATGTCGGTTTAAACACGGAGACATCCGGCTTGGAAAGCACCGGAGTTGGCTGTCAAACACCGGGAATCCGTTACCGGTCCATCTGACCGGCGGGGATCCGTCACAACGCACATCTGGGGATCGTTTTAAACCGTCGGAGATGAGCTCCGACGTAAAGTGGTCAACGCAAAACACCGGGAATCCGTTAAAAAACCGAACCCCGGGAACCCATTGTGAAGTCTGGGATTCGTTGAAACGCACCGGGGATCAGTTTCCGTACCGGGGACCGTTTGGAAAACGATCCTTGAAAGCGCCGTCGGTGATCCGTTAAGTACACAATAAAGCCCTTCAAAGCCACCGGATCCGTTCCCATGGAGTCCGAAGTAGAAACGAACCGTGACAGGCGGATTGTCCCGGGTTAACGCCGGGCACGAGCCCCTCCGGTGCCCCGTTATTAGACCGGATCCTCCTTAACTTTTTAGCCCCCGGTAGAGCTGCCGCTCCTCTGATGAGGATGATGATGGTGATAACGACGATGAGGATGAGGATGCTGAAGATGAAGCTCGCCCGTTTGCATCCCCCCGTCCGCGGAGGAGGAGGGCGATGACGGTGGCGACGGTGGCGAGGAAGAGTCTCGCGCCGCCCGACCAGCAGTGAGTCCGCTCGCGCTGTGCGTTTGCGTGTGAGCACGAGCCACCGCCGCTCCTGCTCCAACCGAGAGGCACGCGCTGACTGAGAGAGAGAGCGGGGGGGGGGGGGGCTGACTCATTGAATGAAAGCTACACCCACCAACTCAACTCAAATCTATTCTACTCTATTGTCTCTACCTTTATCATATATATTCCAAACCACACAAAAGAAAATGAAGGATGAAAGACAAGGGAGGCAGTTAGTCACACACACACACACACACACACACACACACACACACACACACACACTCTGCTGTTCTCCAGCTGAGGTGGAGAGTGACCCAGTGGTGGAGACTGGGGCCGGTTGGTGCATTTCTCCACATGAAGGTGTCTCAGCTGAGGTCGGTTGTTTTTCGGTTTCTTTATCTGTTATTACTTTACGTCTCCGCTGGCTCCTCTCCGAGCTCCTGCCTTTCAGCTACTGCGGTTTTTGTTTTACAGATTCATGGCGACGCGCCCGTTGGGTCGTCGTCTTCTGGTGGGGGGGGGGACAATGCTACGCGGCTTGTCAGGCCAAACCTGGCGGAGACCGAATCCATGAAGATGCAGGCACGTCAGCCCGCGACGGACACCTAAGAGCGCCCCCTGTCCTCGTCCACGTGCGTTTACTCAGAGTCACGCATGCGTCCGCTGGCTGTGTCCAAATCTCGCCTTTGAACCCTGATGAGCGGGTGGAGCTGCTCCGTGTGGAGACCAGATCTTTCTGCGGCCCGGTCTCCACCCACAGGGCGAAGACACGCAGGTTGGACGACTTGGAGACTCAATTTCCCGTCGGTGCGAGGTGAACATGGCTTTGAAATAGACTCAGCAGGCGAACTCTGGTCCAAATCTGGACCAAGAGGACTTTTCAATCCGGACCCGACCCTTAAACAAAATTTGTGACAGAAGTGACAAATTGCTGTCAATCTGTCAAAGACGCGAAGCGGTATTTAGCGTAGCTCGTTGTCAGCGAGAGGAGACCGGGTTGAGAAAGGGAGGTTCAAAACCCGCCGCGCAAGCCAACGGCCGATGGTGAAAATGTGCGCCTGCCTGAGAAGTGCCGTTTTGAATCCAGGTGTCCTCAGACTACTGAGGTCGAGAACCACAAAACTGGACCAGCTGAAATCGTCACAGCAAGTTACCAGCAGAATAACTTCAAACAAGTCTGGGCAGCGGACCAGCACTTTCAATTTACGGACACCGCGAGGAGGCCGCCGTCTGTAACGCTTCCTGTCATGAGCATGTCCGCCTCAGATCCAAGGACTCAGTTACACCACGAAGGGCTTCGCTTTCCGCCACTTATCCGCACCTGCGGTTTTGTATTCGCAGCTCAGGAGTTTTCTAACATGCGACCTGCTTCGTGCGAACCCTCCCGGACGTGGGGCTCAACAGCGCCTGTGTCCGGGGAACCGCCGGCGTCGCGCCGTGGAGTCGCGGCGCTGAAATGAGAGCGCTCCCCGAGACTCGACTACTTTTTCTCTCCCTCTGCCGATGCCTCACTGCAATCTCGGATTCAGTCGGAGACGGAGAGAGGGAGAGCAGCCGACATGGGACACCCTGACTGCGTTACTGCTGCGGAAGAAAAATATTGACAGACCTCAGTAACCACACACACGCGCGCCGCCGCCGTTCCGGTGTTAGCGAAAGACACCCACAGATTACAGGGTGCGATGAGAGGCGAGTCTATAATCTGGGGACGCCGCTCGCCGACATGACGGCGGGGCGGATACCCTGCTCACGCGTGTGCGTTTGTGTCAACAGCCAAATCCGGCGCGATCCTTTGATGCCGGCGCGAGAGAGGACACACTGGAAGAGGTTTTTCTAATGAGGAAATTATTCAGAGACGGAGATGAATATTTATGATGTGAATACGAACATATTTACATATTTATTTCACATTTCCTAATAACATCACTAAAAGTTAGGAACTCATTTCACTCAGTTAACAGGAGGGTTATTAACACACCTCTCATGCTGTCTTTCATCATGTCTTAAGGCTTATTCGACATCAATGATATGCTCTTAGCGCAGCTTGTAACCAGTTGTCATTTTGCCACCTGATTTTGACTCAGTTTTAGTCTTACTTCTGTTAAAACATAGTCAGGTTTTGGTCGTGGGCTTAACGCCGGTGCATTTTTTTAACCATGACGTCCTCTCAGCGTCTCGAGGCCACGGCTGTGGCCATCTTCATGGCGTGCAGTCACCAAGGTTACGGGCGTCGTCCCCGTCCATCGCGAGCGTAAGTGCATTTTCCATCCATCTGTTTTCATGCGCACAAGTATTCCAAAAAAAAAAAGGTTTTCTGAGCTTGGCCGAGGTGGAGCGTCGATCTGAAAAGATGTGATAAAGTGCAACAGACTTCGTGAGAAAAATCATGACGTAGATGAAGCACGCGACGGACGCAGCCAGCGAACGAGATGAGGACATCAGATCTGCGTGGAGCGACGAGGAGACGGGAACCGTCTCCACAGTTTGAGGACTGACTGGCGTAACATTCCCCTCACAACACACAGTGCGTCTCTTTACGTTTTCTTTACTTTTGCTGATCTTCTGGAGAAACCTGACTTCTTTTTTTTCTACACCAGCCTCGATGATAAAGATGGTTCACGGTGTCCATGACACTTTGTTCTGCAGTAATATCGGAGACTCGGTAAATCCAGCTGTTATTTCCACGGCTGTTTGAACAGCTCCGTCTCCGTTGTTCCCGCTCGCCCTCGCATCACGCTAGCCGCCGTATGTGCCTCTGCACGACAGAGCAGCCGGATCCCCGGAGGCTGTTTTCGCCCGCTCGTTCACCGAGACACTGTTCGCCGTCTGGGTTCGGCTTGAGAGGAGAAGCCGGAACGCCAGATATTAGTCAGTGACACTCCTTTTATCATCATAGGAATGGATTAGATGGCTGACTGCCATGAAAGTCAGATGCTTTACTTGAGTAAAAGTACTAATACTCCGTTACAAGTACGTGTCCTCTGGTGAAAACGTTACTTAAGTTAAGGTATATAAGTATAATGAGAAAGAATGCACTCAAAGTTTTGGAAGTGAAAGTACTCAATGCAGAAAAATGACCCCTGTGAGTGTTACACCGTTATCATTGGATTATTGAAGTGATAATCTAGTATTTTCACAGGTGGAGCTAATTGTGATTGAGCAACTAAGGATTATTTTCATTGTGGATTAATCTCTCAATTATTTTCTCGATCTATCGATTGATCTTTTAAATTGTAATGATTCAGCAAGTGCTGACAAATTCTATCCGCAGTTGCCCAGAGCCCTCAAACTTCAAAATTATTGGAAATGAATGAAAAGGATTGAAACAATTAACGGGAAAAGCGGCGAGTCTTCGCATCTGAGAAGCTGGAACCATGAAACGTTTGACGTTTTTACGTGAAAATGACTCAAGCGATGAGATAAGTGTGAGCGCGGTAAAAAGTACAACATTTGCGTCTGAATTGTAACGAAGTAGAAGTATAAAGCGACATGAAAAGAAAACACTCAAGTATAGTGCAGGTACCTCAAATTTAAAGTACTGAAGTTCCACCACTGATTTTGTGACTAAATGCAAAAAAAGAAAAAAACGCAGACCCATAGAAAAAACAGCCGCGGGGTCTTTTACATGAAACTAAATGGGTTTCAGGCCAATGACACATGTTCTGCGTGTGTGGCGTTAAACCATGTCTGGTCGCGTGTTGAAGGTCAGGTGTTCCCCCGCCGTTACCAAGGTGACACTGACGGATCTCAAGCTCATCGGCATTCGTGCCGCCAGCTGTTTGACCACCTATTGACACTGCCTGCCAAGCGTTTGATTGGCTATCGCATGAGCCATTAATTTTACAACGAATGGCGTGTTCCCGCCCATCTGTCTCAGAATGTGGGTGGGTTTATGCGTGTGTGTCTGAGTGTGTGGTTAGCGTCTCCCTCTAAACTATCTGTTCTCTGACGTATATGGCGATAGTTGAAGCGTGCGTGTGTGTGTGTGTGTGTGTGTGTGTGTGTGTGTGTGTGTGTGTGGTGTGTTCTGTCATGCCACGGTCAGTGACGCCAACTCAGATGCTTCAGTGGTCGATGCTTTTGTCCCGCCAGAGGCTAAAGGATGGCGATTCGAGTCGTCCTGTCCATCCGTCCAACAACAACGACAACACAGAAAAACGACACCGCGTGGCCAGAAGTATGAGGACATCCCAAACTTTTCACCGATATGTAATTGTCTCGTATTTGCTGCTCTAACAGACTTCAGCAGTCAATGCTTGATTCAGGTGTATATCAGCTGCCTCAAATCAGCTACAACCAGCTGTGTCAACACAAAAGGTCACCGTAGCGTCATAAGCCGTAGCACAACTGTCCAGAATGACAGTTTCAGGGGGGCACACGACATATCTGCCAGTCCTTTGTAAATGTAGGTGCTGCTTTGTTTCAAGTTTCTTTGTTATCAGAGAAGATTTTTTTTTTTTTCCAAGCGGGCGACATGTTAGCAAGCTAACGTCTGTCAGTTAATTCAGCGAGACAGGCGACGGTTACACCCGGTGGATGCTACGTTTTTTTTTGTGACGACCGACCTCTGCGAAACGACTAGTTTGGGTGGTGCGATCCATTTTAATTTAGTGATGCGTGAAATGTCCATTAGAGGCCAAATTGGAACCAACGAGAGCTGGTGCAAATGGCTTTTGAGTACTACTTCCAGATGGATGCATGGACGGATTATGAGCTAATGCCCATAATGCCCCCCCCCCTCCGGTCGCTCCTACACGAGAGCAAGAGCCATAGATCAAAAGGGACTTCTCTCTTGTCATTTTGCGTCTGTTTGCAGTCGGTTTGAGTCTCCATACTTCTTTGTATTGACTTCCCAACAAGAGATGTTAAGAGTCCGTTCAAACAGAGGCTCTGTACAAGGCCCCCCTGGGGGGGTCAGAGGGCCCCGGGACTTAACCAGCTGGCCCATTCAATAACTGATCCATAGGCCGATGAACCCCTTTTGATCGCAGTGACTCCGTGCCCTTTTCCAGTAGCATCACCACCGGGACGAACTTTTTATGTTCCAAACCCCAAGATTTACAAAATCACCGGGGTTTAACGAGCACTGTATCTTACGGGGGGGGGGGGGCACACTAGCAGTGCCTGAGAATATTAGACTGTTTTATTGGGCAGAGTCGACGGACACACACTCTACACGCGCACGCACACACAGTCTCTCTGACATTGCATGGCCAATTAGAGTCCTATTTCAGCCAACTGGATCAAGGTGGAAGACAGCGGGGCGAGAGGGAGAGGGAGCGATAGAGCGATAGAGAGAGGGAGAGAGAGAAAGACAAAAAGAGAGAGAGAGAGATCTAAGTGGGTGGCACACTCGTCTGCCTCAGGGTAGATTGGTGTCAGAACACACAGTGGGCAGAAAATGTAATGAATGTGTATCGCTTGCTAGGGAGAAAGAGCACGCGGGTGTGTGTGTGTGTGTGTGTGAGAGAGAGAGTATGTGTGTGCGTGGTCTCTGCACTTGACACCAATCTAGCAGCAGCGGCGGCAGCAGCAGAAAAAGGAGAAGAAGAAGAAGAAGGAGGAGCGGCGGCGGCGGCGGTGGCAGCGGGAAAAAAAGCGCAGTGAGCGTGACAGAGGGAGGACAGACTTAAAGCTGAACACGCTGAGATCCAAACATCAATATTTCAAATTCCTTGAAAGCACAAATCCATCCATGATTCATAGCTACACCACATTAAAGAGACGGAGATGCAGATAGAGACTGAGCATCCTGTGGTCAGTCTACGCAGAACAAGAACAGAGGCTCACTGTTGCTGTGCTGAAGTGAATCATCGAGGGCGTGTGTGTGTGTGTGTTTGCGCAGTGGGACAGCGGCTTGGTGTAGCGTAGGGTTTCACAGCCGGACTTTTGACTGTCAGTATACTGTTCAGTCTCTGTCGGCTGCTGGATCGTCAGAGGCCCCCCGAGCTGTGCTTCGAGTCTTGAGTTTTGAATTTGCAAGTCTCAGGTTGTAATCCTTAAGACTTTGGTCATGGTTGATATGGCAACACGTGTGGTTACAACTACTTCTTCATTTATTCTTTTGGAAAATGCCTTTGTCCAAAGCGACGCACAAATTAGGCCACAATCCGAGACTCGGTAGGTCCAGGAGAAGTCTGCGAGAGTAGAAACTCGCATTCCGCGAAGTCGCAGGGGCATGAAGTTACATGTAAGCGCATGAAGTTACATGTAAGGTCGTCCTCAGAGACCCTCCTTTGGATCGATGGCGAGCGGTCGGTGGACAGCGGAACAGAGGCTGGTCTCCGCAGACAATGGCTGAACGGCAGGTATTGATTCTGCGCGGCTGAAAGTCAGGGCTTTTGTCTTGTCATTTCCTTTTCTTGTCGGCTGTTTTATCTTGTGTTCGTCTCTCCCTCTTTTTTGCCTCGTATTCCTTTTGCTCTTTCCTTTTTTCCCTTTTTCCGCTTCTCGCTGTTTAGGAGCTGAAGGCCGCGGAGCCAGATCACATCAGGGGCGACCAGGGGGCCGCGTAGCGTTCGTTTTGAGCAACGTGTGCGGAACAGCTCACTGTACCAATGTTAAGCAGCTCGCTTCTCTCCTCTCTCTGATTAGTTTATCCGTCTGTCCTGTCATTTATTTCCTCATTCATCCTCGCGGCAGTGTGTGCAGGAGTGTGTGTGAAAGTGTGCACGTGCGTGTCTGTCATACGGCGTTACCCATTCTCATGCAGCTTTTTAAACCCACTTATTTTTCTAATTTGTCAAGTGCATGTGTGTGTGTGTGTGTGTGTGTGTGTGTGTTTGTGTGTGGTTGTGTGGTATTCTCCCACCAGACTGTAGTTGTCAAACTGGTTTACAACGTTTAGAAGGTGTACACGCGCATGTGTGTGTGTGTGTGTGTGTGTGTGTGTGTCGCTCTGTGTGACGCTGATTAAAAGTGAGAGGTTTTTGATTGCCTCGACCCTCCGCAGAATTATTAGCATAGCTTGCACACACACACACACACACACGCACACGTGAGTAATTGAGCATTTCTCTTCTACATTACATATAACAGGATCCAATCCAGGAGCTCAATGCCGAGCTAACAAACTCACACCTCACTCTTTTTCTCCATATTTAAATTTATGCAGATGAGGCGAAGTAATAGATGAATGAGCTTGTTTGTGTACGGAGAGCGGTCTCCAGCTCTCTGTCGTCTCCCACTAAAACCTCTTTCAAACTGGGTCCTTAAAAGGTGCCGTTTCTTCAAAGCGGCAGCTATTAAATACTCATCAAATATTTTTTTTTTCTCATTTCAACGGATAAATATGCGACTGGTGCGGCTACAAAAGACGAGTAAAGCGAGCTCGGATGGTTTTACCTGCCGTGACACCACCGCGTAGGGGGGACCTCATCCGTGAAAAGCACCGTAAAGCCAGTCGGCCGGTCCTCACCCTCCTCCGACTGGACCCTTCAGCTGCCTCCGCATCGGTACTGTGATCTGGTGGCACACCATTTACACACAGACAGGAAACGGCTGAGCTTCCAACCAGCGGCCATCCGGCAGGACTGAGCGACATATTGTACCTCTCAGACTTTTTCAGGGTTCGTTTGGGGACCATTTCCCCATCCCAACACTCAGAAGAAGAACGTACACACTTAATATTTGTTTGTAAGTAGCGGGTATTTAAATAAAAAGGCAAAAATCAAAGTTGCCAGTTGGTGAGTAAGGGTTCAGTTCAAGTACTGGATTCTGCGACTTAAATCATAAGTATGTCTCCATAAACATCTTTAGTTATAAATTAGTTCATAAGAGCTTTAACTGTCGAAAACTCGGCTAATCTGCGTCATCGGGACTATGTGTGTGTGGTTTGATTACACTTGGTTGACACTGAGAAAAGTTTTCGTGGCCTGTAAAGAAGCAAATCCCTCAAAGATGGACGTCCGACTTTACCCGGTGCAGAGCTATGGCCCAGCGTAGCACAAAGACTGGGAGCAGGGGGACACCTAGCATAGCCAAAAAGCACAACTCACAAAACCTCCAAAGCTGCAACATTTTCACGTTGTATGCGTTTTTTAATGAACAGACGCATTAGACTTAGTTTGTGGTTTTAGGATCGGTTGGCATCGGAGAAATTTCTTGAACTAGGCTCGTTATCGAAGCCACAATATATCAGGATTGAAAACTCCAAACTATGTCATTTATTGTCGCTTTAAACTTCACATTCACCCAAATTCACTCTTTTTACCGACACCAACACGTTATCCTACCGCCAAACAAGAGGTCCTCTCAGACCTGCAGGAAAAACGGCTAGCTCAGCTCCACCAAGTAGTGAAAAATACACCCTCCAGCTGTCTCATTTCCATGCTACGGGTGTTTTTCTGTTTTTAGGAGCAGTTAGCCTGCGCTAGTGGTGGAAAAACAGTGCGTCTCAGTACATCCAGTTAAGATGGCATGTTTAGTCAAGCTTAGCTCGAAAAACTGGAAGCAAGGGAAACTGCTAGGCTAGCTCCAGGAGAAAAAAATACAAAACTTCCAACAACTCCAAAGCTACCATACTGAACATTACATGATGAATCTTTTTTACAGGTGTAGCTTTGGTGGTTTTGGGAACAGCTATTTCTTGAGTTAGGCTGGCGGCTTCCCCCCTGCTTCCGTTTTTCGTGCTAAACTAAGTTGATCATGTCAAGGACTTAAATTGTTGGAGGGTTCCTTAATTTAAAGACGGACACCTGAGAGTCAGGAAAACTGCAATATTTTTAAAAAAATTTGGCTGATAGTATCATCAAAAACTCATCACACCCACAAAAATCCTTATAATGTCATTAATAGCCGCGCGCAGCTAGCTCGTCGTTCCCCAGACACAGATACCACAGATAACCTCGAAGTACAAGTGCAAAAAGTCAAAACAAAACTGCCAGTGCATTGAGTTGAGTATTGAGCCGGTTTGGCCAAGCTTCGACGGAGTCTGGAATCAGGGGTAAGCCGCTAGCCTCCGTGAAAAGTCTGTATCCAGAACTTCTTTGCCCATGGCATCGTGTTTCTTGAACGTGTGCGGACTTGGAAAGGTAACAATCAGTTGTTTTAGTGGTTTCGGGGGCACTTAGCTTCGGGGTTGTTGAGTTAGGCTAGCGGTTTCACCCCGCCGAGCTCGGCTAAACATGTTCTGTCCCAGCGTGCACAGAGGTTGAGCTGTAGTCAATCCTCTCATCGGACTTTTGTGGTAAACAAGAGGATTTCGCCTTAAATCGTGACAATCAAGGGTCATGAAAAACCGTCTTGGGAAATGGGGACTGAAACTACAAGAGAAGCAGGATTAGAAATCTTCAGACGGGCATTAGTTGCCACTTTAGCCGTGTAGTCCCATTAATCTCCAGGCCTTTCTCATTAATTTACGACTATTGGTGCCGGAGGGTGCCAGTTGTTGAAACTTTCCACTGTGAGAAAGCAACAGGTGTTTATACGCTGCATATACACTCTTTATGCTTCTGCATTTATAGGGTTGGGAACTGGTTGGAGGAAACTGGAGGAGACAAATGGACAGTTTGTTCATTATTCTAATTTCCTCCTAATGACTGCTTGGTTGATGTGTCACCATCTGGAAGACACACTCACTCACGCGTGCGCACACACACACACACACACACACACACACACACGCATAAAAACGTACACGTACACATGCACACACTCACAGCGCTGTGATAATGCAGCCATTGAATCCGATGACAACGCACCGCTTTGTCGTAACGAGACTCCAGTTTGTTTCACACGAGTCCAGAGCAGAGCACGATGGATAAATCGGCTCGTCGGAAACAATTAGCTCCTCATCGCCATGGAAACGGCTCAAGCGTTTGTCCCCACAAGAAGTTCACCTCAGCGGACGGATGCCTTGAAACAAGAGACACACGCGGTCGCGGCCCAGCGTCCCCTCGGCTCAGGTGAAAGTAAATCTGATGTCGGGTTGCCAGATAGTAAATAAAGAAACCGCCGGGTTGCCAGGTCATCAGTGAAACTCTCCCTCTGCAAATTGGGTTGTAACTCAGCACGGTGAATCATGTCAGTGTGTGTGTGTGTGTGTGTGTGTGTGTGTGTGTTTGCTCAGACAGAGGCACTTGAACTAAATTGCCCCCCTGGTACCCACAGTGCATCTGGATCTGGCAGGAGTGTCTGAGTGGCTGTCTGTGTGTCCACGGTGCCTCAGTGTAACACACACACACACACACACACACAGCTGCGCTGCTATGGTAACCGGCGGGCCGTGATGATGGGTAAACCACAGGTTGTTGGCTTCTCATACGGGTCTGGGCGTTTTGGCATTTCGCATCGTCCTACTGTTGCCGTGACAACGGCAACCACGCCTGTCATCACCAGCTCAAGCCTGAAAAGGGTTGCTAAGTTACGTCAGAGCGAGAGGAACCCTGTGATCACTATTTCGTGTTTTGTTTTTTGTTTTTTGTCTCGAGAGTTTGACTAAAATTATAAAGTTATACACAATCTTCAGATTTGAAACTTTGCCTCCCATCAAGCCTGGAAGAGCAGCGGGACGTCTCTTACAATTCGCGTTTCTGCCGACCTCCGGGAGTTCAATCCCCAGCCTCGCTGCAGCGACGTAGAGGTGTACTTCGGGGCGCGTCGGTACGCGCTGACATCGCTGCCGGGCGTGGCCACAGGTAAAACAGAACGCGCTTCTGGAAGCAGGGGAAAGTCACCCTTGAAATATCTCGTCATCTCAATATTTAAATATGTTGCGATCAAAACCTTTTCTTGAGCTCGGTACTTAATTATCTGATCATCTCAAGCTTTAAACTATTATCTCAATTAAAACTGCAAATACAATAGATCATGCTTACTTGGATTTTTAAGGCTTTTTCTCCCATTTACATTTTTAGCCCATTCTCTGAATTTTCTCTTATCTCCTGATTGCAACTTAATTATGTCTTTGATTGACATTACTGAATTGTTTTCTCAAGATTTATATCCTCTCTTTCTTACCCACTCTGTCATAATCTCAAAATTTTAAAACCTTTCCTTACGACTGCAACCGAATGATGTCGTTGTCTTGAGACTCTGATCTGTTATGTTGAGAAAGCAACTTCACATTCGTTTCCACGCTGTTTTCCTAAAATGACAACTCCTACCACAGTACCTCATCCGTCGTCTCTCATCTCTGGATCAGCTTCCAATCGTCTCACTGTCTGGAGATTTCAATTTATGGCAGTTTGCATTATCACGTAAGCTTGTTTTCAAGGCTGTTTTTTATTTTTATTTCAAAATAACAGCTTTTATCCGTTATCTTTTCTATGATCGCCAGAATTTTACCCCAGAATTTAAAATCTCTTGACGGCAACACTCAGTATCTATCTCAAAATTCCAGTGTATTATTTCCGGATAACAGAGAGATTGTGAGGCAAACTCTTTTCTCAAAAGGATCTCATCTTAAAATTTTGATGGCTGCAATTAGATCGTCGTGTTAACCTCAGATGTCGAACCGTGCAACAGCGGGTTTCACTTTTTCCAACCTGCGTCGGTGTGAACTGACATGTTGTTTGGGGGGATGTTTGAGGTGGTGGTGGTTTTTCAGCCCAGTGTAACCGGCCACTTTTTATTTACGTTTCCCGTGCCAGTGTGACAGTGACAAATTTCCGTCTTCTTTTGAATTTCCTCACCAGCTGACGCGTTGGGGAAACGGGGCCGGCTCGGCCCTCGCGCCTCACGTCGGCTCGTTCTGTTCCCTCCGTCAGACACGGCCACAACTACGCTGTCTACCTTCTTTACCGCGGCGACGCAGCGAAATTCACTTGGCTCACTCTCCGCCGACTGAAAGAGCGTAACGCTGCGGGAAGCTAACGTCTGTGTGCGTGTGTGTGCGGAGGTCATCTCGCAGATGGTAGAGCAACCTTGGCTTTACGAGGCACAGAAAGAGCGAGGAATACATTAATGTTCAGGGTCGTTTTTACACAGAGGTGAAAGTGTAGTTATTGAGCTAAAACACACACACACACACACACACATGCGCACACACACACTTCTCTCTTTCCTTCAGGCATCCAAAGTCACGTTGCCTTTCTGCTTAACCTTTATTATATCCCGGTGTGCGCACGTGAATACGCACTCTTGCAGCCGGACGC
Organism: Xiphias gladius; assembly: GCF_016859285.1. Lineage (NCBI taxonomy): Eukaryota > Metazoa > Chordata > Actinopteri > Istiophoriformes > Xiphiidae > Xiphias > Xiphias gladius. Next base: position 2,208,581 of record NC_053401.1, on the reverse strand, counting down.
GCACACGCTCCCCCGCTCTGAGTGCGGCGGTGTTGAAGGCGTGGGCTGATTCTTCAGGTTACGTCTCTCTGCAGAGATGATGGATGGAGGATGTAAAATCCATCTCTGCAGGCCATTTAGACAAGAGATGAACACCGACACTGAAAGAGACCGTAGACAGGCGGACGGACGGATGGATAGAGGGATAGACAGATAGATAGATGGATAGAGGGATGGATAGACAGGATGTTCTCCTGCGATTTAAACCTGTGGTTGGAATTAAACGGCAGCTCAGTGATATTCAGTGAACACTGAAACAAAAGAAACAGCTCTTAATTAACACGTAAAATATAAAAGGTACCTTCACCTGCCATTTCAGTCTTTAGATGTCAGGGAGTTCATGTGTAAAATCACTTAAAGGCTCGTTTCACAAATGAACATTTCAGCTCTGCCGCCGCTGCGTTTCCATCACTGTAACAGATCGAGCAGCAGGAAGTCCACAGCCGCTCATGATGAGGTTTCACCAGCAAAACTGATCACGATGCCAGTGCTCTTACCATACAGGTGTGTGTGTGTGTGTGAGTCACGCGACGCAGGCTGTAAGACGACCTTTTTTGATTCATCCTGGCGTCTTTATAGCCGAAGCTTAAAACAGACAGCAAAAGAGACTCGTTAGCATCATTTATGTGACATTATTCAAACTGGGAACAACGGTTTTCTTCTGGTTGAAAACCAACTACTTCCACAGCACAGTGACAGTTCCTGTGTTCACCAGTTTCAGCTTGAGAGTGTTACTTTTACACTCGGATAGACTGAGCAGATCACAGTTAAGTGTAGCTGGAACACTGTAAAGAACAATGGTGTGTATGAAATCAATTTTACGGGCGACCGGGCTGCATTTAAAGACATGCAAAGTGGATGCGTATTCGCTCTCGCTGACATAAACCGTGTCGAAAAAACGAAACAGAAAACTCCCGCTTATCCCGAGGCTGCACCAAAACCCAATCCACGAGCCTCCGCTGACAATCGCAATCAACTTTATTGGCAGGCACGTTGTTCCGGCACTGCACTGCAGCAGCTGGTAAGAGTGGGAAAGGAAGCTTCCTGCGACGCACGGCTGTGGACGGTTTCTGTCGTGAGCCGAGGAGGAAAAAGTCAAGCAACAACACGGGGGGGGTGTAGGATGATCAAACGCGGCTAATTCAAGGGATCTCGTAATGATCCTTTTTATTCTTTAATGGTACAGTGAGTAGTTAAGATTTTATCCTGACATGTTTCCGGCGCTAAACCCCGACGATAACATTTTTATTTCTCCTCTCCTCTAAAATGCCCAGTTAGTGCTTCCTCGTTCCCCGTAGTCCCGATTTCTTCCCCTGCGCCTTCGTTTGAGCATCAATAGGAACCAGGAAGTGTTTTTTGTTTGTTTTTTTACGATGCGACATCGCCCTGCGAGATCTGGACTCGAGCAGAGGGTTTATGTTTGAAACTGAAGGAGGAGTTAATGCAGCAAATGGACGGCTTCACTGAAGGACTGGTCACTACTGCAGAGAGGAAGAGAGAGTGTGTGTGTGTGTGTGTGTTTCAGAGAGAGAGCAAGAGAGACAGATCAGTATTGGATTTTGAGTCGTTTATATTCAGCAGGGGTTCGCAGATACTCACTGCTACAGTACACACACGCGCGCACACACACACACACAGTCCGCCCGGCTCCTATATATAAATCCATTAGCAGTTATTGCTCGTTGGCGCGCCTCCGTGGCAGCTTTTGCTGAATAAAATCCCTCGATTCAATTCAAAACTTTATTGTCCCGCGAGGATGATTTGGTTTGCAGAAACAGTTTATGATGAAAACACAATAAAAACAATAAAAACACATAAAAACGGTCGCGGCAGATGCAGAGCAGCGTGATGCCGTCGGAGCTGAGTGAAGGAGGAGCGAGGAGAGCGGAGATCGGGTTTAATACTGTTTCAGTGAGCGTCGAGATGAGAGAGGAAACCTGCTGAAATAACATCTCAACGTGATTACAGAGGATGGGGCCCCCCCGGAGCCCCCTAGGGACCGCGGAGGTCATTACACACAACGCACCGAGGACTCAGATGATGTGTGGGCCTTTGGACAGCTGCCGTAGCGCCAGCGTCAGGACAGATGTGAATGTTTGGGACCATCGTGTGGGCTCCTCAGGAAGGAAGCGAAAAACAGAAAGACAGACGGATCGAAAACATGTTAGAAGGATGGTCAAATTAAATAACGGTACAAAAATCTCCTGAAGTAACGTTTTCGAAGGGAAACCGCGGTAGAGTTGATATCCAACCGGGTTTTCCCAGGATGCGAAGTCCACCAAGGTCCAACAAAGAGCGAAATTTAAAGTGAGACTGCGCTCTCCTGGCCGAGAAATGGTCCCGCACATGAAAAAGAAAACCTTCTACACTGAAACACGACGTACGATTGATGATAATGTTTCACGGACGTGCTGTGGACGCAACAGTGGGAGAAGAATTCCGATCCTTCACTTAAGTCAAAGTGGCAATACCACACTGTAGAGGCTAAAAGTCCTGCACTCAAAGTTCTACTCCAGTAAAAGTACGACCAGTGACGTGTACTGAAAAGTACTCATTTTGCAGAAGTGCCCCTTTTGGGAGTGTTCAAGTACGGAGTCCGGGAAGACCGGGCGAGATAACATCCTGTGCATGCAGGTTATTATAAACGAGATCTCCTGACCTCATGTGAATCCCGGCAGGGCTCTGCACGGCTCCGCCCTGAGCGGGTCAGATTGGACCCGTAACAGGAAGCACATCCAAGTGTGTGGGTGTGTTTGGGCCCTTTTTGGCGAGCGGATCCTTCGTTTAGTGTGTAAAAGAAACGTACCTCGTAAACGCAGATGGGGGACAAATGTAGCGGAGTGAAAAGTACAATATTTCCTTCTCGAGTGTGGTTGAGAGGAAGTGTAAAGTAGCATAAATTGAAAATACTCGGGTGTTGGTACAAGGACCTGAAAACTGTACTTAAGCGCAGTACTTGAGTAAATGTACTTGGATACTTTCCACCAACATGTTGATGTAAAACAAATAGACCAGCAGTGGGGATTTCTCAGAGACAGAAACCAGGATTTTTTTTACCAAGACGTCGTCCAACCTAAACAGCTAAACGCCGATGCAGTGGTTTGCTAGCGCCGTCCAACGGGGGTCTGACGGCACCTGACCCGCCACGTCTGGTTAATCCAAGGCCCAGGCCGAAAAACTGCCTGGGTCGGGTTAGGGAAAGACCGCGGCCGTGGTTCGAAGGGAAACCAGCGCTGACTGTGGGAAACAGTGGGAAAATGGGGCAAGCTTCGGTTCGGCAGCAACACCCCGACCGTGACAGTCACAACCCACGCAGGGAGGCCCTCTGCACGTCGTTGTTAGGAACCCGTCGGCCTGTCTTTTTAGGCGTTTGAACAACCCAACGATGTGTCTGAAATGCCCCGCTCACCCAGACGTACGGCGCCTTGGGGATGCATCGGTGTCACCCTTGGTTACGAAACCCGAAAAGACGAGTGCGTTTTACTAAAACGGCCTCGGTTGCTGGATATAAATGTATCGCTATGACATGGAAGAACAAAAATATCCACCTTCTCCTGTTTCAAGTGGCAGGAAAAAGCAAATGAACCCTTTGGGGTTTATCCGCGTTTATGTGTGAATGAGTCTTAAAATATGGTCAGACCTTAGATCTGAGTCACAGATCAAGCACTACTTTCAGGAGTGAACCAGGCTTCCATCAGGAATTGTTACGGCGTCATCTCAGAGTTTAGGCATCAGCCAGTCCACGGTCAGACGGACTGTCTGCAAATGGAGACGGGTTAGTTTAGGTAAAAAAGAAAGTCAGAGTAACAGCTGGAGGCTTGAAGGAACCGCCGGAGCTGGTCAACGTCTCTGGTCATGAGTCCGCCACACGCGGATCACGGCTGCACGGCGCCCGGTGTCCGTGGCTGGAGACCAGGCGCCAAAGCGCGTCGCCGCACACCGGACGTGGGCCAAAGAGCAACTCGGACGCGTCTGACGGGACAACGTCGGGGCGGCTGCTCACCAGCTGAAGCTCAGCATCTTTTGATGACCTTAAATGCAGCAGACACCGTTTTATATTTTTAATGTGCATTCGAGTTAAATTTAAAATGTGGTTTGTTTGTATTCATGCAATTTTAATGCAGCTACAGTGTCTCTGCAATTTCTGTCTAATACTTTTATCTCGTTTTATTTATTTACTTTGTTTATTGTGGAGGGGGAGGGAAGGCTTTGGGAGATCCGATGCGTATCTGTCACGGAAGTGTTCACACTGTCAGAACGTTGGAAGCTCATACAATACAAATAACGTTTGACACTGATGTTTGTCTTTTCATAAAAATTATAAAGTTTTTAAAAGTGGTGAAAAAGAGGAGGATGGAAGTGAAAACGAAGGGAGCAAAGGAGACAGAAAGAGGAGAGCTGACCTCTGACCCGCAGGAACATCATCAAAATGGAATTGGCCGGGTTAGTAACAGCAGTTTGACCTGAGTTGGTGTTGAAGTGGACATGTGTGTGTGTGTGTGTGTGTGTGTGTGTGTGTGTGTGTGTGTGTGTGTGTGTGTGTGTGTGTGTGTGTGTGAACAGAAACAGTAAATAGTGATGAAGCAGCATCGGTTCAGTTCCGTCAGCTAAATGCTAATCACATGCTCGGACCAAACCTGCGCTCATCAATCCTCTTTTCATCCCTCCTTCCCTCTCTCCTCCCTCCATCTTTCCTTCTCTCCTTGTTCCTCTGACGTCTCTTCTGTATTCTTCCTTCCTCACTCCTTCTTACTTGCCTTCTTTCCTCTTTCCTTTCTTCACTCTTTCTTTCCCTCACTGTTCCCTCCTCCACTATTCACTCTGTCCTCATTGTTCTTCTCCTCCTTCTCCTCTCCTTCATCGCTCCACCTTCCTCTCCTTTCCATTCCTTTCTTTTTCTTTCCTTTCTTCCTTCCTCCATCCCTCATTTCCTCCTCTACTCCCTTCCCTATTCTTTAACTCTCTTCATTCCCTTCCCCTTTTCCCCATCCTGTCCTCCTTCCTTCCCTCCTTTCTTCCTTCTCTCCTTGTTCCTCTGATGGTTTCCTCTCTATCCTTCCTCCTTTCCTCCTTTGCTTCATACCTCCCTTCTCCCCTCATTCCTCCTTCCCCCTTTATCCTCCCTTTCTTCACTCTCTTTCTTCGCCTCCTTACCTTCCTTTCTTTTGTACGTCCCTCACTCCTTCCCTCCTTTTTCAGTCTTTCTTTCTACTTTGTCCTTTGACCTCCTTTTTCCTTCCTGTCATCCCCCTTCTCCTCATCCTTTCCTTTCCTTTCCACCTCCTTCTCATTCACTTCTCTGTTTTTTCTCCTTGTTGCATCCCTTTGTTCTTCCCTCCATCTCCAGTCATCCCTCATTTTTCCTACCTTCCTCCTTTCCTACTCTCCCTTTGTCTTCCCGAATTCTCTCCTTCTTCCCTTCCCTTCTGCTCTTCATCATTACATCTTTTTCTTCCGCAGTTCTTTCCTCTCATGTGTTTCCTCATTTCCTCTTTCCCCTTTCCAAGCTCTTTCTCTCCTTCTTCCTTACTTTCTCCCTGTGCTTCCTTCTTTCATTTTCCTCCCTCTCTCCCCCTTCAGTTGTTTCTCCTCCTCTTGTACTTATCCGTCCTTCCTCCTTCTTTTTCCTTCACCCCTCGACCTCCAGCTCTGGTGCTTTCCTCCTTTCCTCTGATCTTCTCTGACCTTCTTTCCTTTCTCTTCCTCCTTTCTTCTCTCCCTCACACGCGTCCTCACCTTCTCTGCCTTTCCCTCCTTTCTCTCATTTTCTATTCCATTCATGCTTGTCTCCTGCGTCTTTCACTCCTTCTCTCTTTCCCACATCTTTGTAATCCCTTTTTCTTCCTGTCTTCCCTCTTTTCCACCTTCTTCCTCTCTCTTACTCTTTCCTCCGTCATTCATTCTTCCTCTTTTTCCCTCCTATCTTTCTTCTTTCTCCGCTTGCATTTCTCCTCCCTCTACATTTTTCCTTCATTATTCTTTCTCCTTCTGTTCCTAATCCATCCCTGATTTTCTTCCCATACCGCCCTTCCTCTACTTCACCCTCCTTTTCTCTTTGCCTTCTTCCATCGTTGCTTCATTTAATCTTGCAAACAATTTTCCTCGCCCTGCCTCCTCTATTTATCCCTCCATCATTCTACGACTGTTCTTCCCTTTTTTTATAATTTCCTTCCCTTAATTTCTCCTTCACTTCTCCCACCTCCCCTTTTTTTCCCTCCTTCCTCTACCTTCAGTCTTCACTCCCTAATTTTGCACTCTTCTTCTCCTCTTCCTCTCCTCTCCTTGCCTCCCTCCATCCTCCGAGGGCAGAAATTGATTTGATCACTAATTGTGCTGAAACAAACAGAAGTTGATTAATTCATGTTTGCTCTCCCTCGGCCTGATAAATGAATTGGCGCGTGAAAAAAACAAACTTGGTAACACGAGAAGAGCGAGAAGGAGAGAGAGGAAGAGAGGGAATGAAAGAGAGAGAGAGAGAGAGAAAGTTAAACTCTTTGTATTGTGCGCAGTAAATAGGATCACTGCCTCGTTTAGCCACCGGCTAATTAGAATTTACTGTGTGTGTGTGTGTGTTTATTTTCTGTGTGTGTGTGTGTGTGTGTGTGTGTGTGTGTGTGTGTGCGTGCGCAGTCATTGATCAGACTGACAGAGACTTATTATGGTGTCAGTTTATGTGACCCCTTTTGACCCTGTTGACGGTAAAAATTTGTTTGTGTGTGTGTGTGTGTGTTTTTTTGTGTGTGTGTGTGTGTGTGTGTGTGCGTTTCTCCGGGGAGGAAGCGTCACCTTTAGCACTTGTGGTGGAAGCTGACAAGTCATTAGCAGGACAAACACACACACTCACACACACACACACACACACACACACACACACGCACGCTTGCACGCACACACACCGAATACAAAAGTGCACATTCTTCATTCTGGCATCGCTCCCACCGAACACAAACACAAACATCAACAAATGCCGCAGCCGCGGGAAGAATTCGCATGAAATGAATCAGACCTGCTGTAGCGTTAGCTCACGATCAGACCCAGGAGTCGGATGCCTGCAACCGCAGCCCTATTTTAATGCACAGACCCGGGAAACCAGCAAGTGGACCCGTACGCGTGGCGTTGGGTTTATATACAGTGTGCTCACAGCAGAGACTGGAGATCAGACCCATGTAAACTGCAGCTGCAACATTAACCTTGGCACTGGCTTGAGGTGAGTACCGGCAAACAGACGTATACAGTCTTCACACTGATTTTACGAAAGGGACCAGGATATAGATGTATGCAGGTAATGCAAGTTTAAATCTGGTTGTAATGGACCTAAGGAGCCAGGAAGTAGACATATACAGTTATAAGGTTAATTTTTGATAGTTTTACTCCAGGGGCTCCTAACTTGGGGGTCGGGCCCCTCAAAAGGGTCTATATGATAATTGTGAAGGGCCCTGAGAAGATTAATGGGAGGGGAAAGACTTTTTAAAAAGTTCTGATTCGCTAGTTTGTGTTCACGTTTTAGACTTTTCTCGGATTTGCTCTTTTAGTTTTTGTTTTTTTATAAAATGCCGGATAATTTTACCTCCGCTTTTTTAAAAAAGAGGTGAAAAGCCAGAAAGGTTTGGAACTGGTTAAATCAAAGCATCCTATTTTATAACCGTATCATAAGTTGTTATATATAAAATCTTAATTATATAAAGGTGGGTCATTAGCCGTGGAAATAGAAGGGGAAGATGTTCCATTGTCTGGAGGCAGCAATGGAGAAAGCTCATCCACCGCTGGATTTTGTAACTGATCAGAGCTTCTGAGGAGTCTGAGGAGACCAGGGAGATATAGGCTGATACCAAACCACGCAGGGCTTCAGAAACTCATAAAAGAATCTTAAAATCAGTTCCACCGTCTATGCGACTGGCATCCAGCGGAGAGGAGGCCAGTGCAACAGAGATGTAGTACCTCTTCCCCGGTGCCAGTAACTAAACCCCTCCAGCAAAGAGCATCTGAAAAGAATCATCTGTGAAGAAGCAGAACATCCCTCCACAGATCTGTGTTGGACTGGTACCATCCATGTCCAGGAGGAACTAATCTGTCAAAAAAAATAAAGGCCGACGACCAAAATTAAAAAAAAACAACAGAAAGGAGTCTCACTAATGAAGGGTGGACAGACGTTCATTATAGTTTCATTAGTCATTATAGTTTAATTAATCATTATAGTTCAATTGGTCAAATGTTTGTTTTTTTCAAATTAATCGGCTTCATTCTTCTTGGGCTTTGAACTAAAGACAAATAAATGGACATGACTAGTAATTTACTTGACGTTTCAGTGACACTGACGGGGGGTGCACTCAGTTTCGTTGTGTCCTGTACAGTGAAAAATAAAATAGGGGCCTAGGATGGAGCCCTGGGATACACCACAGGACACGGTGAACCGAAGCAATTCTATCAACTACCCACGTCGAGGAGAAAGTTAGCTCCACAATTAGAAAAGAAAAAAAAAAGTATGAATATGTTTTTTAGATGTGGATCAAAGAAGGCATCGGATGTTTTTTGCTGTCCCTTAAACCAGCATGAAGGAAAACTGTAGGACTGACGGCAAAGAAATAAATTGAACCCAATGGAGCTGAACAGACTCGGATCCTCTCCTGCTCCCTCTGCACGCTCAGCGCTGTGTGACGACCTCCGACCTGCAGACGGCCGAGCACCTCTCTCAACCACCCTCTTTTTCTGCTTCTCTGTCTCCCTGTGACTGCCACTCCAGCGGGACTAACTTTGTTAAATAAGGCTTCATCTAAAACAGCTCCATCCTGACTGTCTGCTCTGCTCCGCAATGAATCCTTCACCCAACACAGAGGAGAAAGCTGATCGATATCGAACCACCAACACTGAGAAGAAATTTGTGTGTGTGTGTGTGTGTGTGTGTGTGTGTGTGTGTTCTCTCTGCTTAATCTTATGAGTGAAAGTACTGACAACAGTGCTTTACGAGCTGCATAAAGATTGGTCAAAGTCATTTACTCTCGGTCATTTTAATTCTACTTCTAGGAATTTGAATATCTTTTATTCCCATCCATAGACTTTATTCACATCTGTATGTTTATATGTTTTATAAATAACTCTACGTCTATGTATATGTATGTGTTTACTACGGGTTTCATCAACTGTTTGATGGGCAGCAGTGGACAGCATCGCCAGGTTTACAGTAGTGAATGTGTAAAGCATCTATACCTGCATATATTTACGGCGGCTTCAGAACGTATTCAGACCCCTTCACTTTTTGCAAACTCTACTTTGTGGTGGATTTAATTTTAATGAGAAAGTGAAAACATGCTTTTGCACATTTATGAAAAATCAGAAAACTGAAATCTCTGCATAATATTGCTTTATTTATCAGTATTTACTTGTACCTTGTCAGAGCAGGAGCCCAGCCGCTGCACTTTTTTTATTCTGCACTATTCATTTGCAGCAGTAAGCTCAAGATAACATGTAAAAATATGCAGAGCAGGAGCCCAGCAGCTGCACTTTTTTTCTTTTTTTTTTTCTGGCACTCATTTGCAGCAGCAATAAAAGCTGCTGTGGATACTATGCAGGCATTCAGGCTGTAAACAGCCCCGCGTTAAAGCAAGAACGAGGGGCTGGTGCGTTGATCGGTGATCGTGAGGGTGAAATACGATCCAGAAGGTTTAATTTGAGTCGTACATCTGCGAGTCTGATGGCTTATCAGAGGCCAAAACGCTGCACAGCAATTTAGAATATTATGAGCCAGGATTTCGCTGCTCTTTTGTTGTGATGATCTTGTGGGGAACAGTAGAAATGTGGCATTCATCTTACAAAAGAGCTCTACCAAAAATGCAACCGTAAAAGTTTACTTTCTTTGCTTTTTGTTTGTCTTGCTTGTTAAAATGGAGACTTCTGGTATTGATACCACACGAAAGGCAATTTACTGCCTTGTTTTCATAGACATACCTGTCAAGGGATGATGGGAAACCATAAGGGGGGGGGGCCTGCATATATTTATATTAAACCCAGCGGCGTCTTGGTAATTTTTTTGTACACACCCGGTCTGAACACATCCCAACCCAACATTTCTTGCATTTGTTCCACATTAAATGCTTTTTAGTCTGGTCGGGCCTTTACTATGAAAGCACCACAGGAAACGTTAGCTAATCAAAGCTCGTTGGGTCGATTTATCTTATAAAAGGAGTTTTACACATGTTTCAGTTCCTCTTAACAAGACGTCGGCTCAGAAAACATCATATTGATGAAATGGAAAATTACTGCATGGCTGACAAAGCTGACAAAAGCGTGATTAAAGAAATATAGGACTGACAGCAACACACTTTTCACGGGAGTTGAAAGTAAACCCCCTCCCCCAGCACACACACACACACACACACACAAACCGAAGTGTGGTTTTTTGAGCAAAAAAAAAAAAAAAAAATAGAGAAAGAGGGATCCACACGGAGAAGATGTATTTAGATGTAGGGCAGACCTTTTATGAAACAAAGAAGAGAAAAGCTCCCTCCCATCATGCACCGGTCCCGTCGACAGTGGGAGGGCAGCGTTCCTGCAGCGTCCCTCTGACCACAGCTGCTCACGATGGGTATCGTCTCTGAGCAGCGACCCTGCTGTATTCAACGAGTCAGGCGTGAACGGCTACCGGCCAGAACTTACTTCGGTATTGTTTTTATCCACGAATCTATTTTATTGGTTTGTATGGACCTTGAAACTCGACCCAGTCAAAAGCAGAAGTCGTGAAACCCTGACCGTGTACATGCGTGTGGTCCGTGCATGTGTAATTATCTTCCCCAGTTGCCGCTCAAGTCGCTGCTGTGACTGGGTTTTTACAGCAACAAATGCAGCACAGTTATGAAAACTGTTGTGAAATGTATTACTATTATTCTGCAGCAGTAGAGGTAAACTCGTCGTTATTAAAAACTTATCAGTGAATGAATATAATCTAAAGCTGATTCTTCATGCGTCTAAGATTTTTTATTTCTTCTGTTGTCCCGCAGTTTATTATACAGAGGGACAGAAACAGAAGTTGTCCTCCAGATTTATTGGAATGTAAAACACTGATTGATGCCATCCTATTAAAACTGTGTGTGAGTTTATGTGAACTGGAGTTATTTAGTATCTGTTTCAATTTGTTACTCGTGAGAACCGGGAGGAGAAAACGAGTACTCGTAAAACAACACAGTGGACGTCTCAGGCTAAAATATGAAGGATCATGAAAATATTATTAAAGCAAATCTGTCATGCAGAACCTATTAGGGGGAGCAGAATATGTACTTATGTGTGTTACCTTTCACTGACGTCTTATAAAAGATTGTTCTAATAACATATTAATAACAAGCAGTCAGACATTGGTAGAGGCGCTTCATTGATCGCTGCCTTGGAAACCAGTCAACTCCTGTTCTGTGATTAGGCAGCAAATGAGCAAACGCTCAAACCAGTAACGACGGTGTGGCTCGTTCAAAGGCCGGCCAGCAGAAAGCTAAAGACGAAGTGAGGTGTCAAACTGGGTCCGGCTTATCAGGTCAAGGTGCCTCCCCAGGTCCGGTTCTTTAACCCGAGTCCGGATCGGCAACACGCAGCACGCCAAACACTCACAAAGTAGCAGTTTGTGCGAGGTAGGGCACGGAACGAAGAGCAGCTGTGTACAACCTTGGAATGTAAGTAACAAGAAAATTCAAATCACCGCTGTCGTGTCTTCGGCCTCCCATCAATGCCAGAATCCCCCCATGGACTGTGCAGGGCAGCGCATTTTGGGTCAAAGTTCAATTCAGTTGGCAGAAAGCTTAATTTAGTCGGCGGGACTCGTGCAGCTACCGAGCAGCCATCGGAAAAACGGTCTTTGACCCATAATTCATGATACGCCCAGCGTGGCTGGATGTTTAATTTGGTTAAAATATTGACGGGATGGTTGGATGTGCTCTACCCAAGTCAAGGTGCTGTTTCATACAATGCTTGACCCTGTTAGAGACTGATCGTCCAAGTCAAGAGGCTCCATCATCCTAAAGGCCCCTTACTGAGATGGTCCTCAAAGGTTTCCTCTTTGAAATCTCAGCTAAAAGACACAAAAATGACCACACAGACACTCAAAATGGCTTCTTCTTCTTCAAAATGGGGTAAGGTGCCTTTTACCTATCAGTGCCCAGGGGGGCCCATTTTCCTCATAATCCGTCCATGCCCAGACCTCCTAGGGTTAAGTGTTCTGGCCACCTTTTACTCATGGGTTCAACCTCTCTCATGTTCAACCCCGTCACCAGGTAAAGATGTGGCACCTACTGGGTGTCAAGATGCTCTGTCCAGCCCAAGCCAGGACAAGATGTGCTTCACTTGGCCTGGAACATCCTCACACAGGTGGAAGGCTAAAGCAAGTTTGAGTTTCTACCAAGATGAGGATTCTCCACCTGGGATTACGTCATCTTGACGAAAATGCAACCCCAGGCGGGTCCGGGTGTAGGACAACGGCAGCGTACAAAGAAATAAAGGACGGGTAGTTCACACAGTGAATATATCAAGTTCCCAGCAACTGAACGTTTCAGGACGCTCTCCCTGCTGCGGTGAGACCATGTCTGAGGTTTGTCGGTAAGGACTAACAACGTCCATCTCGGTCAACATGCTCCACTCAGGTCACAGTGAGTGGTCCCGCAGTCGTTTCTTCGTCTGCTTCGCCGCGGTCAAGTTGTTCTAAAAGCCTTTACAGTGTTATTTTTTATGTTTTGTTTTGTTTTGTTTTGTTTTGTTTTTCCTGGAGTCTGACCAGAGATACCTACTTCATCTTGGCAGAGAGTGTGTTTTTAATTATCGCAGAGAGAAAGACGACGTGTAGGCGCTGAGAGTCCTGGCGTCAAACCAAGACAGCAACCGAGAAAGTATGTAAGATCCAGCTGGTAATTTATTCTTTATGTATTCAGAGCGCTTCCTCTTGTATGTTGGCTAATTAAGTGCAACTTTTTTTGAATGGCAGTCACAAAGATAATTACTTACTAATTGTTTTCAAAACAGACATAACGAGAGGAAGACCAGGATGGAGGCTAAACTGCAGAGAGGAAGGAGGATGATGGAGAGAGACGGATCCTGATGGAGGAGGGGAGTTGGGCAGGAAAAGTAAAGTTGATTAGAACGGGACCTTCACCTTAGAGTGCTCCTCCGACTTTGCACTTGGTCCAAGTCATTGATACGCCCAGAATCAGCAATATAATTGAATTGATTTTTGGCCAAAAGCCTTATATTATTCATCACCATGGAAACAGACACATCCTTATTATGGGATGTTCCACTCCTAATGGAGCCAGCAGCATCCGAGCACCAGGATGTGTGTGTGTGTGTGTGTGTGTGTCCCCAGGCAGTAGACCAGCTCTCTCATCCTCACTTCCTAATGAGATTTAATGCTGAGTTGTCCAGCTAATACACACACACACGCGCGCTCACACACACACACAAACACACACACCACATTTTCAATAACTTCCTGCCTTTATCCCAGCTGCACTTTGCCAGTCTGACACTCGCACTGCTGCAGCTGATGAAGTTATTCATCCATTTGAAAATAACAATGACGGAACTAAAGAGGGCGCTAATATGCTTTCATTAGCCATGCTAGCAGCGTAGCTCTGGGGCCGGCAATGCCAGTGGGTCGGTCTGTTGGTATTTGTGCTTATGTTGCTGATTAGCATATTTTTTTTTATGCCTGGCTGAGGTGGAAATACATGAAATGGACAGAGACGCCACATTTCCATCGCTCTTTCTACATCGTTTCCTGTCGTTTAAGCTTCGACTGGAGCTCTTTGAATCACCTCATCTCGTTCTTAAATGGTTTGGTGGCACCGACTGGAGAATCAGCTCCACCAGCTTGTTTATCTTGATGAGCCAACTCCTAATTTTCACATAATATTAGTGGATGGAAACTCACATTAATTTGCATTTTCTTTTTCCTGATTTTCTTGAAATTTGTTTCGAATTTCAGCTACATTTGGACGAAAACCTGACAATTTTGAGCATTTTAACAATGCCGATCTTAGCATTTAGCTCCAAGACTCACAGAGCCACTACAGACACAACGTAAGCTGGAGGCTCTTAGTCTTTTTTTTTTATGATTTTTTTCGACCTGAACTTGTTGCACTTGTGGACAAGTGTGGGAACCACGAGATGTAAAGTTTAAACCGTTCCATTTATGATTCATACCTCACCGTAAGACAAAAATATTCAAGAGCACGATTAGTATTTGGCCTTGTTTGATTTAAATGTGTCTTCAACGTCCCATAGTTTTCGTGGAGATTAATAAACGAAGTATTTCTGCTGACACATTTAACCGTACAAGTGTGTTCTTCGATTTGAACCATTAACCACGGTTCAGTGATATTTACATTAGACGTCAGTAAGCACTAAGTAGAGGTGTGTAAAATCAGGTGGAAACAGGCTGAGCTACTGTAGAGAGGGGTTTTAAACAACCCAAAAGGCAACAGCTGATGCAATGCAATCACAGTGACCATATATTGCTCCACGTTCAAAAATCCATAAAATAATAAAACTGAAAATGGGAAAAAGGACCCTCAGAACACGGATGATAAAATGAGAAATATGCTCTCCATCATTTGTTCCCTCCCGTCAGCTGGACTTCTAATATTTCCCCGGTCAGCTCCTCTTGTCTGGGTGAGGGATGTTGCGGTGTAAAATCAGCCGCTGCCGAGCCCTGTCGCCCGCTTGTGGAGCCCCCGCAGGCTCACCGGCTCCGGGTCTGGGTGTTTGAATATTCTCTGACCGTCTGCGCGTTCGCCATCTGAGCTGCTGGATGGAGAGCAACCTGTCCCGTTTCCTCTGCACTTTGTTACCTTGCCGTGACCGGTCAGTTTGAGTTTTTCAAGACAGACGACACATCAGCGGCCGTAGGGATTTTTAACCTCCTTAACGTCACCGATGGCACCATGACTATCGAGCACAGGAAACAAGAGAGACTGCGTTTAAATCACCCTGCTTTTTTTAAATGTGTTTGAAATTAGGTTTTTATAATTGTTTTCTCATTTTCGCAGTGACCTGGATTATTATAAACGTAACCAATGGCCATTAAGCAGCTGTTAATCACAAGAGTAAATTTAATAACTTGCGTTACGATCAGTCTTTGTTTCGTCGGGCGGAAACTGTGTCAAAAAAATTTTGTTGACGTTAAATGTTTCTTTAATGATGAAAATTAAATCAAAAGAAACAACGAAAACAGTGACGATTATTGGTCAATGAATAAAAAGGTAATGATAATGGGAAAGAAGGACGAATGGACAAACAAGTGTTTTAATGTAAAGTCTTATTCAACAACCTGCGTCCATCTGCAGAATCACACATGACTTGACGCGGTAAGAGCGAATCCGCCGCCGTCCAGCAGCCGCCTTTCTCCAACCCCGTCTCCCACAAACGACGCCGATATAAGACTAACTTCTTTTCCCAATTTGGCTGCGGTGATGGAGGTAATCCCTGCCTGGGTTATGTTTTTTGGAGTGAGGGAAGTGCTACGTCTATCCAGCAACATCAATTTCAATAAATTTGAATAAAATACATTGTCTGTGAAGATTTTACTTATGCGTCCAGCATCAACCTAAGAATATTTCCGACTTGCTAAATATGTTAATCAACCAAATTGTCTCGTTACGTTCATAGGAAACATAATTTCACATTTACGCTTCGGGCAGAACATCTCTGCCGTCGCATGAACATAGTTTCCAGGCGACAGGGTTGCTGTCTGTTAACGGAAGTGTAAAGGCGAAAGTATTGTTACCGTGGTTAGCTGCAGCTGATTTAGATCGGTGGTTAATGGACGGGCTAGCGTTATTCCATGATAAGTCCCATTAAAATATCGAAACCAACACCATGTTTTTCCGTCTCTCAACATTGTCTGACTCCTTTACCCTGACGCTCTCAGCTCCGAGCCCATTGGTTCCTACTGAAGACGTACATCCTTAAAAACACTTCACAAATGTATAGTTTCTTTCTTTCTTTTAAAAAAAAAAGAAAGGCTCAGTAATTTCCTAGTACAGCTGGACACTGTAGTTTTAAAACAAAAAAAATGGAAGGGAATAGTGTATTTGTTTTGGACTATTTTCGGCAGCGGATTAATCCACATTTGGTGCTCTAGCATTTGTGGCAGCAGGATGGTGTGTGTGTGTGTGTGTGTGTGTGTGGCTAATTCAAAAGAAACGACAGTGTGTGTTTTCACGGTGATGAAGGAACATGTCACCCAGTGCAACAGTTTGGCTCACTGAAGTGTTTCTAGCAGTTTTTGAAAACAGTGGAGCTCTGCGGCTCAGAGGAACGAGGCTTTGGATTTGATGAGACTGATATGATCAAAACCTTGAAATGGCTGGTGTGGGAACACACGTCTGAAAGTTTACCATGACATCCTTCGTCCATGTAGGAAGGATTCACTACATCAGGAAGGAAGAGAAAAAAGAGAGTTAAGGAGAAAGAGGGAGAGAGAAACAGAGAAAGACACATATAGTAAGAAAGAAAAGAGAGAGATGAAAACAAAAGACCGGCAAAGTAAAACAGTCTGACAGCTGAGCTTCAGGGATCTACCTTGAGGACTGGAGTCAGCTACCACACACACACACACACGCACACACACACACACACACACACGCACAGTCACAGACACACACTCCGACTGCTGATACGCACACTGAGACTCGTATCTTGGGTCTCGTATCACCACAGGGGGTTGACAAGAATCCGTCACGACACACCCATTGTCTCAAAATGGGCTTTGAAGCAGAACCATTCTGCCTGCACACACACACACACACACACACACACACACACACACACACACACACACACACACACACACACAAATGCATTTGACATTTCTGAGTTCCCTCTCTTCTGCTGTCACAAGTTTATCTCAGCAAGAGCTTCAGAGAGAGAGAGAGAGAGAGCGAGAAAGGATATGAGATACGGAGAGGGAGGGCGGGATTAAGAATTAATGAAATAACTGAGGAAACAGAAGGAAAGAAACATACAGTACTTCGTATTATTGGCTGAATTGAACTGAGCCAAGCTTTCTGGATGTGATCAATTTGACTGTTTCCCTGCACATCAGTGTCCCGCTGCGAACTCGGCTTTCACATATGCCTCTGCCTCTTTATAATGTCAGTCTTCACTAACTGAATTATGCACCCCTGTCTCCCAAAGAGTACATTTATATTAACCAAAGTCTTCTGCCAACACAAGCTTTGCAGGTTTTCGTAGCGGTGTGGATTATCATCACTGGTGACGTGTTTTTTCCTATTCATGAAGTACGGCACAGAAGTCAGGGGGAAGAGGTTGGAGTGGACGGAGGGGGGCACAAAGCTCGGGACTGCGTCACCGGGGGTCCCGACATCCGCCGTGGTTAGGTTCAGTCTACGAAAACACTTCAGGTAAGAAAAGGATTGTGGCTGTTAAAGAGTAATCCACATCTTTCAGTCAGTAAATGACACGTACGGTCACTTTATCACGGTATCAGTTAGCCCCGGTCCTAGTCAGTAGAGATCAATACGGCAGAAGTTCTTCTCTTTTACCCGGAGAAAATCCACTAATCCTGTATGAAGGACCCACCAAATATCTGTGAGAACTCTACGACCTACCCTGCGACATTCCAGTGTGGGGGTTCAGACAGATCCAAACCACCATCCTGGCCGTCACTGAAGGTGGAGACGTGGAGGGGAGACTGAAGTCCCTGCTTTCAATTTTGGATGGTAAAAAAGAAATGAAATTAAAAAAAAAAAAGAAATAGGCACAAGCCTTTACTGGCTGGTAGAGACATTGAAACAAGGGTTGCTTATGTAACTACAGCTCCATGAATTCTTGATGACCGTCTGATGTTACATCTGAGCATTAAAAGGGTTGAAAATGGCTGAAACTTGTCAGTTTAGTCAGGGGGGAGAGATAGGGGAAGGCTGCCCCAACATTTCAACAGAGCTGTGAGGGCTGTGGGGCTGTCAGCGGCTACAGGGGTTTGGAGACGATAGTACGCGTCAGGGTTCGGAGCGCATTTTTTGGGATTTGTACTTTTTTTACCCCACGCTATTTTGTAACAAACTGGGTGTCTTGGGTTTTCTGTTATCTTACCATAGATGTTATGGTTTGTGCAATGAATTTAAGAAAACCATGTTCTTTAGAAACTGGCACCTTCATGGTACCAGTTATGTATGTGATTTGTTTAATGGTAATGGACATTGGTATACATGGAATGAATTTATGACGAAGTATAACTTCTCTGTCATGTGTTGAGAGTTTGCTATTGTTTAGAAGCTATAAAGATATTAAGAACTTAATCCACAAGCCATTTTTAAAGTCAGGGAAAAGTCATAAATATACATCCTCTGGGAGAAAGAAGATTTCACGGCAATCCATCCAGTAGTTGCTGAGGTGAACCAAAATGGAGGACCAGCAGACCAACACCGCTGTCCCTAGAGGCACACCGCTAACATGGCTAAAAATGTAACAAAATGTGTTCGTTATCTTCAAATTAGTGTATAAATGTCAAAATTAAATTAGGCTAATTACACTCTTAAAATTCTATGATTAAAAGGTTAGAAAAGTGAAAGGTAAAGGTTCTATAGTATGTATCCCATTTTTTCTTTCCAGATGGTTGGAACATTGTTTGAAGACTCTGGAAATACCTTCAAAACAGCAGAAAGTGATGTTAAATACATTTTCAAAGATGGTCGGGGAAGAGCAGATGCTCAGGGAGGCGCAAACTGGGGCCCGTTCTCACAGAGACCTCTCACAGAGTTATTGCTTGATATCTACACCGACTGACTACCGGATGGAGCTGTTGTGTGGCTGAGAGGCAACCGGCCGCACAACAGTCCTGAGTGTAATATAAAGCTTTTAATATTTCATGGCCTATATCTATACGTTTCATGTAGGCGTCAGGATAAGGCACTCAGCGCTCTTGAGCGCTCTGCTTTTTCTGCTCCGTGGCCCCTCGACTCCAGAGAGCACCTTTGGTAACTGCGCCTGACTTTTTCAAATACTCTTTTATTTCATATTTCGTCATTCCAGTTCCACCCCATCTGAACTATGACCTTCCGAGAGAGAGAGTAGGAGAAGGGGGTAACAGAAAAAGAACGTGTAACGTAGCTCTGATCACACTCTCGCTCATTTTATTTTCCTACAGAGTTTGAAGGCACTTACTGCGTGTCGCTTTGGACAAGCACATCCAAAAATCCTAATTCGCTGTGTCTAATAACGTTGGTGTAAACAGTGGGCAGGCTCCACTGCTCATCAGAACTAATGATAACCTTCATTAACCGGAGTCATCACAGATTTTAAGTGTAAGGAAAATAAGCTCAACTTGGGGAATTACGGCATTAATCAGAATTATCATGCAGAACCACTTTAATGATTCGACCAGCAATATAGTTTCAGAGTCAGCACAATAAAACTAACCGTTTCTCTTCTCTTCTAATGCACAAATGGACGTTAAGAGGGAATTAACCAGAACTGAGATAGAACAAGCACCAGTCGGATGTGTAAGATGACTGAAAGTAGGTTACAGAAAACAAACGCAACCACTTTAAGCTCGAAACGATCATTACTACACACGACTAACAGAGGATGACACAACAACAACACAACAAAACCCCAGCTACACAGACAATAGAGATACAGGATGAATATGAATATGAAGTTTGGCAGTGGTACCACGTTTGGACGGTGGAGCCAAATGTAAAAGTGCTACTTGCGTTCTGGGGAAAGAGTCTCTGTTTGGAGCGGCAGTCGGAAGGAGTTGGGGTTTTTGGACGGTTGTGGGGGGAGTCTCACTGTGAGGGATTTGTGTTCAGTTCTGTCTGTCCGGCAGTGGAGTTGGGTTCCCTTTTCTCTTAAATCCACCTTGAAGAGCAATCCACTCTGGTTTGGAAGGCAGTTCCAGCAGGGCAGCACAGCCCGGTGGCCCCCCGCTGCTAGCGATGCCTTTGTGACCACGGCTCTCCAGGGCCATTAGCAGTTACCTGCTCATCCGGTTTTATCTTCTGCATCCTCCAAGAGGTCTCTGATTGTCTTTGAATGTAAATGTGGGAATGCATTACACGTCCAAGCACACATGGCTCCTGTGTTCTCATCAGAGATTTCCTACACAAATAAATTTAACTGAAATAAAAGGAAACCTACTCGAGTGTGGCTAAGCTAACAGGCCAACATTAGGCAATAACCATGACTAAAGGACCCGGTAATGTCCGTAAGGTAGCATGATCAGATTCTCCCGCTCAGTTTAAACAGCAAGAAAACATGTTAACTTTTTTCAAATTATTTAGTTAATGTAACAAAGAAATGGTTCACATACTGTAAGTAAGTCAATGCTACGACGTAAGGGCACGTGAATTCACTGAAGGTGGCACAAATTGAGGCGAAGAAGCATCCGTGTGAGTTGAAAATGATTAAGCTTGAGCGAAACATTTACACTTATTACGTTTACATTTGCATGTACTCCTTTGTCAGGAGCTTTTGTCCTAAACGATGAACAAATAAATGCTTTATGACTCTATGAATGTACAGAGACAAGAAGAAAAAAGAGAACTGCAGCTCCTGACAAGTTGCGAGATCAATCCGAGGCCGAGCTGTTACACATACGGTCGGTGCAAACATGGATATCTAGCTTAAATCTAATGTCCGTACAGTCAGTTCACTGTCTGGGCGAATAAACACAGTCTGCAAAAATAGTCCAGCAACTTGAACGAATGAATGAATACACCTTCAGGGATAGGGTGAGGATGCCGTCCATCAAGAATGAGCTCATTCACGTCTGGACCAATCCCTGTGGAGTTTTCTTGGCATGTTCAACGGGGAATAGGAAACGGAGCCTGCGAAGGCCTCGGGACCCCCTAGGAGGACCTAGTGGAGAGGTTGCTGGGGAGAGGGACATCCGGGTAGTTACGCTGGACATGCATCTGGTGGCTACATAGTTTTTTACATGGTGGCCACAAAAATTGTAATTCAGCTTTGGCTGGTTTTATTTCTCCGGATGAAACTGACAACAAGATTACAGTAGGAAAAGCTAAGCAGCCTCCTCGTTTTCAGTACCACAAGTCCAGGTACGACTGGACCGCTTAACCCCCTGCATCACGCATGAATTCAGCCTCAGTCTGCTGCCACCGTGACCCGGACCTGGACAAGCAGCAGAAAGGGGATGAATGTATGGTTGGTCAAAGCAGTGGCATTCCAGAGGGTTGTAGAAAAGTGGTTTCAGCCAGAAATACGTCAACAAGCTTATTTAGGTTTCTCTAAACCAGGATAAGACCTGGTCCCGGTTTTTAGAAACCAGAATTTGATGTTTACACAAGCAAAAACATACACAGGAACACCAGATCAGAATCGGGATAACTGGTGTGCCGGCAAATGTAGTGTCTGCTTGACATAACAATCTCACCTCAAGGTCAGTTTGGTATCTGTTCTGGAGCTTTCGATCGTATCACATGACCGTAATCAAGAGATTGGGTTTGCACAGATGCCATGAAAACATATTTTTGTGTGTTCAACAAATATGGGCATTTGAACATCTACATTTCCATGACAACCGACCATGATGAAGACCATGTTCAACCATCAAAAGGTCTCAATTTTGGTGGTGGGCGGGACTACAGTTTGTGTTTGGTCCAGGACTGGTCATGTAAAAAAAAAAAAAAAGACTTTTTCTTACCTTTTCCTTTCTTTTTTTCCCCATGTCATGTTTCTAGTTTCAGTTGTTTTGAGGAAAGTCTCAAAGCTCTGAGGTCATGACCACAGCTGTCACACTGCTGAGAGATGTACTGTGTGTGTGCGTGTGTCTCTGTGTGTGTGTGTGTGTGTGTGTGTGTGTGTGTGTGTCCGTGTTTCTGTGTGTGTGTCCGTGTGAGAAAGAGATGGAAAAAGAAAGTGAGTTTGAGGTCAAGAAGGTCATTTAAAATTTAAACTCCATTTATAGTGCTGTTGTACTGTCACAGGGAATATGATCAGTAAACACACACACACCTTTTAGTCGCTGCTATAAAGAACAGATATCGGGGCAGACATTTTAAAAAGGTTTCGGTGTCAGCGGCAATACAAGACTAAGTTACAGAAACTCACTGGAGCACACTCACATAGACGTACACAGGCTTACAGTCTCAGCAGTGTGACAGCTGTGGTCAACTCTCTGAGCGGCTTCATAAAACTGCAGACGTGGCACAAAAACAAGCCAAACAGAGACACACTCTTCTGTCTCGGAGATACCGGAAGCAGTCGGGCCCTTCAACACGGGGGTTTGTTTTACAGATGGAGACGTTGACGCACGAAGCTCGTGCTCACCGCTGCCTTCTCAGCTTCTTCTCACGCGATGAAACCGCAACCTCTGGAACCATCCTGATGTCAAAGCCGGAGGAAACTAATGAGACTCAGCACGTCGTTGAATTTTTGTGCACTTAAGGATTCAAATTAATCTTTTACACCAAATCCCCTCCTGAACTGAGTATACAGAATTACCAGTGTCACAGACTGAATTGTCAGCTTGTAGTACTGGAGCTCCCTCGCTGGTAGGGGTCATTAAAAGCTCATCTAAAGACCGTGGAGTCCACACGTGCAGTCATGATGCGCTAAATCTGATGCAAATGTTTGGTTGCTGAGATATTAAACTGTGCTTTTATAGGCCTAGTTTTGCACTGAACTGAACAAAACTGTTCGTATGAGCCCAGAGACTGAGCTTAAGTACTTAGAATCCAAGACAACCCTGAATGTTGATGTGATGACTTATTGATGTGTGTAATGATGTAAATATAACGTAAAATTAACTTTATATTGAAAATAATCGTTTGAATCAACAAAATGATTTATGGTTTTGCCTGTAATTATAAACTGCTACATGGTTTGGAGACAGTAAGTTTAGAAAAGGGACAGGACCCAGCAGTGCTATCCGCCAATTTGTGAATGGGTCATGAAAATTTATTTTCAGTAGAAACCAAATGATTTTTGGTGTAAAAAAAACAAAAACAAAAAACAAAAAAAACAACAAAAATATCACCAATGTGCTTCAAGGCATGTGGTGTAGCAGTCACCTCGATACCTTCTAAAATAAGACATTAATCCTTAAAGTAACACGTTGACATTTAAGTTTTCCATCTCAGGCAGTACACAGTTATTTTTTGGTCTGAAACCAGAGTCAAATGAGGAAATACACGATCAGTGTCATCCCTGTGTGGCCGATACAGAGACGGGCCCAGGTTGTGTTCAGCCTAGCTTAGCACAAAGACTGGAAGCAGGGGAAAAACTGTTAGCCTGAAAAAGATACACCTCCCTACAACCCCAAAGCCGCTTGAGTCACCTGTAGTATCTTGTTTGCTGACAAGCTCGTCACCATCCTGTAGTCAGCGAGGTTTAGTTGACAGTAGGGTTAAGGCAGAGTTCAAACCTTACAACCACCCGATGAGGTTAGGACCAATGAGATGCTCTGTTCAGTCAACAAATAGCTCCCGCGCTAACTGCTATTAAAACCACGATGTCTCTCTTTTACATTTCGAATTCTACACCTGTTCAGTATACAAGACAAGCATGTAGAACACCTGCGGATTGTGGTTAAACTGGCATATGTGTAAGGCCTCAGTTCTTCTTCCCAGTATGAAGCATTAATCTGTCGACACACAGTGAAAACAGCAGCAGGCTACATCTGACGGGAAATGATGCAGTTTCCTTGGAAACCGGGCAAACGTGACAACTGGAGCAAAGAAAAACTCTGACTTTGCCCCCCCCCCGTCTTCCCTCAACTTCACACAAGCTTCAGATCCCATACCAGCAACATTTCAGAGAGAAAACCGGAATGGAGATAAGGTCAGAAGTCCGAGCAGCATGACGACTCTAGGCTCCGTGTCCGACCATTTCTGTAACGCTCTGAAATCGACACTCTGACATTCACGCACACTCCATAGCGTGATTGGTCAGATGTGCGGAGATGAGAAAGAAGCCAGGGGTTTGAACTTCTGTCTCTTTTTTGATTTTTAGCACAACTGTTTCTGTCACTTTTCCTGTGAACAACCAAGATCAACACTTCGAATGTTGTCTTTCAAAATGAAAATGAAAAACAAAGAACAGCTGAGGCCGATGGGTCATAAACCAAAGTATTGGATAAACTGAAATTTTGACCAGATGATAGATGAAAAGTTATTTATCTGAGCCGAATTTCATGGCAACCTATTCAATAATTTAAGAACCAGCAACGTCAACCTCAAAACAGTGATAGATGAAAACCAGGGGGATCGCTGAGGTCAGCAGGATTCATCCTACACCTGTTAAATCTGTTTTAACCCTACTCGGTGATGGCCATCCAGCAATGATGGCAATGCCATGGTTGTAGCTGTTGTGCATGTGACAAATAGAGACATCAAACCTCGAACCTTGGACCTTACTCCTGGTTGCCCTGAGTCGGTATGCCCATGGTTCTGAGACGTGTTGGGTCCTTAGACCTTGCTTTACCTGCTTGCAGGTCTAGATTTTTGTTGGGTTTTTTGGTGGAATATTTAAAGTCTTCCAACTTCTTTAGTTACCACTACATCACTGGGTGCCTGGTGCACGAACGTTACGACTTTAAATTAATGTCCGACACTTACATGAAACCTGTGTAGGGAGGAAAGAACAGGAGCCATATGGCCTCCTCCTGCCAAATTGCCTGGATTCAAAGCCCGGTGTCTGTTCCTGTGGCCCCTGATCATGATCATGACCCTTGTAACCCACCAGGCAGGGAGAATCAGAGGGGAGCTGAACTTGGAAATGAGTCGTAGTTCATCTAAAGTAGATTTGAGGTGGATATCGCTCCAACTGATCTTCAGAATGATACGTCATAATCTTCAGTAACAAGGCAGGTTCACAATCAAGGACCAAATAAAATAACTTCTGATTTATTCTTGCCTCTGGTGAGGGAACTGATTATTGTGAGGACGGTCCAGCAGTTAGCAACAAAAGAGTTTTATTTGGACAAACTCAGGGGAAGGTTAGCGAGTGTTAATGGGGACACTCTGCTCAGATGATAACACACCTCCTATTGTAGACTGACAACAAAGTCGTCTGTAGGTTTACAGGAACAAAAATATGAGTCAGAGCAGCTTTAATATTTCACCAAAACCCTCTGGTTACATTTTTCAACAGAAATGTTTCTTCTCTTTTTCTGTTTGTGTCTGGCTTTCTGCAAACTTACAAGCATCGAATATTCCTCTCCTGAAACCTGCGGATCCATTTGTTTTGGCTGTTATCTGTGTGCAGAAGGCATCTTTAAAGGAACAGTTCACCACAAAATCTTTATCTTTATCCATTATCTACCACCCATATATCACTAAATACGAGGGATGGTTGATAAGTTCGTGGCCTAAGGTAGAAGGAGTCCATTTTAGAAAACCTAGACCATTTATTTTTCAACATAGCTCCCTCCTACATTTACACACTTGGTACAGCGGTCACGGAGCATACAGATCCCGTAAAGATCAAGATTTTCAGATGCTGCGTCCTAACAATAAAACTTTATTTCTAACTCACCTCCAGCTCGCGCTGCAAAAAAGTCTAAAGCAATGCCGATTCTGTCTTCTCAGCCATGACCTCAACCTCGGTTATTTCTCATATTTGTTATTCGGTGCAAAACATAGTACACACAAGTTCAACCAGCTGACGACGACGGTCCGCCTTCCATGTTTGTTTTGCGCGGAAGTCATGTTTGATCACGATGTTTTCCACGAGGTCCCAAGTCCCCGGAATCGCAGTTCCGAAATCCTGAAATCAGTGTGTGCGTTTTTATGATTAAAATATTAAAAATCGGTTACATCTGTCGTAATGTCTGTGTACCCCCATGTTTTTAAAATTGGTTACGATTTGAAAATCCTCTAGTGTGCGCCAAGCCTTAATGTACACAGCCACAGTTACATTCTCAGCCGTCAAAGTGACTCTGGTATTCCTCTCTAATAAAAATGATTGAAAAGTGGACGCCTACACTGAATTGTCCAACTAAATGATCAGTCATCACATTAATTCAGCTACCAGCCCATAAAACCATTGCAGCTCCAGTGTGTGTGGGAGCAGTCTAGTTAAACAAGAACGACTTCCTCAGGCGTCGTCGTTAAAACTCGATAGAGAAGAGAAGAACTGTGGAGGCTCCAGGCAATCGAAACTTTCAGTGAATAGTTATAACTGATTACTGATGGATGATTATCTAAAGCTGAATTGATTGATATTTCTGGCCACTTAGGGGCAGGAGTGCTACATAACAAACTATCAAACCCACAGGCCTGAGTATTCTCCTTATAAAGTTGTTACGTCTAACCTGTTAGCAAATGACTGCCCACTTCCACACCCAGCAGTCACGGAGCAACATTTGTACCCCACCTGTGTGGTGTTTGTGTCCCTGTGAAGGGTGCAAGTTTAGCTCTGGTTTTGGTCTCCACCAGCTCCTGAAGGGAAATCTCTGGCTATTCAGCTGCTAAATGCTCCACCGTGTTCGCCAGCTGGTCTCTGACTGGGTCTTTCTGCCGGTTGCTGCCGAGCAGGTGGTGGACGGTGGCTTTCACCGGAGCTTGTTTGGTGAAAACGGGCGCTGGGAACACTGGGACCGAAGCAGACAGGGAAATGTGCTGCAGAAAACCAAAACTAGGAGCTTAAAGGCACCACATTACACAACATTAGAAGTAGTAAGCATCGGTGTCAATTTAGAAATATTCATCGGTGCCGCTTTAAAGGGGTAAATCTTTTATTTTGTGGTCATTTTGTGTCTGTTTCTGGTTATTTTTGTGTTTCTTTGAGTGACATTTTGAAGGTGAAGCCCAGGGGTCCCCTGATCCCTCGGGCCTGGTTTGCCACTCAGCAGTCCATCCACGTGTACACCGCTGCGGCACGAGTATAATTTGTCGTATTTTATTTTCTTTCAAAGCAATAGAAACACCAGTTTCTTCATCTAACATTAAGCAGCTGCCATGTTTGTTAAACAAGGCTTCCAGTGGTCCACAGTCTGACTCTATTTCAGCACAATAATAATAGGATATCTGTCTTCACTGTGACTGTAAGATTGTTGGTTTAGTCCTTCAATCAATTACACTGGTATGAGTCAAGTATCAGACGTGTTAGCGCTGCAGCCTCCAGCGGGTGACAGCAGGACTCCGCTGCTGAACTCATTTGCATCTGTAGTAAGTTTCAAAGCATTTTTAGCAGAAACATGCGCAATCATTATTGCAAATGCCGCTCAGTGTCACCGATTATTTGCATTCACATGCTACATTCTCTAGTTCCTGACGCTTCTGTTGTTTTCGACCACTAAAATGAAAATGTTCTAGTTCATCACCGCATCTCGACGAAATACTGTATTTCTGCAGCATTTAGCAGCTCATACAGAAATGTATATTCGGTGCTCTGAGATAAAGTGGGGGTGCAGCAGGTGTCCACTTTCAGCCCGCTGAAACCATTAGATAAAGCTACAGCTAAATATCGATCCTGACGCACGCACGCGCTTCACACCTTTAGTAGATAAGGTTTATGTTTCAAGTGTTTTCAAAAACACTTTGCTTTCACTATTGTTTTCAAATCCCGGCATAAAAGAAGAACGGGTTGAAGAGAAGCGAAGGCTGTGCTAACAGTCAGCGGTATAAAAGAGTTATGAGCTCACACACACACACACACACACACACACACACACACACATACACATACATTACATCGTACAAACGAAGACGTGCGCACACACGCACGCAGTTTGTGTGGATGTAATGAATAATTTATGTCATGTGAATGTTGTGGGCTGAACACAGTTAAATGTAAGAACAGCCTGCAGGGAAAACACAGTGAAACATTTCCCGTCTGTCTGTCAGACTCTCCCGCGCTCTCTCTCTCTCTAATTCCAGTTCAAATTCAAATTCACTTTATTTGCATGGATCAGTGCGAGACGTTGGAACAACATTTTTTTTTTTTAAAAACAAAAAAAACGAGGGAACAAGGAGAATGAGAACATGCTCAGATCAAACGCTGCTTAACCAAATGAAACATTAATGTTCAATGAGAATATCAGACCAAGTGAAAAAGACAAATAACATACATACAACTACGCACAGAAAAATTTACATATACAGTATAATCATCACACACACACACACACACACACACACACGAGGATGAGGTCTGCACATATTTGTGTTGTGTGCATACTTTCATCCAGGCTTCCGTCGCCGAATGACCTCGGCTTTAAGAAATGCACTTCTCCGATAGGTAGTTTTTCCTTTTCAACAGGAGTTTCACGTTTCACGTTTCCCGTCCCCTGCGTTTGCATCCGTCCCCCACCTTCACGTTCACTCCAACATTCGAGCGTGTCGGGCTAAACGGTTTGCGGAGCCAATTCTCCAGTCGGTGCCATTAAACCGCTGAAGAAGAGGAGGGCAACACGGAGACGATGTAAATAAAAGGGCCCCAGTCATAACCTCGAGGGAAAACATGACCAAAATATTGTAATTGTGTTTATTTCATGTCTTAATGTGAGGGCGGTTGCAGTCTCCTCATGGCTCCACACAGATCTGATGCTCCTGTCTGCTGCTCTTTTTCATCTCTTCAGTGACAAGTGACATCTGAGTCAGACGCTTCATGTATGCCATGATTTATTCATTTGCCGGCTTCCATTGTTCTCTGTCACATTTCTTTTTATCGATTCAACGACTTTTCTGCCACAGCCGAGCATAAAAACTGCTCCACGCAACACATTCAAAGGCTGCATTAAAAAGGCATGGGAACACAATTAATGACACCCCAAGCTGGGCTGAACTTGGCAGGCGGCGCAAGTTGTTACAACTGGCGAACATCAGCGCGTGTGCTGCACGGATAACGTCAGCTGTGCGAACTTTCCGTGCCTTCTGGTCTGAATGTGTGGAGCGCAGGTCTAGAAGGTGTGTTCAGGGGCTACGACTGCAACGAGTCCTCCCAAGTCCTCCACCAAAAAAAAAAAAAAAAAAATGTAATGATGATCATCGATCATTTGCCCGTACCTTCTTAGACGAAGCACTAGGAGCGTGTCCCGAATTAGCGCCCCCTGCCGGCGGCAGGACAAATGCCATGACTGTTAAAAATCACCGTTGAAAAATAAACATCCGACTCTTTTATGATGTGACGACGCTACAGCAAAGGTCCGGGTTGGGTTTGGGCACAGAGACGGCTTAGTTAGGTTTAAGAGAAGATCGCAGTTTGGGGTTAAAATAAGTGCCTCGTTAAGGCTGGAGGACTTTCACCATCATGGTCACGCTGGTGGAGGTTATAGAACGATCGTGGTCGTCGTTGAAAGAAACGTCGCTGACTCTCGGTTTGAAACGGGCCGTCTCGGCTACGTTTTGTCGACGCATCCATCAACCGCGACCTCCTCCCCACCAAGACCTTGTCGCTCTACAACAACGACACCTGACCCCCCATCGTTCCCATCGCAGTTAGTGCGGCCACCAGAGGGCGCTGTCACCTGCACATTAACGCTTCGCTTTGGGTTGTCGCATCTCGTTCCAGAATGGACTCGCCTGGCAGCTGGTGCTTCGCTTTAATCGCCGCTACTCACCACAGCAGAGTTTATCGGCGATGTTTGTTTCCTGACGTTCTGCGGCCGCGTGCAGAGGAGGGGCTTAGCCGGCGTTTGTCAGCAGCTAATTGAGCAGCTCGTTCTCCGGGTTTCTGCTGCGATGGCATTCAGTACATATAAAATTTATACTGGTAAAAGTTCGGCTCACTTTGGGACAAGCGGCTGCAGAATCTCACAGCTTTCTTTTTTTTCTTTTTTCGTTTTTGCCAGCATTGGCAGCAAAGATCTTTGTATTTCTGCCCTGCAGACCGTGTTTTGAACATTTCTGTGGATGCCCAGAGAGATTTTAGTGAAATCATGAATTTCTGAGTAGTCCATCAAAATGAAAACATGTCGCAAACTCTTCTGCAGTGCACCATGTTTTATTCACCAGATGTTTTGGTCTGTCTTGCCTTCGTCGGGGTGTCGCCTGACTTTTTTTCCAGTGTACGTACATACGCACAGTTAATTGATCGGGATCACTGATCGCGTGACTCGCATATAAAAATTTTAAAAAAGGACAAACCATTAGCATCTGGTTAAAAAAAAAAAAGTTCAATCTCCATCTTCAGTGCAAAGCAGCAAATTCTACTCTGTCAAATCTCCTCTCCCTCTTAATATTTATAGATAAGCCAAACATTTTATATAATAACATTGACAAAAAGCAGGCACCAAATTTTGATAAAATAGGGCAAAGTGAAAAGCTGAATATTCTTTCAAATGCAAGAAATTTTTTTACTTTTTGAGTCAAATCTTGTCAAATCACCTACGTGATATTATTGTTGAGCCAAGTTAAGTGTGGCTGGTGAACATACTGTGTGTGTGTGTGTGTGTGTGTGTTCCCTGCAACAGCTGCATGAAGGGTACTCTTCTGACACCTGGATCTCTTTCGAATCGCCGTTACTCTCTGTATTTATTGATAATCCCCGGCCGGCGCAGCGACTCTCCCGTGGGGACAGATTTCAGCCACAGTCCTTCCACAAGGTCGTCTGCATTTTTACTTCTCCGTCCCCTGCAGTGAACTGCAGCGAGGCACACGACTGCAGAGTTATCGCCAAGTCATTCAGCTTCATAAATGATGAATCGGGCCGGGGAATCGGAGGGGACCCTTGACTTACCTTGCCACAAAAGTTTTGGTTATTTATCAAGGGCGTGGATTTGGTTGCAGAGGTTTGGGTAAAAACCCCAGACCTCCTCCACCAATAAGGTAGGGTAGCCTGGGAGGTCAAGCCCGGGGGTAAAAAGAAAGCACTCGGTGTACCACTACCAGCAGCTTTAATAGCTGAAGGCGACTCGGGTGAGCGTCTCAACATGGAGGCAGTTCAGAGAGACTTCAGTAGGAAAACCAACCTCTAACCACAGGCTGAAAGTGAGCGACTTAGGGAAATCAAAGAAGTAGAACGATTCATTTCCGACAAAAAAAAGGAAATAAAAATCAGTAGTAAGGCTTTTGCAGGTAGCTTAAGAAGTGCAGGAGACTTTCTGAACGGAAATGAAGCAGACCGGGTGGTGATTTAGAGAGTTTGCATTTTAACCATCAAACTCTATAAGCTGTGCTGATGAGAGAGATGCTTCAGGAGCTGCCGGCCTCCATGTGGTGTCCACTGTGTCCACATTTATATAGGAGCTGATGTAATGCTGGGAAAAGCTGCCTCCTCTCATCGGCGCGCTGACCGTTCGGGATGTTTTCCCCTCTCAGCTGGTGGCAGCCGTGTCTCAGTATCTCTGCTGCTAAAAAAGTCCAGTCCACGGTCCCTTCTGTCCTCGTCCCAGCTTCGATAATGCTTTCATTGAGATGGGTCAGGCTGATTAGACTGTCCAGTTGATTATTTCCATTTCCAACAGCAGCTCATTGAGGAAAGCTTAGCCTGTCGTTTGTCTCGCTGTGAGTAAATAACTCGTTTCGAATCCTCTCTTTTATATAGAAATAAATCCCATAGTTTGGATTTTAATTTTAAATTTTCAGCTTTACTTGTGCGTTAGAGTTTTGCAGGACTCCTAGAATCTGCAGTTTTTCCCACTGTCACTTCTGCAGGGGTTTCTTTCTGTCTTTCCTTCTGTTGTCGCAGCTGCAGTTTTCTTTCATTTAAGTCGAACCCCTTTTCTCCTTTGTCGACGAGTGAGAAGCGCCTGTGGAACCGATTCTTCGAATATGACATTTATCACCATCTGTGTCCTCGAGCTCGGACAGCGGGAAACTGTAGATCGTGTTCTCAATTTTGGTGGTATTTAGAGCAAATTGATGTTTTGTTGGTTTTATTTCTGACTATTAGATGGAGGTGTCCTGGCACATGGGCCGCACTCTACCCAGATTATCACCAACAAGTGACTGCATATAATCTCAGCCGCCTGTCGGTTTTAGATTAGATTTCAAGGGGCAGTCCTGTCTCCTAGAAATTATGCGTACATGCAAGTGAAACGCAACAGCAAATACGTTTCGGAGGAAGTGTAATCGACAAACCGCACGACTGTCCCACCAGAGACCGGACCTGAAGACCTGAAGAACCCCGTCGGACGTCTCCTGGTCTCTTTGTGCGGCACTTAGAAATACCATGAACTGGGTGACTGGGAGTCTTCACACACACCAGAGTTCACATCCATTAATTATGCAACCGCAGCAAGACTTTTACACAAATCAGTGACTCACCGCGCGGTTTTGGTACGAAACAGACAAAATGTGTCCGAGGAATTTAGACTGACAAGTATGGAAAGTTAGCGTAGAGTGACCGGTCGGTTTTGTTTGTTTAAATTAACCTTTGATCAGATAGTTCCTGATTTAAATCAAGATCTTGCTAATTTGAGTCCGTTTTACTACTTCATTTGACTCGACCATGCTCAGTGATCAACAGAAAAAAAGGAGCAGGAAAGAGCTTGTTAGCTTAGAAGGCTCATTTTTGTCTGTTTTCCGTGCTCAGATGTTAAAAAGGCAGAATATAATCACATTTTTAAAAAAAATTAACATATACGACATAATACACGTGCACAACACTGTACACATCAAGGTAGGAAACGCTCCTGCACAGCTGCTTGTATTCACACAGCGTTTAAAATTTAAGAACTTTTCCTTCATTTGTTCAATGAGAAAAGGGAGTTTTTGAGGGAAAACACGGTTCCACTCCTCAAAGTAGAATCCAGAAAGCATCATTTTGGTATTTGCAGATATCATAACTCTACCACTGAGCAGTTACGAGTGACAGGTATCGTGTCGTGTCGCCTCGACTCGTGTGTTTCGTTCCTGTCTCTGTGTTTCCTTTCAAACAGATGTCAGTCATCAGCACATCAGGCAGGAACTGTGTCAGAATGAGATGAACAGGGCGCGAGAACATAAATGGGGACAGGAAACCGGTCTGTTTCACTGATTCTTTCAACCCGCATCTGGCTAATTGCCCCAACTGTATTTGAACTGGTTGAAGTGTGTGTGTGTGTGTGTTTTCGGGCCGCTGGCCGCCAGCATCTCTTCTGAAAGACACGCGGTCTAATATTCCTGTTGGTGTATTTGTACACATATGAGAGTGTGTGTGTGCGTCAGTGTGTGTTTTTCGGTGGTATTTCTGCCCGTTGCGTCATTCCTCTACCACAGGAAGGTCTGATGGACACTTTTGAGTCCATGAAAGGACCTGTTTGTCTGCATAGCACGTCTGCACGTCAGTCATCGCTGGATATGACGGCTCAGGGTGTCTGGCAATGCGCGCACACACACAAACACACACACTGGATAGTTTCTTGTCCCTCAGCGTTGTCTCACAGGCTTAAAAAGCAGCCTTAGACACTTGTCATTTCCAATACTGACCTTTTCTCACTGGACATATGAAAGAGCCAAACCGTTGCATTCGGTGCCCCTTTTTTTTTTTTTTTTCACCTGTTCGAGGACAAATTTAAAGCTGTCTTCAGCCGTGCCGGGTCCATTTCAGAACGCAAAGCTCCCAAACACGCTGCGGCTGCAATCGTCGCTGTGAATCTGAGGTTGAATCCGTCCCTCGGGAATCATTTTTCTTTGCTGCCTTTACAGGGACATCTGCTTTGCAAGTTCAAAGGAACCTTTCAATCACAGCCAAGAAGAAATAAGGCGGGACACAGAAGAAAAACCTCCACCAAAGAGCGGAGAGAACTGCAGAGACCTGCTTCCGAAAAATGTGGATGAGTCATACAAAAAAGTTTTTTTTTTTCTCCGCAAACCTGAAGAAAAATATGGTTAAATTTAAAAGGAGGAAGTGGGGGGGCTTAGGAGGTTAATATTTGTGTGGTTGTTTTAGAGAAATATCAGTTCTGGTACAGTCTGATCCTAAGTATTTCATTGCTGCTGTTTCCATATTGTCAGTGGTTTTGTGTTGTTTTGTCGCTGCATTGCTCACTGTCATTTTTTGTGCTTTTTGCTGCGGCTTGGTCTGAAATAAAGAGCGAGAAGAAATTGTGTCTCGCCTCCCGCTGGAGTGTCGAATCAGTGAAGATCAGCACAGAGTCTCCGCATCCGGGCTTTCGGTCCCGCTGATTTCCAGTATTTCTCATCTCTTTCCTCTACATTACGTCTGATTACAGCATGTGTTCAAGTGCAACAAGGGCACTTCATCATCGCATCACTGCTGCAGTAAAACTCGTTTCATTACAGGTGTATTGCGGACAGATTGCACTTTAGTCCAAGGATCACTGTCTCTCTCTCACGACTTTAATGTTCCTCTGAGAATGTGTCAGGATCTTTGTCAGGTTGCACTCAGAAATAATCACATTTTTATTGCTTTTAAAGTCGTGAATGTCTGGACAAAATTTCACGGCAGTCCGTTTAGTGTCGTTCGGGATATTTCCCCTCTGGGCCAAATGACCAATCTTTATCGCCATCCTTAAGGTGGCAGCATGCTGCTGACACCTTAGTGTGTTGTGTTTGTTGGATGGTTTCTCTACTGTGGACGTTTTTTTTCGCACCTGCCTTTGAGTGTGTTTGGACCACAACTCGTAAACTAGTTGCTTGAACCACACTGAACTCTTTAGAAGGTGTTAAAACTGAGATGAGCACCCTGCTAAACAAGGTCACAATCTAGAGTATGGCTTGGCAGCCCTTCATCTGTCTGCCTCTCTCCTGCTCATATACAGTCATTTAATGCAGCTGGATTCACGATAAAGCTGCTCTCGTTTACACGTTTTTCTCTTTCTGTTCTCAGAAAACGGAACGAGTACGAAACGGTGACCGACACGCGGCCCGTTAAGGCCACGTGTTAACCAGCGGTCACTTCCAGGCCATTTCCCGGCTGCTGCTCTGCTCTGATAGAATCCTGATTTCGTAACCGAGACGCCGTCTGACGGAGTCAACAGACGCATGAGTCGAAGACGACGGCTGTGCTGTGATTTCGGCTGTATTTACCTGTAACATGTAAAGGTTAGAAGCTCGTTCACGTCTGTGTCAGCTGCCGTGTGGTCAACTGAGTGAAACGCGTCAGGAGATGTGCCTGACGATGGAAAGCCCGACCTCGCGTTCATGGGGCAACACTGGCGACTCTCTTTTACGGAAAGTAGCAAAGGTTTGTCCAAAAAGTCACAGGATTTGTCGGTCGGTGCTTTTGTGAAGAAAAGCTGCTAAAAGGCTGCAGAAAGTCGGTAAATCTAGCAACAAAAGGCGCTAAGTTGGCAGAACTGCCAGTAAATGCCTCCCTGATGACGCAATAGAAACTGCTCACGCCAATTCATTTTGAAAGAGCAACAGCCAATGGGGAAACTCCAACACTTGGCTGGCCGACCAATGGTCTAACATCAGCGCTCAGTCAGTCATGGACATTTGCGCTTATAGGGCTGGTCCCGCTGTTGTGGTCCGGCCAAAAGAGAAAGGGGCTGTGTTGATGGGGGGCGTGTTACTACAGGTACTGATTAGACCATAAAGATCAGCCTGTTGGGTAAGATTAGTATTTCCACAAAGGAAGTTAGATGTTTGATCCTGTAGATTAGCATATTTCTTTGTTTGCTAGCAGTGTATCTCTTTCATTACAGCATCAAAATAACCTTATTGCACTGAAGTATCGGAACTTGAACTGATTCACGATTCCGGCTGCACCACCACGTGGCCATTTAGAAAGACTTGTTTGGGAAGACGTCTCCTTACAGCGGGGAAATTTTGGAATTCAAGGCTGCTGTCGGAAAGTCCCATGAAATGCAAATCATAAAGTATCACGCCAGTCATGTCACCGGTCGACATATATAGAACATGAACACACATTTATTTACCTTAACTGAGCAGAGAGTCGGGCCTTTAATCGAGAAAGGCTATTGTTAGAAAAACGATCCCCCTGCTTCACACTAAAAGCCCTCCGGCAGTTGGGGATGGAACTGATAACTCATTCTCTCCCCGGGAGGGCCTCATTGTAAAACATCTGCAGAAGTGCTGACTTTCATGAATAGAAGCGTAGCTGAACTGAAGAACGGCAGAGCGAGTCATTTTGTTATTTATTTTATTCTTATTTTATTTATAATACTTGAGAACTGACGGCGTCTCGTCGCAGAGCGTATGTGCATATTTATGTGGCTGTTTTGATGGATTTGCAACTAAATTTGGCACCACTGCTTTTAACCACATGACAGTACCCCGCTGTTCATTTGTAATCTCAACACTTGTAGATTTATTTAAATAAACCGCTGCAGTTTTTCTGTTTTTTTTTCTTCTATTTCACACGCATTTCCCAGTTTCTTCATAAACTGAAGCGATATTCGTATCTGCAGCCAAGTCGCTCCGTTAGATCTGAGCGCTGTCACCCGAGGCTCACCCGCACCTCCAACACACGCGCAAACACGCAGTTTAAATGCGAATGCTGATAGGGTGGAGGCCTGTCACTGTTGACAATGAGACAAACAAGACAGTCTGAAGACCTGAAGACTGAATAGCCTGAAGGGGAGAGAGACACTAACAGAGAGAGTGCATTGCAGTAGAATCACAGGCTGAAAACACAAAATTTGTCATCTGAATGACAGACTGTCTCCATTCGACTCATCTGCCTCCTCTCTGTTCTGTACTTCCTCCGCTCCTCCTCCTCGTCTCCATTTTATCTTCATTATCGTGAGTGTGTGTGTGTGTGTGTGTGTGTGTGTGTGGGATGTCTGACAGATTGGTGTCAGTTCTGCTCTGTTGAGACACAGACTCCCCCTCTTTCTCTTTCCACTCCAAACTCAACTTTGATCGTCCTGTCATGCAAATTTTCTACAATGCGAATTGTAACCTTAAAGACTCGCTCTCTGATTTTGTTTTTGTGCCCGACAGCGATCCCAAAAATCCCCCAAGTTCCCTGCTTGGTGCGCAGGCAGGAAATCCGGGGCACTACACCGCAGTCAGTGAATGCACCTTTGGTGTAACGGCCTCTGGCTTCTTTAAATTTTCAGCAGGAATCGCTCTGCGCAAGCCTGAACGACAACAACATTAAAAGGTAAATTATGGCTCCACCTGGTCCACGATGACTGTTTTTCAAGATGGCGGAGATAAAAATAGCACGGACAGCTGGTGGGCGCCATCCTGTAGCGCGTGTGTGTTTGTGTTGACAAGGTTCTGAAACTTTCGGGCAGGTTCCATATTCGGCTGTGACTCGGTGACCGTGCAGTAGTTTTCTGTTCTCCCGTGTCTCCTCGCACGCCACGGGTCATCTGCCTCTTTTCATCTTGTGGTTGTCGAGTGGCCTGATGCAGCTTCGCGTCTGACGCCTGTGTCTCCTCGGAGCAGGTATACATAAAAAGTGACATGACTGACATATTTCTGCGTCTTGTTTTTAGTTAAGTTTCGTGTTTTCCAGAGTTTGAAGTTGACTCTTTGAGATTCAGCCACGTCACTCATCAAAAGAAGGATCTGAAATATCCGGATGTGTAATGAATTAAACATCTGTAGAAAATCTGCAACAACAGTTTTTTTTAGTTTTGTTTTTTTTATGAGGAACCAGCTCACTTGTTCTCCATTCCCTTTCACCCCTGCCTTCGGTATATACCAGCCCGGTTTCCCCAGTCAGCCGCCAGATTCTTCGTGCTCTGCATCCTGTGGCCTCTTTTGTTCCTGTTATACATCAATCCCGCTACTTTTTATTCTTTTAAAAAAGGCTGCTGCTTTCTGTCCTAACGTGAATGTTGGTTTGTTATAACCTTTAAACCACAGATGGGGGGGGGCAAGTCTGAGTATACTGGAAAGGTTAAAGTTTAAGACACTGTAACACGTTGACACACCTTTTATATTTACTCTCCGACACAAGACACATGGTACGTGCACGTCTCATTTGCTCATTTATTTGCCATATCACAACGTAGAATTCAAATTTCAGTTTTACTTTAAATTTTCAAACAATCCTGCCGAGCAAAAGTACTAAGGAGTTATAAGTGAGAAAAGAAACCTTCACCC
Organism: Xiphias gladius; assembly: GCF_016859285.1. Classification (NCBI taxonomy): domain Eukaryota; kingdom Metazoa; phylum Chordata; class Actinopteri; order Istiophoriformes; family Xiphiidae; genus Xiphias; species Xiphias gladius. The sequence continues at coordinate 2,170,677 of NC_053401.1, read as the reverse complement.
TCATGGTCATAGAGTTTAAGTTTAAATAATTGATCTGGGTTAATCATTTTACCACACACGCTAATTCCTAAAGGTAGTTAAGAGGATGAATCTTCACAGTGGTTAACGATGATTTAACTTTCTGCACATCAGCAGGATTCATTTCTAGTATCGTCGTGAGGTAAAGTCTTTCCAAGTAACTCGCAGCAGGATTAAGTCCCACGTAGTTGAACCGGTTCGGCTCAGAGGCAGAGTCGGTCCTGACGTGGATGAACTCCCCCGACACGCGACGTGTAACTCAGCGTAAAGGTCAACATAAAGGTCAGCCAGCTTTTCACGCACACGCGCGCGAGCGCACGCATCCGTCGATTTCCAATCAATAACACAGATCGATGGTGCGCGGTATCGACACACGGAACGGTCGCATCAGTGCAGCATGAACACACAAGCGCACACATTAAGCAGTGTGATTGAAATATGCCTTTTCAGCGAGTGTGTTTTCATAAGCATTCGCAAATGGAGCCGGCACTATGCAGGGTTCAGAGGTGTCCACAAGCGAGAGCGCCGAGCAGTGAGTAACACCATCTTTTATACTGATAAGCTTTCCTCCTCTCATTATTTTGTGTGTCTTGCTTTTATTCCTCCCACACTTTTGCAACAGGGAACATTTTTGCGCGTCCGGAGACAAAAGAACAACCGGCGCGGTGCAGTTTTGACCTTCCCAGGGAGGCGGTTCAGCACCTACCAAATAAGATCAGAGCATGCAGTGCCCATCTCTGCACGGCACGCCGAACGTTTTAAAATGATCATTACCCCGCCGACGACGGAACGTCTAGCTCGGCTGCTGGTTTTCATTCGCAGTTCATTCACGCCAACTCGTCAGACTCGTGTGTGTGGTTTTTTTAGATGTGTCACATCAACAGGACGAAAAAATTTCACATTTTCACGCGAAGTTGCAAACTGTGACCTCAGCGTTTCATCAGGGGAGAGGGACAGACGTGAGGCTGACAGAAGAATAAATAAAAGGAGACAACGGTTGAGTTCAAGAGACAGAGACGAGAGAGAGAAGATACGAGTCTTCTCATATTATGTGGCATTTTTCACCATTGGGGCAACTGTGTGTTACCTGTCCGTCCGTCTGTTTCTGTTGCGAATATTTGCGTGTGTGTTTTGTTCTTCTGCATCGTTGTTGTCCACAAACTATTAGAAAACACATGGATGAGCCACATTGTTGCATGTTCCTTAATCGCCATGAACACACACACACACACACACACACACACACAAACTGTAGTTTATTCTGACTCAGTCCCTCACACACACACCGTCCTGCTGCCCCAAATACTCAGTGGAGCACCAAATGTGGATTAATCTGTCGCTGAAAATGGCCCCCAACATATGCACTGTTTCCTCCCTGTTTTTTTTCCCCTTTATGATTAAAAACTAAAGTTCCCAGCTGTTTTAAGATGTTAAAAGTGAAACTGCATGTTGTTTAATTTTTTTCCCTCTTGCTCTCCGCCATTTTGTGTTCTGAACGCGTTATTTTTTCTTTTTCATACTTGAATTTGAAACGGCCAGGTTCTGCCGATAACAGCACAAAGGCAGGCTAACGCAGTGGAGTAGTCTTTAATACGTAAAAACAGGCTCACGGGCGGATGGGTGGATGAGCAGGAAAGCAGAACAGGAATCCAAAACACAGGCAACAAGAACCAAGGTCAATACATAGGAAAACCCAAAAAAATATTCCGACGAAGAGCTAGAGACAGAGGCAGGTCGAAAGAGTTGCTGGGATGATGAGGTACCTGGGAACAGGTGTGTGAGAGAGGCAGGGGAAGCTAGGTGGGGGGAATATCTGGTGGACGGATGGAGAACGGCAGGTCTGAAGGGGAGAATGTTGGGATTGAGGCCAGCGGGCAGGGGACTGGAGACAGGGGCCAAGGGGGACTGGAGACAGGGGCCAAGGGGGACTGGAGACAGGGGCCAAGGGGGACTGGAGACAGGGGCCAAGGGGGACTGGAGACAGGGGCCAAGGGGCCAAGGGGGACTGGAGACAGGGGCCAAGGGGGACTGGAGACAGGGGCCAAGGGGGACTGGAGACCCCAGGGCCAAGGGGACTGGAGACAGGGGCCAGGGGACTGGAGACAGGGGCCAAGGGGACTGGAGACAGGGGCCAAGGGGCCACGGGGGACTGGAGACAGGGGCCAAGGGGGACTGGAGACAGGGGCCAAGGGGACTGGAGACAGGGGCCAGGGGACTGGAGACAGGGGCCAGGGGACTGGAGACAGGGGCCAGGGGACTGGAGACAGGGGCCAAGGGGACTGGAGACAGGGGCCAGGGGACTGGAGACAGGGGCCAGGGGACTGGAGACAGGGGCCAGGGGACTGGAGACAGGGGCCAAGGGGACTGGAGACAGGGGCCAAGGGGACTGGAGACAGGGGCCAAGGGGACTGGAGACAGGGGCCAAGGGGACTGGAGACAGGGGCCAAGGGGACTGGAGACAGGGGCCAGGGGACTGGAGACAGGGGCCAGGGGACTGGAGACAGGGGCCAGGGGACTGGAGACAGGGGCCAGGGGACTGGAGACAGGGGCCAAGGGGACTGGAGACAGGGGCCAAGGGGACTGGAGACAGGGGCCAAGGGGACTGGAGACAGGGGCCAAGGGGACTGGAGACAGGGGCCAAGGGGACTGGAGACAGGGGCCAAGGGGACTGGAGACAGGGGCCAGGGGACTGGAGACAGGGGCCAAGGGGACTGGAGACAGGGGCCAGGGGACTGGAGACAGGGGCCAAGGGGACTGGAGACAGGGGCCAAGGGGACTGGAGACAGGGGCCAGGGGACTGGAGACAGGGGCCAAGGGGACTGGAGACAGGGGCCAAGGGGACTGGAGACAGGGGCCAAGGGGACTGGAGACAGGGGCCAAGGGGACTGGAGACAGGGGCCAAGGGGACTGGAGACAGGGGCCAAGGGGACTGGAGACAGGGGCCAAGGGGACTGGAGACAGGGGCCAAGGGGACTGGAGACAGGGGCCAGGGGACTGGAGACAGGGGCCAAGGGGACTGGAGACAGGGGCCAGGGGACTGGAGACAGGGGCCAAGGGGACTGGAGACAGGGGCCAGGGGACTGGAGACAGGGGCCAAGGGGACTGGAGACAGGGGCCAAGGGGACTGGAGACAGGGGCCAAGGGGACTGGAGACAGGGGCGGAGGAGGAGGAGGAGATGAAGGGGTAATACTGGCTTTATCAATGCCGAAGGAAGAGGAGAAGAAAGGGTGAAAAAGAAAAGTTTAAACAGGGGAGGTTCTATTACTGTGTAAAGAAGAGGAGAAGTACAAGTTTTATCACTGCCGAGGGAGGATTAGGAGAAAAGAAGAAGAGATTGAGGAGAATAACGGGTTTTTTATTATCACACCACGAAGAGGAGGACGGGGAAAAACGCGAAAGGGGAGAGAAACAAACGAAACGATGAAAAAAGACAGCAGGGAGAGGAGAAAACACTTACTGTGGTGAGAGAAAAGGAGGAAGAGGAGGAGAAGGGGGGAGGAGGAGTAGATGGAAGAACAGTGGGGGTTAGAGGAGGAGGAAGAAAGTAAATGGAGGGAAGATAAAGAAATAGACAAGAAGCAAGAGAAGAAGGAGAAATAGATGTAGAAGAGATGGATGAAAAAAAAGAGACATAACTTCATTTCCTCAGCTGGGTCTCCCTCTCTCAGCACACGATCGATCACCAACCGTGGTGACCGGAGCCCTCGGCATCACCGAGCCCGCTCATTGGCTGGCTGTCCTCCGCTCGGGGCCAGGTGACCTCATTGGTCGGCCGATCGATGGGCTCTGTCGGGGCCCGTCTGTCGGTCGGCCGATGGCTGGATCGGGGATTGACCGGTCAGAGCGCGGACTGCGACGGGATCGATGGACACGACGAAGAACCAAAAGATCCGAGACAAGCGCGGCCTTAAATTCAACGAACAACGTGTTAACGGTATCGAACAGAGAGCGTGAGGTGTGGGCTAGTAGAGTAGAGAGACGGCTAGAATAATGAGAGGTGAAAACTGGAACTAGAGCTTGAACTTCGTTTGGTCTACACTTAATCACATAGATACACCGGTGGAGACATTCCCATCAGCGTCAGGGATGCTGAGCTAAGTTAGCATCCCGACGATATCGTTTAGCTCAGAGCGCCGCCGCGCCTGAGTGCAAGCACGGCCTCGCGGAGCCCGCTGGCAGGGCTGCCGGCTCTCGGCCTCGTTCCAAGTGAGCAACCACTCACAAAACCCGCACAGCTTTGTTCCGAACGTTAGCGCTATTCGTTTAAGTGCCGGAGCGCGCCTATGACGCCACGTTAAGTCAAGTTGAGATAAGCGTTGAGTTGTGGCTGGTTTTCGGAAGGTCGTGTTCCTGCGGGGGGAGGTTCACGTACGCTAGTCGGCTGTAACCGACCACACCATCGAACGTCAGACTGACTTTCGTGAATAGTTTCACCAGCCCAACATCGAGCTCAGTGGTATTGGACGACAAACGTGGACGTAGCAGGCTGTAATTAGCCTGGCACTAGGCAACACAGGCGAATGAACGCAAGCGCGTTCCTGTTTTTAGCGATTTCGTTTATTTTCTCGGCGGAGCCGCATGGGAGACATCCGTTCTCAGGAGAAGTTCCGGTGCAGGCAGAGGTCAAGCTCATCTAATGGACCAGGCCGTGAAAACGTAGCCGGGCTAAGCTTCCGTTTCCTGCGGCCGATGTGGACGCAGCGCGGGCTGTCCGGGTTTAATAGGCTGGATCTGTGATGTTGAATCAAAGGAAGAGGAAGTAAAAGATGTTCTGCTGCCTTTTCATCTTTACTAGTTAACGTTCGCTACGTAGAAAGAGAGAATTTAATCCACTGTGCCGCTCAAAGGCTACCGGCAACTTTTAAGGTGGAATATTTTCTTGCATGTTACTCAATTCACGTGGTGAATCAATCAATGCACCTTAAATGTCAACATGACCATTCTGCTTGTTTTTATTGGACCTGTTGCATGACGTGCGCTTTGGTGATGATCGGATCTTCAAGCGTCAAATAAAATGTATTTGAATTTAAACCAGATTATATGAACTGCAAATATTCTGTTTCGTCGCCTGGGGCATAAAAAGTGGCGGAGCGTCCTCTCGGCGGCATCAGCCCTGTGGCTACGAGCTCATCTGCCGTATCACTTCCGGTTGGTATTGATCTGATTTTCTTATGGAGCTGATGTACTGATGTTTGAATAAAGGCGGTTGGAACTGATTGTGTGTTATGAAGCTGTGCTGTCCAGCATTTACTAATAACACACTCACGGGCCTATCTGTACATGTGGGTGTGTGTTTGTACGTACCTGCTGTGCCTACACACATTTTCTCCTTGTTTGTCTGGGGAGGACTGTCTGTCTTGTTTTCTGTGTATTGTATCTGAATGTGTAGTGTGTGTATATATGTGTGTGTGTGTGTGTGTGTGTGTGTGTGTGCGTGTTGTGCATTTTATCAAGAGCTCATGAATTATTGAGTCCCATTTAGAACCCTTATCACTGTCCCCATGGCAACCAACCCCATGGGGCACAGACACACACACACACACAAACACGGAGTGTGTGTGTGTGTGTGTGTGTGTGTACACATGTTTGTTTAGTTGTTGTTTTTACTAAAGCTCCCAGTGGCCTCTGTTTGTCCTCAGTCCAAACTGGACATTATGTTGGACTCATGTTTTATTCATGTTTTCTAACCCTTTGCAAGTGTGTGTGTGTGTGTGTGTGTGTGTGTGTGTGTGTGTGTGTGTGTGTGTGTGTGTTGTTTCAACGATCTCATAATGTTTCTTGTGTACAACTGAACTCTAACAAAACACCTGAGATCCAGCGGAGGAGGAGCAGCTCTCGGTGGCCTAACAGAGGATCGGAGGAGCGGCGCCCCCCAGCTGCAGGACGTGTAAAGTTCAGGTAGGATGACTGACAGTCAGGGCTCTATTTTCACGAATCAGCAGCGCGTTTCTATCACCACCGACTCTAGCCAAGCAGCCGTCCATTCATAGCAGATGGTTTTTGCGGTTCTGCGGGAAAGTTCATCCTCGACCTCGGAAGTGACAGAAATAGCACAGAAATAATATTCAGCAATCTGATGTTTCCCGGCGCTTTCAGCCGCACCTCGTGGTTCTCAGGTGTCATGAAGATGACTCAGTTGTCATCATGAACCGTGTGATAAGAGACGGTCGTACCCGACACCGTGTGAAGGCTGCCGGGGGCATGGAGACCACATTGTGCCGGAAACCTACTCCCGGCGATATCCAGATATTAATTTTAACTCGAACCTATCTGATAATGCGACTGAACTGCCGTTTCATTTCACTTAATTAATTCCATCTGGTGTTGTGTTCAGTTAGTTAGTTGACTTCTGTTGGACGGGGGTTGGGGGGGGTAATCTTGTTTTGGTTTGCCCGAACCAAATCGGAGGTGAGTGACGTATCCACCCCATGGACGTCGTTTTATTTGATAGTCGCTGAAGTGGATGCTGGGACCAGTTAGTCTTCAACCTGAACCGAAACAAAATGCGCCGTCAACTTCTGTAAGTAAACTTTAAACGATTGGTACAGCTCCGCTGGGATAAATGCATCTTTGTGCCATGTAGTTTGATAGCTAGCGCACGTGCAGGTAAGAGGACATCCATCCCTTTCTTTGCTAAAGCTTTGAAAAGCTTTCGCTGAATGAGAGAATGGGCAGGGATGTGGGATTCGAGCATCTGATGCCAGAGTGACTCCAGCCAGCACTTACAACATAAAAGAGCAGTCGTAAGGACCCTCCCACACAGAGCAGGACTTCAGTCAGTGAGAAGGAGGATAGCAAATCACAGCACACTTAGAGCTGGCCGATCTCTTTGAGGGAGCTTCAAAGAATCCGAGCAACAAAGTGGATTCAGCCGAAAGAAACAGCCACACGAACATCAAATCTTAGTTAAGTCAAGAGCAAAGGCTTCAAGACACCTGTTGGAAGGAGGTGTCAGGCTACAGTGGCTGCGCTGTGAGCCTGCGTGAGTACGACCAGGTGTTACTCGTCAGCTGGCGGCTGACGAGAGGCTTGAACCGAGCGACTTGAACTTCAGCCGTTCAGCTGCTGAGGTGTTCGTGCTTTGCGTGTCTGAGCCCCTTAATGTTTTAATACTGTCGTTCATCTTACTCAGCCATCTCTCCCCGTCGTCACACACCTCCTCCCACAACACTCGTCTTCAGCCTCTCCGTCTTTATCCCTCTGCTTAGCTCAGCAGCCTGCAGCACAAACACACACACACACACACACACACACGGACGAGGACTTAACCGAACCATAACCGTAAACACCTGATGCATTACCGCAGCTTGATGATGACCAGTCAAATGGTCTTCACTATGAAGGTCTAAAACCACATCGGCAGCAGTACAAGAGCACACACCCACACACACACACACACACACACGCACACATTTTAATGTTAATAAGAGATGCAGTTGGTTAGTTTTATAACTCCTCTTAAAAGAGATTTACTGAGTCGGAGAGAGAATTACAGATAGAATAACAGAGTTATCTCTTTCATTCCTCCCTTTCTGAGTGTGTCTGCTTTTCTCAGTCGGAAAAAAATTCACTTTAAAAAGGAAGGAAAGTGAGGAATAAGAAGCAGGCCAAGGCAGAGAAATCAATCAATCACGTTCATTCAGCAACTTTTGTCCAATCTGAGCTCCAGTGCAAAAAAAAAAAAAAAAAAATACCAACAAAACTCACATAAGAGAATTAGACAAAAACTGAGACAATGAAAAACATTAAAGCAGTAAACAAAAAGGGAAAAGAATACAAGGATGATAAAAGGACAGAGACAAACCATTAATAAACAAAGCAGCAGATTCTGGAGGAACTAAAGTTGAATAGACAGAAAAAAAACTGTTGAGTTTGCATTAAAATTTTTTCCCGGTCTCAGCAGATCTGCAGAGAGGATCCTCATCCTGACAGCAGCCTCCGCATCATCACGTATTCTAGGGTCAAAGAAAAGTAAAAACCAACACGCTAATGCTCTGCAGTCAGAATTACAGCCCGTGTGTCGGCTTTACTGAAACTAAACATGTAAAGTTCCCCCTGAGGATGGCACTAGCGGGAAGGCTACGGCGTCAGGAAAATGTGAGGGGTTCATCCTCTGTGGAGAGTGAATGTGAAAACCGGGCCGACATCTTACTCTGGACAGAAAAACAGAGAGACCAGCGCCACAACGTTTATTTTAGCAGCACATTGAGCTAAATGCTAGGATCAGCAACATGCTCACAATTACCATGCCAACATGTTTAGCAGGGATTATGTTTGCCTTGTCCACCGTCTTAATTTTGCGTGTTGGCATGCTAACATTTGCTTACTACCACCAAACAACTCAGGGCGATGGGAATGTCATTAATTTTGTTAGATATTTGGTCATAAACTAAAGTATTGGACGGATTAAAATGACCCGTCTCCACTCTCGCTATTTAACAAGAAAAATGCCCCAAAAAATAATTTGACCCAATGAGATGGAGGGTCAGGGGATTAAAGTTATAATGTGTCATCCTCTGGGGACCATGAAGGGCTGTACACAATTTTTGTGCCAAGTGTATTTTAAGATATTTAAAAACATTCACCTGCTAGTGGCGCTAGAGCTAAAAAAGTCAGAGGATCACAGAAGTCATCAGGATTTATCCTCTAGTGACCGTGAATATCTGCAGCAAATTTTGTGTATGTCCATTCAACTGCTGTCCAAATATTTCCCGTTCAACGCCTCATGTGGGCGCCAGAGGAAAAGTCACAGGGTCACCAGAGGGCGTAGGATTCGCCCGCTGGGAACGGCGAGTGTCTGCACAAAGTTGTACAGCAAGTCGTCCAGTAGGTGTGGAGATATTTTAGTCTGGGCCAAAGTGGTGGACTGGCCAACCGACACTGTCATCATCAGAGACGTGCAGCCACCACGGCCACAAACACACTGATGGGCTCAGCTACCAGTTTATTAGGTACACCTAGCTAAAGCCAATGCAGGCTAATGCACCAGTCCTGCGGTAAATGCCTCCTTCATGAAGGTTCTAAGGTTCAGTTTTTATCGAAACTCTTTCGGAAAGGAGCGGATTCAACTGCGCGGTCTCTCTGGAGGCTGCGGTTTGCGACGCTTTCGAACTGCACGGCCTTTCGCTGACAGTGGGTTCTCCTATTTTGTCCACCCCATTTCTATCAATGAGCGGAGGCTAAATAACAGAAACGCCTTTGTTTATGACGCAGTACAGAGACCATCTGCTGCGGCTCCACAGTTTATAGCTACCTCACCTTGAAGCCTGATTCAGTGGCAGCTGCTTTTAAGTACACATAAAGACTGGCAGGTGTGTGTGTGTGTGTGTGTGTGTGTCTTTGTGTGCGTGTGCGTGCTCTTGTTAGTTTATGATCTTTGACTGACCTTTAATATCAGTAACACACAGACACACATGAAATTCATAAAGTCATAAATTGCGTTTCCATTAACGACCACGATCGACTGGTTTTATTCCGGTTCCTTCCAGCGGAGCGGAGGTTCAATCCCACAGCTCCCGTTGAACGACTCTCCACCTGTGCGATGGGGGAGGGACGGAGGGAGGTGGGGAGGAAGAGGCAGAGGCGATGAAGAGCAGCGGAAAGGGAGAAGAGTGGGAGAAGGAAAGAGATAAGGGAAGGGGAAGAAGAGTTTTGTGAATATTCATCCTTCAAAGTAATGACGATAATCTTCGCTTCCATAAATCACTGTCCTCCAATCACACACACACACACACACACACACACACACACTTTCTGCAGTCTAATTTAGAGAACGTTATCAGGGAAGCAGACGAGCTGTTGATCCAGCGACCTTTGGCAACAAGAAAAAAAACTGTCTTTCTTTCTTTAAGTTTTTCTCTCACTCTCACACACACACACACACACACACACACACACGCCCGCTCTCTCACTTCCCGTCTCTCCTGAGGAAAACACCTTGCTGACTCTTGATAATGACGCTGTCTAACTCTCTCCAACTATCTCTTCTCCTCATTCTCCTCTCTTTGCGTTTTTTGCCTCGGCTCTGATCCATTTCCATTAAAGTGCCTTCTCCTTTTCTTTCTCTGCTTCATCCTTTTTTCTTTTGCCAACTCCTCTTTTCATTAACTGCCTTCTCATTTAATTCGCTACATCCATCTTTCCTGTTTTTTTAACTCCTCCTTTCCTTCACTACCTGATTTTCTTCTTTACCTTCTCCTCTCCCACTTTATCTCCTTCTCTACTTCCCCTTCCTCGTGTTTCTTTCTCCACCTCCACCTTTTTTCCATTTTTCTGCTGCGCCTCCTCTTATCTTCGGGAAATAAACAGCAAAGCGAAGTCCTTTACTGAGGAAAATAGGCAACATATTGCGTGTACTTCTGAACAACTGCCAACCTTTACTATGAAGCGCACTCTTTGTTGTAGTCAGCTACTGAAAGCTGCATGAAGACTCAGTGACGAGCCTTCATATGACGCAGCTGGGTCCCGTTTCAGCTCCCACCTCCATCAAAGTCTTTACATCCAGAGCAAATCCGTCCTCGCTTGTTTGAAAAAAAAACTCTGGCGAATGTGGTCAAGAGACATGAGAAATTGACTCAAGAGAGTTTCAAGAGGTCACGGCAGTTTTATTCAGAACAGGCTGCTACGTAGAAATGAAATGAAATAATAACATGATGATGATAATTACAAGTGGCATGTTCATTTATATCATGCCACAGCCCCCAAACAGAAAAAACTGCGTCATTTAGTGATTTTCAAGCTAAACTTTAGAGCATGGGGTTTTTTTGGGGGGGGGGTTTGGTAATTGGCACCATTAAAAGCAGCCGAATTCACTATTAGCAGCTCCTGTTTGCAGTGAACCCATGGACGTACAGACAACCATCACTGGATTCCTGTGACAGTGATGAAAACTTAAAAATGCAATGATTCTCAGGCAGGTTCTGGAGTTAAAGGGAGCACCTTTTTTTCTGTGTTTTCTAAGCAGATTGATGGATGTGTTATAATGATAATGATATATTCAGAAAGAGTACGTCGCACTCAGTAAAAAAATGTGTGTGTGTGTGTGTGTGTGTGTGTGTGTGTGTGTGTGTGTGTTCCGCTTAGACTGCGTTATACCTCTGAGAAGGAGTACGAATACTAACATCTGAACCCGCAGCATCCGGTCTTTGCCGTGACAGCAGTTTCTCTGATGTCCAGTGAGGGTGAGACATTTTAAACGGTGCCCCTTAGACCGAGAAAAGCGGATTCGAACACATTCATCGCAAACAGCAATAAGAAACAACAACAAATCCGTGAAGAAGAGCTTCAATGTTTGTAAGAAGCAATGAAATAAAATCTTCCATCAGCAGGGTTCTTCCCTCCCCTTTTCAATCATGTACAGGTATTTGTTCTGAGTTGAAAACTTGTGGATATACCTGCACAAAGAAAACCCCCCGGACCACTTCAAATTGTGCATGTGTGTGGTACCTTTCACACACCAAATGATGGCATTTCTGAGTAACCTTAGAAACGGGGGGGGGGGGTCAGTTCAGGTCCGTCTCTGGCTATAAGTTTTCTTTCCAGAAGTAAAACTGAAACAGGAACATCCAAAATTGATCTCTACCTCCTTTCCTCCCTCCATTTCTCCTTCTCTCAGACTCTGTTTTGTTTCCTGAACCCCAGCGGGAAACTGACTGATAACGATCGTAGACGGCCGAACGGAAGAAAAATGAAAAAGTTCTTTTAAATTAAGATAAATACGATAATATTACATTCCGCGATACATAATGAGTGGTATAATTTTTCATCAATCAGCTCAGGCCTGGTCCCCCCGGTGTTTTTAATGATCACGGCTCCCTATAGATCCCGGGCTGAGACTGAACCAACAGCCAGGAGCCTCCGTGATCACGGGGCTGCGAGCCAGCGGTCCGCTGAAATTAACATATTCATTTCGGCTGGCATTTAGCTGGAGAGAGACAGATGGAGGGAGGGACGCCGGTCGCGGGGGAAAGCCATGGAGAAAGAAGAGGTGGAGGAGAGAGAGCACGAGGAGGAAGATGAGATTAGTATTTTAATATCTCACCGAAATTACATTTAATACGGCAGCGGAATTCAACGTAAAGCGGAGAGACACGTTAAAACAATTTCATCGGCTTTCATCTGTCACTTTCCCCATGGCTGTAAATGTCTGACTAACACAGTCAAATGCTAAGCACTGACTGCGCTGTAGTTCTACTGCTAATACTATGAGTACTCTACCAGAGTAGAGTACATTAGCCTGTGAAAACAGCTTCCTGCAGAACACCCATCGCTGATGCCGCTGTAGCTAGGAAATGTTTGAGTCCCTAATGTGGATCCAGGCTGATCCAAAGTTACGTGTTTTCTGTGTTTTATTGACCACCGAGCTCACCGGGGTCTCGTTTCCTCTCGCCATCGGGTACATGTGCAAATCATTGGGTTTCGCGTTGGGTTTGGACCCAACGAAGGATTTGGGCTTCGCCGTTTAGGTCATTTTCCAGAACGCAAAGATGTTTTTCACAGGTGGAAAACAAACTTGTCAGTGCCCCCTGGTGGACAAACGATCTCACGACAGCACTGGTGCTACTTTACCTCAGCCACATTTATGTCACGTCCGATCTGCGACTACCTGTCAGTAGGTTTTCCATCTAACCAGGCAATATCGATGTGTAGGTAAAATATTGATTATGTCATATTATTGAACAGGCCGTAACTAGTATTACCAATCCTGTTAGTGCCCCCTAGAGGCAGTATTCATTGCACCTCTGGGTTTGTTGCAAATGAACGGCAGAATAATGAAACATACTGACGAGACCTTAAGCCTCACCAGTGGCGGAGCTGGCACCATACAGTTTATCCTGAGGATGGCACTTGGAGGAGAGACCATGGGGAGTAAATATTTCATGCCTGTTCATTTGCTTGTTAGATTTTGATATTTCTTGTGAGGAAGTGGAAAAATTCGTCTTGAATAGCGTTGTTCTTTTATCCACAAAATCCTTTCGAATTCACTCGATGTGGACCGTCAGAAAATCGGTTGCAATATTCGGTGAAAACATGGACAGGCTGACAGATGCTGTATCGTCGTCCTTAGCTCCTGAGTAAAAAAAGAACAGCAGCGTAACGCTACTCTGTCCTGTTCACTCCAGCAGAAAACAAAGAATATCACCCAGGGAATCAGATATAAAAACACGTTTGAGAAGCAGAAGACGGATATACTTTGAGAAAGAAAATCTGTACCAGATTATCTCTAGGAATAGCAAAATAATCGGTTTGTCGTTCACTCTGTCCAATTGGTTTTTGTTTGTTTTTTTTTATTTTTTACTGCGAGATAAATGAATGAGAAGAATCCTCAGCGAACTCCAAATTTATAAGGTTCAAAGTTCCCACAAAAGATCCTCCGTGAACCGGTGAACCTTGTAAAACTGCTTCAGAAGGTTCTCGCGTTGAGCGCAGCTCTGAGCAAACAGCCAGAAAAAACATGGGCGCTGTAAGAAAACCGATGAGGGTTTTGTTAGGAAGACGCTTAATGAATTGGTACAGATAAGATCTGATGAATTCCTGATTGGATGAATTTTATCCTGAGGGATCAGGGCCAGATGTAGTTTAGTTTCTCTCTCTCTCTCTCTCTCTCTCTACCATTTAATCAAAAGTTTTTCATTCAGAGAGGGTTTGGCAGAGGTGCTCTAACTTCCACCCACAGGCTAATTAATAACAACACACACACTGTGCGTATTCTTTATGCTGTTACATTATAGTGATGACTCTGCAGGCAACAGGTTTCCTGTGTGTGTGTGTGTGTGTGTGTGTGTGTGTGTGTGTGTGTGTGTGTGTGTGTGTGTGTGTGTGTGTGTGTGTGTGTGTGTGTGTGTGTGTACTTAAACAGAAATTTCAGCTATGTGGAACCTCGGGAACAAGTTGTTTTGTGAGAGTTTGCGTAAATCTAGAGGAACTCTTCACCCTTCCTTATCGCGGATTTCCCTGTTGGAGAAGATAATTACAATTACAGTGCAGAAATCATGTCCACGCAGGTGGCACCAAAGAAATTCAACGGAGGAGAGATGCTTTAGGCAACTTTAATAGGAGCCAAATCGTATAAAAAAAGAAAAACTGCAGGAATAACGAAGACAATTGCTGAGCTCGCCTTGAGCCACGTTCAAACCGTCTTTAGCCCTGCGTGAAAACGCAGCCCGCTCATTCCTTTCAACGGGGCCAGTCTGGCGGCGTCCAACAACAAAGAGTTGAACCAGGCTCACCTTTGCATTGGCATCCGATGCTGTGTTGGCCGGTCACCTGCATGCAAATGCAAATTCCTGGAACATCATATTTCTACTGTTTACCGTGATCGTTGTGACAAAACATAACACCGCGTTGATAGCTTTCCAAAGTTGTTCATTTCTCTCTCTTTCTCTGCAAGTATTATAACCTCTGTGCAGTGTTTTTTAGAGTCTGAGAAATTTACGGATCTCTTCCAAACTGGACTTCGTGGACCACTTTTTTCATTTCTCAGTGGTAAATAAAGCGGGACGCCGCCACGAACACGGCCCAATGTGCGACTTTATGCAGGGCTGAGTTTAGTCTGAATGCCAGCTTACTGGAGGATTTGGCAATCGAAGAGCAATTTTTTTTTCTTTATTATTATTATTATTATTTTTTATTTTTTTTTAGGGAGCACAGTCACCTTCTCACTGAAAGTGAAGAGTCGCTGATATTCAGTTTCATCTGCTGAGGGTAATCTTACTTGATCTGTGCCAGGAACTCAGTGTCCTTTTGCAGAGGCCAACAAGGCGCAACTCTTGTTTGGCTGAAGTCCAGACACAAACTCTTTTTTGTTCTGTTGTCCAATAAAACCCTTTGATTCTGACTCCTTCATTAATTAGGATTTGTACCTCACTGTCATTAACGTTTTTGGGTTGTTTTTTTTGTTTTTTTTGCATAACCTTTTTTTGTCGTTCCACGTAGGCAGCGACAAGTGTGCCACCAGAACCTTTTTTTTTTTTTTTTTTTTTAAAAGGGACATCATCGTGTCCGGGGTGATCCTTTATCCAAATGAGCCCTGTCGTGCATGAGCGTAGCCCTATAGAGTGCGTGGCATTTATCACTGCTGATGGTGCACAGCTGTGCATACATTCATGCGATAAATATTAATTTTCTTGTGGGTATAGGCAGTTCTTCTGCACAGATGTAAGATGGTTTTTCTTGCACGATTTGATAAATGAGACCCTATAGTCACATAGAGTTACTTGAAAACACAAGGGCATTGTTTCACATTTAGTTTGTTCTTGACAAAGTCATATTTAAACTGTCCATTTAGGTTTGGATGACACAGAAGTTACATATAAACCCGCTGCCTTCTTAAAGCAGTATTAATTAATTAATTAATTTATTTATTTTTTTGCTACTTGGGGGCAACACAAAAAGTTGTAAAAGGGGATATTGTTATGTCCACATCCAGCAGACAAAGAGCAACACGATCATCCAATGAGAGTGCTGCTCTGTGTCCAACCTGATGAATCTCAGTCCAGTACTCCCCCTCTTTTAGCTCTGGTTTTGGTCTCCACCAGCTCCTGAGGGAAACATCTGGCTCTTCAGCTGCTACATGCTCCACCAAGTTCACCAGCTGGTCTCTGACTAACTCTTGACTGGCTGATGATAGACTGAACCACACGGTAAATGTATCGCAAAACCAAAACTAGGAGCTGAAAGGGGCTAAAAGTTGGTGATAGATCTTTGTGGATTTATCTCTGGGAGTGACACCTTTCGCATTACACAGAAATTTGACTCGTTCATATGAAAATAAAGTTCAACCTTTTCTTCAAGTAATTTAGGTTGTACTTCATTCCAGCTACATACCACTGTTTTGTCGTTATTGTGTTGTATATTGTTCTTTGGAGGAGTCGACGGACATATCAGGGGAGAAGGACATCTGGCCAACAAATCTCACCTAACCTGCTGCTAACTTTACCCACCTCCTGGGTAAGTGGCCGAAAATACATGGATAGATAAAAGAACAACGCTATGCTACGATGCTGGAGTGGAGTCACTGGCAGAACCACACATTCATTAAAAATGTCACACCCAGCTGCAGCCATTTGTTTCAGCCCAGAGTCCTTATGAGCTAGTCTCGCCACTCAGCAGCCATATTGGCAACGCCCAGTTTATTTTGGGCTAACAAGACCAGGTTTCTATCTAAATAAATGTGGAGAGAGCCATTGCTTCACTTTCAGTGGTCACTGGGACATAAAAACTGCATGTATAGAATCACCTTTTTAAAAAGCGCTTTTTGCCCCGAAAGAAGATCTAAAAATGCTTCGTCTTCACTAGGACTTTCACGGCTGTGACGGGATGCCGTCAGCGCATCCTACCAGAGCACCTGAATAAATGCCAGAATGCACGTCCGATGTTTTGAATAAAAAAAAGCTGTTGCATCACACAATCATTTTCCCCTGGACATTTTCTAGACAGGCTCCTTCCTGCCACAGCATCAGCTGAGGCCGCCGTGAACCCCAGCTGTGCGCTTGCTTCGTCGATCGGCTCGACGCGGTTGCCTGTTCGGCTGCTATAAAGCAGACGGTTGGCTTTTTGGGATGGAGGGGCGGGACCTGTGTCATACAACCACCATCTCTGGCATCACGTACAACCCCGTTAAGGATGTAACGTCTCTGTTCACACCTTCTGCTGCTGGAAGTCAGTGTCTCGAAATGAGTCAGCGTCTGGATACTTTTTAAAGAAGGCAGGGTTTAAATCTTTAAACTGTACATTTATATGTTTTTATGTGGGAAATCAGTAGATTTTTAGCATTTCTTTGACTTTTTTGGGGGGTTTCTCATTTCATGTTTTAATATAATTTCTCAAATGGACAAAAATACAAACCATCTAGTCCTCAGAGTATAAAAAATAAGTTTAATCTGTGTTTAAAACGTGTGTAGAAGAACCACTTGATGTATTCGACAAAAGCGGCCTATACAGCCTTACAGTGAAAACTCAAAAAAGAAAATAAAATGGAAAAAATCAACAGAGAGAAACGGCTGGAGAGAGAGTCTAATTCAATTTTACCTGACCTCTTGTCTCTGAGGGTTGCCACGGTAACAAGGACTTCTGGTCATGAAAATTGCAGGCTAAACATAGCCTGCTAACACCTGTGTGTGTGTGTGTGTGTGTGTGTGTGTGTGTGTGTGAGTGTGTTTAATAAGTTTTGAATGGATGAGCTCCTTCAGATTGCACTTGTGCACACACACACACACACACACACACACACACACACACACACACACACACACACGCACACACACACACTTGTCTCCCACTGAGGCTCATGTGAACAAAAGCTCAGAGTGAAACAGCTGAGGTGACGCCTTCATGATTTCTGGGGGGGGGGGATTACTCACACATGCAGATACGAGGTAAACACACACTGACAACAACACGGCACACAGACACCAGGTCCCGTGGGTTTTATTAGCAGAGGTTTGAAGGCTGAAGGTGGTGAAGGCTGAAACACCTTTGGAGACAACTATGTGTTTGTGCAGGTGTTTTGGGCTTTTTTTTTTTTTTTTTTGCACTGCACTGTGCACTGCCTTCCCATACACCAATCAGCCACAACACGTAAACCGGTAACTGGTTTTAATGCCGTGGCTGATGGGTGTAAACACGTCGTTTTCATTTTGATGCAATTCCTGTCTAATTTGTCCAAATGTGAATATGCGGCGCTCAACCAAATTATTTAACCTCTCAGTGAAGTCAGAAACCCAGATGTGCGACGTCGCCGTGCCCGCCGAACTCAAACGCTGAGACCTGGCAACACGGTGACATCACTTTGACAGTAGTCTGGCGTCTGAATGTGAATGTCAGTTTTTCTCCCTCACTGCTCGGGGAAACTCTGCACCATTTTTTTTTTTCAGACAGGCGAAATAATTTGCCAGAGTCTCTCCTCTCTCATTCATACTGTATGTAGACATACACACATAAAACGCCTGAGGTTTTATGTATTTGCCGATATAACTTGTACGGTGACTTTTTCTCTGATTTTAAACAGAGGCTTACTTTTTTTGGTTTGCTCGATCCTTTTGCTTTACATCTTCATCATGTCAGAAACTTCTTGTGTCGTTTTTCGTTCGGCTCCTGAACCTGTGGCAAGATCTTTCACTAGGACGTCAGAGCTCACCTGTCACCTACGCGTCTGTTCCGCTCAGGCTGCTGCTGACAGGATTTTCAGAATAAAACGATGCCTGACATTAACAAACAAATCAGCCGGTGACGCCGTAGCTAATTTACCTCATAGATCATATTCATGTCTCAACGACTTAATGATTTGCGTTAATAACTCCGCTCTTGATCCACTAAATAACACAACTGGCGCATACCTGTTAACCCCGACTCCAGTGGAAATGGAACATCTGCAGAAGGCGGTGACCTAGCGCGAAGCATCCACACTGTTGCCATGGTTACCGGGGTGCGTGGAGTCATCTCCCAGACAGTGATAGTGAATGATGTTACCCCGTGGATCCAGCTGTTCCCGCGTCACACAGTCTACTGTCAAAGGAGCAGGAAACCCACAGAAGCAGATTATTAGCTTTCCCTCCATGACGACGGTTCTGTCGGATGAAAACACCTGTTTCTAAAACTGGATGAAATTTGTTCTTTTCATTGTGACATTCCTTGTTGTTGTGCTTTTCCCCCCAGACAGTAAACAAAGCCCCTCTTCGGTTGATTGACAGCTCTCATTCATCTCCGTAATTGTATTTCAGTGCTGTCATTTTAAAAAAATTACCTTGCCTTCAATGTGTGTGTGTGTGTGTGTGTGTGTGTGTGTGTGTGTGTGTGTGTGTGTGTGTGTGTGTGTGTGTGTGTGTGTGTGTGTGTGTGTGTGTGCCTGTGTTTTGGCATCAGAAAGCAAACCTCGCCTCGAGGTATTAAACAAGTCAGGCCTCATTACACACACACACTCACACCTTTCCCTCTCCCTTTCTCTCTTTTCTTTCACCTTTCATTTCTTCTTTCATTTCTTCTTTCATTTCTTCTTTACATCAACCGTGTAATCTATTCAATCTTTTTTTAGTTTGTAGAATTTCAGGATGTGCAGTTAAAGTGAACACACACTCAGAATACAGTTTATTCATATGGAAAACAACTCGTACAAAATTAAAAATGCATGTGTTATTTCCACATTATGTATGTAAATGTGAATATCAAAAGCAAACAAACAATGGGAAACATTGGGAGCAACATAAAGACTTGAGACAACCCACCGAGGACAAACGTTGCATCAAGCGCTCGGTTTACATTTCAACATTTCATCCATAAGTCAAAAACAAGAGCTTCAGCGCGACGTTGAAAGGATTTGTCCCTCACAGAGGAATCAAGAGCAACTGCCAAACCAAGACAAAGTAAAATAAAGTAATTCTGCTCCCAACGCAAAAAACAGAAAAGGCCTGTCAGGACTTCACAGACGCTGATGATGCAAATAACAATCAATCAGCAATGAGTACAGGCGCCGGGTAGGATTTAACTGACGCTACTGTCACAGAGTCAGTTGCAGCTGGTCCGTAAATCTACCTGTTATCCAGTCGTTCATCCATTTACTGCTACTTATCCAGGTCACAGACAGGGTGGTAGCAGGCTCACTAAAGTAGCCCAGATGCCCGTCTCCCTGGGTATCCCCAGCTCCTCCTAAGGGGGATCCTGAGGCATTCCCAGGCCAAATTGGATACATAATCCCCTCTGTGCGTTGTGGGTCTTCCCTGGGGTTTTTTTTTTTTTCCCAGTTGGAAACGCCTGGAATACCTCCAGAGGGAGACATCTCGGGGGTTTGCTAATCATAAGCCCAAACCACTTCAACAGGCTCCTCTCTACGTGAAGCAATAGCTTCACATTATCATGATGATTTGAAAATCTATTCATCGTTGCCTAATTTGACACTTGACTAGAAATTGACTAAGCAAGGAAAGACACAAAGAGACAACTGCTGGATGTTTGTAAAATGTTTATGAATTCGTCTTTTTCTCACAGGCACAGAACTGGAAGTGTGGAGGGTTTCCTGCAAATATACGGCTCTGAAGCTGGCTCGTAGCCGGGATGTGACCTGACTCGTCAGTCGAGAGTTTAGCCCTCATGGAAAGCTTCCTCTTCACCCCGGCAGTCCGGTACCATGCCCGAGCCACCTGCCGATCCTGCCTAGCCCGGTTCCAGACCCCTGAATCACTGCCTACATCTCGCTGATGGCTGTTTCCCCAGCTGAAGAAACAATCGACCAATCAGAGCCTAATGGGCGGGATTAAGAGCAATGGACAGTTTTCCGTATTTCTTCGACTGACATGACAAACGTCGGCCGCTCCTATATTCGCCACCACAGCTTCCACGTCACCTGAAAGTGACGCTGGCAGGACGGACATGTCGCTCGCTGCCGATTGTTTAGGGCAAAACGAAGTAAAGTACCTTCTCCTTGGCGACTGTAATCGGTTAACGTGAACACAGTGTCAGGCTCAGTGTTTCCAGTCAAGCAAACAGGCAGTTCGGTTTGGTTCAGGATGCGTCTTTCACTTCAGCACCGTGACACCTTGACACCTTTAGCTTAGCTTGGCACAAAGACTGGAAGCAGGCTGGACCCCCCTACAGAGAGTTTTACGGGTGGGGGGGTTTGTGCCAGAGAATATCTTAGCTCTGAGCAGATGTTCGGCAATTTGTGGAGACTCCAAGAAGTTCCTGGTCCCAGTCAAGAAATAATCCAACACACGAACCCCTGTATAATGGCAAATTGTCCTTTTTACACAATGGTTATTGTATTTATTAAATAAACAACATCAAATGGGGTAAAGCACTGCCTTAATTTACCTCAGCAGTATTAGTCTCCTCTGTATCCACAGAGAAAGAAAACACTATCTGTATCTATAATACTAATAGTAAAAACACTAATGATAGACTAAAAAAAGAGGCCAAACAAACCCAAACCATCAGAAAAAATAAATATTGTGATTTTTCTCCCGCTGTCTCTCACCCTCTATCATTAGTGCTGATGTGTGTCAGCCGGCGTAGCGGTTCGATAGCCATGAGTCTGGTACAAGAGCAATCTGAAGGAGCTCATCCATTTAAAACTTATTACACACACACACACACACAAAACACATTACAAAGGTCATTAAGAATATATTAGAGGTGTCAGTGTCGTTATAAATTCACAACATATTAGAAAAGTCATTAAGAAATGTGGGTCAACTCACACAAAAAAACACACGCATACAGGAAGGTTATTAATGTCATTCCTGAATGAGACTGACAATCCAGAATGACTAAAGCAAAGCCTGTGTGTGTGTGTGTGTGTGTGTGTGTGTGTGTGTGTGTGTGTGTGTGTGAGAGTTTGTGAGAGTGTGAGTGATGGATGGACTCCGGCATGTGTGTGAAGCCCCACCCAGTCACTTAATAGTAGCAATAGCTTGGTCATAAACTCAAGTATTGGACAAATTAAAGTTTTGACCAGATGGTGGCGCTAGATGACCACTGTGACGCGCGACACAAGTCTCCTCGACGTCCCACCCAAAGCAGGGAAGCGTGTGCTGCAGTTGTTAGAAATATATCTGCAAAGGCTGTACACTTGCATGCTGCCCCACAGGTGGTAATCGGGACCTTAATGGAGGCGGCACAGTTTCAACACGAGGACACGGTGTGTGTGTACAGAATATGAGGCCAACGGGAGGGTTAAAAGTCTGCCCAAACCCAATATGCGTTTTTTTATTTCAGTCAGAATCGATCTGAAAAGACCACAGAATAATTAGACCCAGTCCAAAACGTGGTCCCGCAGAACCCAAACAGAGGCAGAACACCAAAACTGGCAGCAGCATGATCCTCCTCCAATCAAGGGGCAGCTACAATCATACAGAGCAGCAACATATGTCACCTTTCCAGAACTCGACAGGCCACACACTCTCATTCTGAAAAAACACATTTTTCTCCTGTGATGACGATGACGCACCAGAGCAGATCTGATAGAAAGTCCACTTTGACATCCTGACGCACAGGGACCTATGACCAGAGTACACTAAATAAAAGTTGGATCTGGCCTGAGGACCCTCAGGATCTGTGTCTCGGTCTCGGTTACAATCTCCGTCCCTCCTAAAGAGTCCCCTCACTTATGCGCCTGAAAACAAACAAAGATAAAAACCAAAAATATTTGACTGCACTTGGACCTGAGCCAGAAGAGGAGAGGAATGTTGAGGAATGAGAAACAGCGCATTTAGAAGGCATCCTGGGAGCAACGCCCAAACTGGTTTATCAACAGAAACATTACAGAGTGAAGTCCACATGTGTGAGTCAAAAGACTGAAGAACAGCAACAGAGCTGTGGTACTGCACGAGAAAGAAAGAGAACAATGTCCAAGAAGCAGTGAACTCCGCTGAGGAAGTCTTCCCCAAACCTCGGTGAGTACGGTTGGTGATTCACTGTGTTTAAACAGCAATGAATATAACATACAATATAGGCTGTATTCAGGACATTTCTCATGTTTTTATATTTGTGCTCACACTGAACACGAGAGCATGTCAGTTACGTATGCTATGAAAGTATGAAATGAAATCAGTCCGAATGATTTTAGGGACTAGACCAGTGATCCAGCTTTTAACTTTGTCAGAGGGCAACTGTGCAACTAAAAGTATTGTAATATCAAGATTTAATTCTTGGTTTTAGAGTGTGGACATGTCAGCTACCAGCTGTGTGCTGACTGAAGAGCAGCTCCTGTGCTGCATCTGCCTGGAAGTGTTCACTGATCCGGTCACGTTGCCATGTGGACACAACTTCTGCAAAAGCTGCATCATGCAGCACTGGGACAGTGCTAGCCAGTGTCAGTGTCCCTCATGCAAGGAACCTTTCTATAAAAGGCTTGATCTGCGAGTCAACACTTTTATATCTGAGATGGCTGCTCAGTTCAGACAGTCAGCTGGGAAGAGCAGCTCAGACCAACAAGTAGCCAAACCAGGAGAGGTTCCCTGTGACATCTGCACTGAAACTAAAATGAAAGCTCTGAGGTCCTGCCTGGTGTGTCTGGCCTCCTACTGTGAGTCTCACCTGAAGCCTCATCTGACAGCGTCACGCCTAAAGAGACATCAGCTAACTGATCCTGTGGAGAACCTGGAGGGCAGGATGTGTACCATACATGATAAACCTCTGGAGCTCTTCTGCAAGACCGACCGAACTTGCGTGTGCATGCTATGCCCTGTTTTAGACCACAAGTTGCATGAAGTCATTCCGCTGAAAGAAGAATTTGAGAGAAAGAAGGTCGAGCTGGGGAAGAGAGAGGCTGAAATTCACAGGATGATCCAGGAGAGACGACTGAAGATTCAGGACTTCAAACACTCGGCGAAGCTCAGCAAGGAAGCCGCAGACAGAGAGTTGGCAGATGGTGTTCAGGTCTTCACCACTCTGATGCAGTCTTTGGAGCAAGCCCAGGATGAGCTCATCAGGATGATCGGAGAGAAGCAAAAAGCGACAGAGAAAAAGGCCAAAGGTTTCATCCAAGAGCTGGAGCAGGAGATCTCTGAGCTGATGAGGAGGCGCGCTGAGGTGGAGCGGCTCTCCTGCTCTAAAGACCAACTCCACTTCCTCCAGAACTTCTCGTCCCTGAACGCTGCCCCGACCACCAAAGACTGGGCAGAGGTCAGCATCTGTCCACCATCATATGAGGGGACTGTGAAGAAAGCTGTGGATCAACTGGAGGAGACGTTTTGCAAAGAGATGAGGAAGTTGCTCCATGAGGCCGAGCTAAACAGGGTCAGGCAGTTTGCGGTGGATGTGACGTTGGATCCTGATACAGCACATCCTGCTCTGAACCTGTCTGATGATGGCAAACAAGTACGTCATGTTGATGTGAAGAAGAATCTGCCAGACAACCCTGAGAGATTTAATCCTAGTTGTTGTGTCCTAGGAAAACAGAGTTTCTCTTCTGGAAGATTTTACTTTGAGGCGGAAGTTAAAGGGAAGACCAGATGGACTTTAGGAGTGGCCAAAAAGTCGACCAAAAGGAAGGGAATAATCCCACTGTGCCCAGAAAATGGCCAGTGGACTATGTGGTTGAAAAATGCAGACGAATACGCAGCTCTTGTTGGTTCGCCTCTACATCTCTCTTTAAATTCAAAGCCCGAGAAGGTGGGAGTGTTTGTGGATTATGAGGAGGGTCTGGTCTCCTTTTACGACGTAGATGCCGCAGATCTTCTCTACTCCTTTACTGGCTGCTCCTTCAATGAGGAAATCTACCCATTCTTCAGTCCTGGGCTTAACGGTGGCACAAATTCTGCACCTGTGATCATTTCTCCTGTCAATCACACTCATTTTTATAAAAGATGATTTTGTGTCAGGATTTTCACAGGTGCCGTGATCAAGAATAGTTTTGAAGGTATTTGCTCCTGGGTTTTCTTAAATTTCTTTGATATTTTGTCATATCATTGGCCTTAATTTGTCTTGTTTTCTCATCAAGTACGTTTATTTCGGTTGAAATGAACTCTGGCTCATGTTCCCAGTTTACAGTTTCTTTGGGCAGATGTGAACACCACATTCATAAGGTGTGGACCAAAACATTTGCGTTGGCACACTAATGAACGCATTCTTGTCACGGCGACAAATCAATTCTGGAGCGCTTCATCTGAAGCGGTAACGTGATCCAACCTCGACCTGACCCAAATACAAGGCATGCTTTCGACATTCCCTCATCAACGGTCGCTAGCAGCTAGCCGGAAAATTAACCAAGGTCTTCCTCGTGCGTCTTCCTTCTCGCTAGCGGAGGGCAGAGCGAACTTTTTTTACCTGACTTTTAATGATCAATTTGCTTCAATTAAAATAAAATAAACCAAACCAAGGGGGAAAACAGTGACTCATTCACTGACTCTTAACTTAAGGTTTGAAAACGCCCTTAAGACACACTTTGACAGATTTCTGGCAGACCACCTGACTTGTCATAGCAGGAACAGCACACATGGGACTACTGACATTGATGATGCCTCGGGCACAGCCATTACCAACCTGTGGTTTTGATGTCATTCGAGAAATGTAACATTACAAAAAGGTGCACACTCCGAATAGGCCAGCAGACATTTCGACATGTCATGCTGGGAAAAACACAGATGTTACCAGTGTCGTTCACTCAGTGTGTCCCTGTAGGCCGTGACAGCCCGCCAGCTTGAACAACAACAACCAGGACCCCGACACTGAAGCAGCTAAATGGACAGCCTTCATTCAGCCATCATTTGTTTGATTATTTACACCCGTGCTTTTCCTCCTGCGACACGTGAGTTTGTCCAGGGTGCTGATTCATTCACTACGTTACGCTTTACTGTCACACATGTCCAATGCAATAAGCTTTCAGTTGACTGCTCGCTCTTTTGTTCTGCCTAAGCTGGTGCTGCCACACTGCTTAGTGCACTGTCACTGCTGGGTTTTTCTTTCTTTAGTTTTGTTTTCTAACATTTAGATCCTTGCATGCCCGCATGTCTGGTCATGCTACCGAGCTTTTCCGAGGTTATGTCGCAGAATGTGTCCCTCTGCTGCTGCCGGCTTCCTTAACTCCATTGTCTGGCTTTCCAGTCGTACTGTATTGACACACATTGAGTGTTTTTTGCAAGCAATTCTCTGAGAACTGTTGTGGAAAGCTTAAAGAAATGCTGTCGCTGTGCTATAGTGTAAATTGTGGGTAAAACCAAAAATATTTTAGATGATTACTGTAAACTGTAAAAGCGACGTAAACCTCTAAAGTTTAAGTAATGCAGTGATGTAACAGTCTGACTCAGTGATTCAGCATAATTCAATAAATGATTGAAAGTTTCCAAAAGTCATTCTTAGTCTACCATCATTTCAACTGTTGACCTCATCATAAATTACACATTTATTTCACTGCTATTTGTGTGATCTTGAGTAAAATGGCCACCGCAGACTGCGGTTTGAGGAGCCTTTCTGTTTGACTCATTTTAATTATTTTAAGGTGCCACAGTGACGAACATACACAACGTTTTGATGCTACTCTCCGATGTATTACATAGTGTTATACAGATGTTTTCATTTTGTGTGCTACATGAGATATTGAGGCCAAAAATAAGAGTACAGAATTTTGTCTTGGGAGTTGACTTGTTAAAATTCTGTAATACCAATGAACATTTAAAAAACCCAAAACACACACGTCAGATTAGCATACTTCAAAAGTGCGCTTGAAAATAGGCTTTTATTTCCTTCAGTTTGTTATGTTTGGAAATTGGAGAGCCGGAAGCAGGCGCACCGGAGAAGATAATCAAACATGAACTCACTCGTCAAGGAAAAGGTCTGAGAATTGAATCCTTGTCACCTGCACAGCTTGTGTTTTCCCTCTCTGCCTTTTCCCACAGTTTTTAAAAGAGCAGCCTGTCAGTAACTCTGAATCACATCTCATTCCTTTGTCGTGGCTGTGTTTGATTAACGGCCATAAATAAACCAGCAGTGTTTGAACAGCGGCGCGTTCAGTTCACCTGCATGTCGACCCAGCGGCGGGACTTAAAAAGATAAGAGAGAGGTAAATGCTAAACGCTGAGTCGCTTCCGTCAAGTCACTGTTTTATACTTTGAGAGCTGTGTGACAACAGAAAGACCAAGCGTGCGATCGGCTTTATTAAAACACTAAATAGGCCTATGACATCTGTCCGTCTCGGTTTTTACAATATTCAAACTGAGAAATGGGCCATAAAACGAGCTCAGTCTTATGTGTGTGATTTTTACCTACCTAACGCTACATCATTTATGACCCGGTTATCTTCCTCTCCACGCTGGTATCACTGCGGGGATAAATGTCTGAGTCTGCACCATAAAGATAAAGTGTGAACTGTTCCTCAGCACATGCAGCCACGCGAGGCAGACCGTGTGGCAGGGTTTGACTGTTCTCTGGTGTGTACTGCCATCTAATGGCCCGTGGCGGGTTCATGCTGTGTGGCCAAAGGTATATGGACACCTGAACTTCATAACCATGTTAGTAGTTGAACATGTGAATCCAAAACCATAGACATTATTGTGCTGCTATCACAGGCCCCATTATCCTGGTTGCTAATCGGATGTAAATGTTTAAAATAAAGTCCTTTTAGTGATTATCTGAATGTTTTTTTGCATTTTTTTGCTCGTTTGTTGACTCAGAAGCTAAAATCTATTAATAGAGCACAACATTGTTGGAGCATACAGCGTATGTGTATATTGTTTTTCTTCTTCTGTCCCTGTAATGCGATGTAGGTGGGATATTTACAGTGTATGTGTATTTTGTGATTATTCCCACTAATAAAAGGATTGGGCCTAATGTCCTCTCGTCAATTATCCAAGTTTGAGATCACGTGTGTCATCACAGCTCAGCTATACACACACACACACACACAAGTGTGTTTACACCCTCAGCTTTACATGAGGAAGACCAAATGGGGTTAAATGTCGTCATGTCCATGTGGATTTAAACAGGAACTGGGAAGTTAGTGGTGCGCAGTTGTTTTCTTGTTTGCTCTTTTGTGCAGGGATTTGCTCCCAGTCCGGCACTAGAGCCTCACTGAGGTCCAGCTATTCTGGCTCACAGTCGGCATCCCAGATCATCCCAAAGGTGTTGGATGGGATTGAGGTCAGGGCTCCCTGAGTTTGTGCACAGGGAAGCATTGTCATGGTGACGCAGGAGACGGACCAACACAAACTGTCGACGCAAAGTTGGAAGAACGCTATTCTCTAGAATATCCCTGTGTGCTCGCTACAACCAGAGCTCAGTGTTGTTCACAGTGTTTTCCTGTTGTCAGCTTGACGGCCATTTCAAAACCTGCCACTCCCTCCCAAGTCTTAAGTAGTCGTCAGTGTTTCCCGCCGCCAGCCATCACCTGACTTCCACACCACCCTGCGCACCTGTTCCCAATCCCCTAATTAGCTCACTAACATAAATACCAGCCACGTTGCATCGATTCTCTCCCCAGATATTCACAAAAGAGTCAAAAGACACTGAGGCTGAGCGGGGACTGCAATCTAGGAAGTCTTCATGCTGGCAGGATATTTTGTTTGAAACCTCTTTTTTTTTTTTTTGTACTCCTCAAATTCCGTAACAGGGGGTTTCGGTTTTCCCTTGGGTCCCCGCCCATGCTATGAATATACTGGCTGGATAATTGACATACCAGTTTCAGTTTCAAGTAAGGCTGGGACCAGAACTAAGGATCATTAGTACAAAGTCTGGCAAGAATACTGGGACATCAGTGGTGCAGGAAGACATCTCTGATAGTAAACAAAAGCACGTACAGCGGCTTGACAGAGTATTCAGATTCCTTCACTTTTTGCACTTTGTGTTGTGGATTTAAATGCAAATGGATAAAATTCATGATGATGAAGTGAAAACATGTTTGTTTTTTTGGAAATATATTAAAAATCCAAAACCTAAATCCCTGATTTACAAAGACATTCAGACTCTTTGCTGTGGCACTCTAAGTTGTAGTCAGGTGCATCCTCTTTGCTTTAATTCTCCTTGAGGTGAGTCTAGAACTTGACTGGAGTCCACCTGTGGCAAATTGAACTGATTGGACACGGCTTAGCCTACCACATGTATATAATGTCCCTCAGGACAAAAGCCAGAGCCACGGAGTCCAAGGAGCTCCCTGCTGGCCTCTGAGATAACACTGTTGCTTGGTACAGGTCAGGGAAAGGGTATAAACCCATTTCTAGAGCTTGGAGTGTTTCCCAAAAGCACAGAGTCAATTATAGTGCAAAGGAAGAAGTTTGGAACCGCCAGGGCTCTTCCTGGAGTCGGCCGTCCGGCCAAACCGAGTCACCTGGCGAGAAGAGTCCTGGTCAGGGAGGTGACCGAGAGCACAACGGTCCCTCTAACGGAGCCTTAGAAGTCCCCTGTAGAGTTGAGAGAACAATCAGGCCCCTATGGTAGGGTGGCTGGTCGGGAGCCACTTTCAGTACGAGGCATATGACGGCTCGCTTGGAGTTTGCCAAACGGCATTTAAAGGACTCTGAGAGGGAAAGGTGTCTCTCCAAACACTGTCTGGCTAACACCAGGCACTAACGAAATAAAAATGGCAATTTTATCCATTTAAAAAATTAAATCTACGACACAGTAAAGTGGTGAAAAGTGAAAGGCTCCGAACACTTTCTGAAGCCACTGTAGGTATAGGAGGACTGCAGGGGAGGAGCCAGAGGGAGGAAGCATGATATATGATGCTAGGGAAGGCTCTGTGGAAAGTGCATAGTCTTTTTTTAATTGACTGTTTGTTTATTTAAAAGAAACAAGCCGAGCATGTTGCATTTAGTTCTGTCTTGTTTTTTGTTTTGCCTGAGTTTAGGAAATTGATTTGGATGAACTTTTTTTTTTTTTTTTTTCTGGAATGTTAAAGACCAAACCAGTTTAAAACACTTTTTTTTTTTAAAAACATAAGGCAGGAGAAATGTTTTGCTAAAATGGTTTTTATGAGAGTCGTCATCTGAGACAGATCTCATTTAAGAAATAAGCCTGTCATGGACAAAAAATGCAAGACGCCATTTCTGTTTACCACTGACCTATGAACTCTGAAAGAGGGAACAGACTGTACTGCTTTTTTTTATAACCAGCCCAGTACTGGTGAAACTTTTATGCTGACAACAAGCTTCAGAGGAATTCCCACTGACACTGCGCTGAATGATAACTAGGCTCTCTGTTTGACCCTGCGGTGGAGTCCAAGCCGAAGTTGCTGTTTCCCAAAAAACAGGACAACCTACACTATATCTCTCTCCTCTATGACAGCAGCAGTCTTGATGGCTACTGATCGTGACCCCTTTTTTACCACTCTAGAAGTGCCTTTTACAAAATGTCAGCCCTCTGTATTCCTGTACCAGACTCCTTAGCCCTCCGTCATCCCTTCAAATGCCTCTCTTAACCCATCAGTACCCTTTGATCAAGTCGTAAAACCCCTTGATCATCCCCCTTTATACTCCCATCAAAATTTGTCTGACCCCCCCCACCCCCAGTGAGGCATCTCCCTGCACCCCGTTGCCCCTTAAAACCCCCATCTTCTGTCGGCCTATATTAGTCTCCATAAGCCCCCTAATAGGCCGATCAAACCCAGCCGAAGATGAGGAAATAAATGTTCGAAATAATGAGAGCAAACAAGGGAGAGTGGGTATTCAGTCTCTAGTTTATTCTGAAATGATATGAGTGCAGATTTCAGTTCATGCCATAGCATTTGTCTTCCATTTAAATGCTAGTCCCCCTTTTTTTTTTTTTTTTTTAATAGTGGTGGGGTGTTCACTGCCTGTGGGAGATCTGAAAACTTAACTAACCCTGAGTTGTTCTTTGGTTTTGTCACCTGGCCTTATCGTCAGCGAAACTCTGGGTGAGTTATGCAATCTTATCTTTCATCGGCGTCTGCATTAGTTATACACGTATATGCTCTAACTTATTTGTTCTCAGTGCCGCACGTTTTGCTGGGATCTCCATTTTCCCAACGTTACCTGCTCTCTATAGAAAAAAATACTTTCCTGATTTTGAAAATGCTGGGTCAGGATTTGCCAGTTAATCATATGGCAAAATGTCATGAACGTCATAATAGCATTCCAGTGGCGTGTTCTTTTTTTACATGAATTAAGTGCTTTACATATAGCTTGGAAAACATGCAAGTTCAATGACATACAGTTTTTACAAACATTCAGACAGGTGACCGCTCACGTGCTCTTCTGACCTGATCATTTTAACCCAAGGAGGTTCTGAAAGTTTTGTTAATGACTTTATGGTGGTAGTGCCTTCAGAAATAATGTCCAGGTTACTGACCACATTCGATTTCGACAATACTCTTGTGGTTTTTATTTAAAAAAAAAAAAAAAACAAACAACACTGGCCACGAGTAGAATCCTCATGTTATAACTTTCTCCGGGCCTTGCCTGAAATACTAAGCGCAGTCATGTAAAAGTTACTGTCAGTGCGGATTCAGATCAGATTAAAGCAACTGACAATTTGTTTAACAAGCCAGCTTTTAAAGCTAGCAGTCTCCCCCCACTTGAGTCTTTGTGCCACGTTAAGCTAAACAACTCCTGGAACTATTTTTTTTTTTTTGTACTGGGTACATCCATAACTGATTTTTGATCATCTTACCGGGCAAAAAAACTTTTTTGCAGCAAACTCAATAAATTGCAATGGAATGGCTGCAATTGGTGGATTTGCTTGCAGCGACAAATTAAATCCGCATTTTGACGCAGAAAAAATTGTGCTGTTGACCAATAACACACCATGTTGACAGTGCTGATCTTTTGAAATTATGAAAAACTGGAGTTCAAAATGGAGGAAGCTATCCTATTAGCCTATTAGCTGTGTTGCACCGTCCGCTTTCATTTAACCTCCTCTGCTGGAGTGCAAATTGCTCCAAAAAACAGGAATGGCTTGTAGACAGTGGTTTTGGTACAAATGTCTTTTGAACAAACCACACGGACTTATTAGCCTGCTAGCTAGCTTGCTAACTGAACTTTAACTGTTTAACTTAAAGTAAAATGACAGTTAGCAAGCCAGGCAATTAGCTGGAAGAGCTATGGTGACAGACTAGTGCTAGAACGTTCCTTGCTGCTAAGCGTGTCAGCAGTTAGCTCGCCAGCTACGCTAGTTTACCACCTAGCCCTACAAGTAGTCACTGCATCACCGAGCTTCTAGCACCACCAGTTTCACAAAGATGAAGAGACGAACTTCACGTTGTTATTCTCTGGTTTTACCAGGGCATAAGATGTAAAACAAGGATCTTCCAAAATATTTTGTTGCTTTTTCCCTTGGTAACTCTGATGACCTCCTTGGGGTAATATAGCTTTAGTCAGATATGGAGAAGGGTTGAGCTTAGAAACGGCTTCTTTCCTACAATATGCCTCTTACATAGGACTACTTCAATACTGCATACCGTCAATTTAACCAAAAGAGAGAGATAATTCAGAAAAATAAATGTTTGCTTTTCAAGCAAGATCTTCTACAATAGAAAGCTGGAAGAAAAACATTCTTGGAGGCAGTGCTTTTTCCCCGAAACGAAATCTTCCTGCAGCATGCCACATCGTCCCGCTGTCTCCTGCTTTCCCCGTAGTTCTCTGAAAAGGCAGAAATGTTGTTTTGTTTTTTGTTTTTAAAAAAAAAATAAAGGAAAGAAGAAGTCATGTGTTGACCACTGAGTCCTCCAATTACAGTGCAGAGGTTGAGGGTCAGGGGTCATGGCTGGTTCCCTTCAGTAGCCCTTCATGGGAATGCACGGTCCTCCCGCACTGTCATGTTTTTTGACCTGATGGATCATCAGGAGGGAGACCATCAGGCCCAGCACCTATAAAGACAGGTTGTCAATTAGAGAGACAGACAAGTACGGTGGACAAACTGTAAGACACCCTGAAGTGAAAGACACTACGTGAGCAACCATCTGTTTAATTCACTCTCCACACAACTGCTGTTAGAAATTCATATGCTGACTGGAGGCTGAAAGCTGCTATAAAGATGTTTTTTATTTCCGTTTACAGGCGACACTTTGTTAGTTTAATAGCGGAGAAAGCTGTTGAGCTTCCTGATCTCCTTTCAGCAGATGAGTGGAGTTAAAAAGACAAACTGTCTTCACCCAAAATACAGTGTAAAAGTGGGAGGCACCACTCCACTGAAGTGTTTTTTCCCCACTTTAAGTTTAAATCTCAATGATTTTAATGATATTCTAAATGTTTCTTAATACAGAAACACTGAGGTTTCCTGGATAACAACCGGTTTGTGTTAATCAGATTTAATTATTTCAACTTTGTATCTAAGAAATCGTGATTTCTTTTTTCCACCAGTTTTGAAGGGAGGATTACAGTTCTCCATGGGCCTGAAACTGAGATC
This sequence comes from Xiphias gladius, assembly GCF_016859285.1. NCBI lineage: Eukaryota > Metazoa > Chordata > Actinopteri > Istiophoriformes > Xiphiidae > Xiphias > Xiphias gladius. The sequence continues at coordinate 2,137,877 of NC_053401.1, read as the reverse complement.
CAAACATAGGCTGCCATTAAGACCCAACCCTAGTGACCCACACCAGCCCAGCTATACTTTTGCTTTACTTAGACTATTATTGACTGTTAGCTCGCTAAGCTAAACCCACAGAATTGGCTTCACTAAACACAAAAAAAAATAAATAAACAAAAACCAAAACCTGACATCAGCTCAGTACTTTCCACAAGATAACAGCCCAATCTTAATCCCATATCTCATATTTTGTTGTGACCCAACTACTTCCCACCTGTTTGGAATTTGAGGCTAACGTTAATAGCCGTCTGTGCCTAAAACTAAACTGGTTAAGAGCTATGTGTTAAGTAGTTAACATGAAATCCAGTGGGAACAGAATCTTTGCATTCAAGATTTGGTAGGCTAAAGGTTGACTTTCAAAATCAATAAACAAACTAATGTTGGCCATTTGTCATAGATGGGTGGCAAAAGCAAAGTTAGCCTGACATTGCTGCTGCTGAGAACTACACAATGACTTCTTTAGGCCTTAAAGTGCAAAGTTTAGAACTTGTACTTGACTTGAGAGGTGCTCAAAAGATTTAAGTTCTAATTGTGTTGCAGAGCAATGACTTTGTCCCACCACTGAGAGGACCAAACTCTGAGCTCTTGCAAATTAAATTAAGATTAATGCTTTATTTTTACAGTTGTGAATAAAAGACTGCACCATGGTTGCTGAACCCTTCAAAAACTGACTGAGAACCTGGAAGTGGACTGAGTGAAACTGCTAAATATTAGCAGGTTGCTACATGGTGTAATCTTTAGCTTACGGTCACTGTTAGCAGCACATGCAACACAATTTAAATCTCAGTAAGCAGGTGATGTTACAGCACTTCCTCTTTTTACATTTTTATCTACACGGGCTTATACCTTCTGACTTTATATCAAAGAACCAGATGTTTTCTAGCACAGTTGCTCATCTGTATCTGACATCTGACTTTTATTCCTAGGAGTGAACAGACTCCTCAGGTAAACTCACCCCAAATACAGTATCACTCAGTTCAATGTACTGAAAGGGTTTTGAACAGGAGGAACAAGCTCAATCTCAGATGTTTACAAGAGGAAATGAGGAAAACAGAGGTTACACTTCCTTTTTTTTTTTAAATTCTTTTTTGATTTATTTTCTTTCCTCTTGAAGCTTTATATGGCCATAGTGATAGTGGATCTGGAAAGTTTGCTGGAGATTGTCGACAATACGCAGTCACAAAACATGATCAACAACAACAAAAATAACAAAGGAGAGTGACAGCAGAGCTTACTGCAATAACAGCACATCCAAAGAAGAAGCCCATGGCAATCTGGAAGATGATGTTGAACCACGCAAAGATGACATCGCTGCAGGTCTGCAGACAAGGAGATGGAGAAAGGGTCATTATCATAACCCGACTGACTGGTTGATTTGTTTGATTGATTGGTTGATTGAATACCTGTTCATAGATCTGGTCTGGGCCAGTGGTTCCCTGCAAGAAAACAGCAGCAAAAATATGGTCACCATAATTAGCAAAGAAAAACAGTCCACCACTTATCTTCTGTCAAGATGGAGTGATTTTAAAAGAAAACACAGACATCCAAAATATAGGCCTCAGTTACAGGACATTATTATAGAGATGTCAAGATATCTCAGCAACCACATCCCCATGTTCCCATGATTAAAAATCGACCATTTGACGTATCTTACTCTGGCATCATCATTGGGTCAAAATTTTCACTTGAAAAATATATTCTCCTGTGCCGAGCGCGTTACTTTTCTTTAGGTTAGTTACTGGTTAAGAATAAATCATTTGTAGGTGGGTTTTTATCATTTGGGATTTTATCCAACTGTTTTTATTTCAATTTGCGCATTAAAAAAAAAACTAGAATAGAATGGAATTGACGACAAATTCTGAAATGTCTCGAAATTTCGCAAAAAGCTTTCTACACATGGCCGAGTTGGAAAAGCTGGCGTTTCAATGGAGGCAAAATACAACAAAGTGGGATGAAAGCAGACTTAGTGAATAATATTGACGGAGATGAAGCATCTGGTGACTCTTGGTCTCCACTGAAGAGATGAAAAATAGCAGCAGATGCAAACATCAGATCTGTGTGGAGCAATGAAGAGACCGTAACCTTCCTCAAATTAATACATGTAACAAACAGAAATGCCATATTTCCATCATATTTTATATTGTTTTCACATTTTACTGCTCTTTTAACTATGCAATGTTGTTTCGCCCTCTTCTTCTGTAATGGTTTGATGACTCCGGCCTAGAGCCACCAGCTGTTTATTTCAAGAACCAACTCCTAATATTTGCATAATGGTAGCGGATGGAAACACACGCTAGTTTGCTTTTTTTTTTTTTCTCTACTTAATTTCTCTAAACTCAGTTGAAATTTGTGATTTGCTTGGATGGAATCAAATCATGAAAAGTGATCCACCATGTTTGGCAGTTTTTACAGTAGTGACACATGAGCAAGAGAGCCGGCTCGCTGAATTCCTATATTTCTAAACTCGATATTCCACTTTCACTGGACAAAACTCACCCATGGTTTGGATGTGCATTTATAGGTGGATCCAAGGACTGCCATTTCTCCTGCGTATGGATTGCACTCACAGGACGTAGGGATTTCATTACCCCAGTCACTGGGGCTCACCACTCCACAGCAGTGGACCTGCAACCGCACGAGAGGATGAGTTTGGGAGTGCAAGAAATAATTACAATAAAGTATTGATCACAGATTGAAACTTTTGAATTACTGCACTATCCTGAGATAGTGGGTGGTGGTTTTATTTAGCTCAACTGTGAGAAGTGTTTGGGGAGAGGATTTAATTTTTTTTAATTTACCTTTTTGTATATTTTAACTATGTATCCTACATTTACCTTAAAATTCCCTGCATGCTGGGGGAATATTGTTTATAGGAGCATGGCAGAAAAATTGGTTGGATTATAGGAATGTTAAACGTCCTTGAGAGCTTTTCAAAGTGTGGCCTGTTTTATTGAAGAACATAGCAGCTGTTACCGTGACTGGTGCACAGTACAGTACGGTACATTAATACACAGAGAACATTACAGATTGCTGTAGGCCATCAAGCAAATCTCTCAGTCCCTCGTCTTCCATGAAGGGCTTTGCCACATCAGCGGAGGCGTTATCAAAGTTATCTCTGATCTGCAAAGAGCGAGAGAATAACCTTTAGCATCAAGATAGATGGAGAGAACAAACAGAGTATAAGCGAGACAGAAACCAAAAAACCTTGTGGTAGATAGAGAGATGTTGAGACAATGTTTTACTATCACGGCTAAGAGGAACGTTAGCGTGAAGGTGGACAGATTCTATGTCTGAAATGACTCCTTCGTTTTAATGCATCGGGTAGCAAAAAGGAAGCGATTTTGGACCTACTGTTAGCATCGGGATACAGAGAGAGAGAGTTAACAAAGGTAGCATCAAGATGCACAGCGAACGTTAGCGTCAAAGAAGACCGTCAAGGCTTACAGTGATTCAAGAGAGAGAGACGGCGAGAAGGTCGACCATTACAGTGTCAAAACACATGTAAAGGGAGAACTTTGTATGGATAGATACAGAGAGACGGCATTAGCATCAGAATAAACGGACAGAGAGCAGTAGTAGCATCAAAATAAATGGAAAATGAGACAGAACGAGGGCGGGGATGTCAGCAACAAGATAGAAAGAGGAAATATTGGCATCGAGATAGACAAAGAGAAGGAGAAATGCAAATATAAATATGAATTAAACGAGAGTGAGAACGGAACATGCTGTGTGTTGTGTCTAAAATACTCAGTTTATTCAATGTTATGATATTTTTACTCTGCAGAAAACTAAAAAATAGTGTACATGCTAACGTACAGGCATACGCAAATAAATAAAATGGCAGAAAGTAAATTGAATGCATCAAACAAGTTAGAAGAATGCATAAATTAAAACGAGTTAGCATTAAACAACCCTGTCTCCTAGAAATTACATTTTACGTACAACTAATTTGCAACAGCACATGTGTTTTGAAGGAAACATAATTGTGACCAGATTAGATTTTCTGTTGCGTAATGAGGATATATTGTTAATTAAAGTGTTTTTATAAATGCAAGTTGCGAATACGTTGACACTGAACCTGTCAATAAAATGTTCACAGACAACACATTTGTTTTCCACCAAGTTACCTGATCTTGCAGCACAACACTTAAAGACGTTTCTATGGTTATGATTAGGCACCGTTTGGTCACTGCACTGAGGTCTGGTTTAATACAGAAAAAGTTCACCGTGACTCCAGACAGTGTGTTAATTCGCATTTAACCAAAACCCCACCCCAGCCACATCCTGGCAACTCAGCTGACATTAATAAAAGTAGCGCTGATTCATTTATTTAAAAAGGGAAAATGATAAATAAATAAAAATCACACGCCCGTGAACATAATCCAAACAGTTTAGTTGTGTATGAAGGCCATTTCTAGGAGCTAGGCTGCATCAACATATAGAGGAAGAGAGTTAACAAAGGTAGCGTCAAGACAGAGATACAGAACTGGCATCAAGATAACAGAAGGAGAGAGAGTAATGTAAGCGAGAGAGAACTTTAGCATACTAATAGATACAAAGAAAGAGAGAGAGAGAACGAAAGGGTTAAGGTAGGGATTCGAAAATTAGCACCATAGATAGATAGATCGATAGATAGATAGATACACAACCTTGTTTCTGGTGACAACGACAATGATGCCAAAGATCAGCATGATGATCAATCCGACCCCCATGAAGCCTGCAAACTGTATACATGAAACAGTTTAAACACTATTCACAGATATCATGACTCACTTCCTATTTTGTTCATTGACGTGCTTGATTTCCCCCAAAAAATTAGCATATCAATAAATGACAGATATCATGATTCAGTTGAGAGGTTGGTACTTGAGCTCCTGCACGTACGATTTTTAGGGCCAGGGATTTCTCAGAGCAGCCCGCGTAGATTCCCAGGCAGGAGATGCCAAGGACGCCTATGGCAAACACCCAGGCCCAACCCAGGCTCGGGGTCCCAAATGCCGTCATCTGCCCCGCCACGGCAGGAAAAAAAAAAGACACAAGACAAACACTGAATTACTGCCGAGCTACAAACAGCGGATCAAATTACAAATCTGCCATTATTTTAAATTTTCCTTACGTGAACAAATCCTGCACTGTCTGATTTGCCCTGTAGATTATGTAGAACTCGATGCGCGTTGAAAACACAGTCAAAATGCCATTGAATTAAAGGCCCCCCCACACACACACACATAGTGAATAACTCTGCTTTCACTGTCAAAACGATAGGTTTTAGTCTACAAGGCTTTGGCATCACAGAGTAGGATCAGGTCACTGCTGATGTTGGTGGTTTTCATGGGATTTGTTGTTGAGAGTGACAGAGAAAGAACGAGACTGTTGAAATCAAACAGTTATTGGGTTGCTGTTTTTTGTTTTTTATTTTTTCTATCGTAATTTCCAGACAAAAACAGTGTTTCATTGGGGCTCTATTCTTTCTGAAGCGCCACATTGGTATCAAGTTTCAGCCCATTACCAAGTTTAAATCCTACCCCCCCCTGGAAAATGGATGCTGGAATGCAGGAAATCTAAAACCTGTGTTGTGTTTTGGAAAATGCTCAACAGTAATGGAAGGTAAATTTGATTAGTTAAAAACGATGAGCTAATACGCTGTGTTCCATAAGGACAGATCTTCCGTCTCGAGCCCCTGGTACTTCTGATCTGATAACAACGTGAGAGCGATCCTTTTTTTTTTTCGGTCGCGGAGACTGGGCCGTGACAATGGAAACATCTGTTCTGCGTTTAGAAAAGAAAGCAGAGCCGCCGCTACATCTGGGCAGCTGTTCGCCTCCTTGTAAAGACTAATAACCCTTCACCTCAACGTGTTTCTAAACATTTCTAAAGAGGTATTCGTGTTCTTAGATGTGTGCGCCATACAGGATTATACATGTGATGTCCTGACTAACAGAATCCGCCTTGATTTTCACAAATGCAAACCAACTGCCTTCGTTTTTGATCCAGACTATCACGAAACGCTCCGAGAATATGAACTTTCTGCCATAACCGAGCCTGAACCTCGCTTTTAGACTGCCAGCTGTAAGTGGTTAGGCCAGGATCTTTAAAGGTTGCCGTAAACTAGGCAGCCCTCAGCCAAACCCCCCTGTTCCTCCCCTGACACTTGATTATTTTAATTGATGTCCACATCTGACTCTGATTTCATTGTTCCTACCCTGTGAGTGGCGTAAAAGTAAATCTGCCGCTCCTCCGTTCTGCCAAGAGACGTCCCGTAACAGGGATGTTGGAAATACGTGTTTGGCAGCAAACACTGGCCTGTCAAAGATAATTAAATGGAGGGAATTCAACTGGACGATCACAGCACAGATGTATGATTTCAAAGCCTGCCAGATAAACAGCGCCATGTCCCGTTTAGCTTCTGCTGACAGCGTCTGTGATCCGTTCTAGCGCTTAATATGGCCTGTGTTTAGGTCCTCATGACAAGTGACATAAGTGGGTGAGGCGTGATGTAGAGTCGGAGCCAAAAATAGTCAAGCACATAACCCTGCCTAAAGGTTCACCTGGCCATTTTCACACTTCACCGTCCCTGGAAAGTTAAAAAAAAACAAGAAAAGAAAAACGAGATGCAACACGTTAATTGCATTTTGATTTTTAAGAGGAGCCGGCAGGTGGATTTTGTTACCTTTTGACAGAGCCATGCTAGTTGTTTCCCCCTGTATTCAGCCTTTAGACCAAGCCAGGCTGGTCACCCTCTGGCTCCAGCCTCATGTCTATCATACAGACCTGGCACCTACTGTCTTATCTGACTCTTGGCAAGAGAGCAAGCGTTTCCCAAAATGTCAAATTGTTCCTTTTAATGCTACACAATATAAAACCCATAGCGTTGACGTAGGAGACCAGAGTTCGTCTCCTACCAGCTGTGACAGGAAAATTCAGGTTTATTGCAACTTGGGTATCATATTTATAGGTTTAACCTTTGTTGCAATCTGTCATGATAAAATACCCGGATCCAAAAAAAGCGAGCGTAACTGAAATGGCAGCAATAATCCCTCAGCGATGAAGGGAAACTACGCGCTCATAACGACGACAACTACTCTGGGTCAAAGCGAACTGTGGTGGACGTCTACCACAGACGGTCTGGGCAGTCACTTTACTGGGCACTTCGTTGAAGCCGTCAAGTAGCTGGCTCGCTCGGATTTGATGTTTTCTGAACACCTACGAAATTCTGTCGTTAGTAGTCTTGCTGTCGTTACCTGGTAGCTGTAGGCGGTGGCCTTCACCGCCCCATAGATCAGCAAACATCCGATGATCTGTGGACGCATCACAACCAGTTAGCTTGCGTTCAGCAAAATAAAAGCTTAGTGCGCGGAGGCTGGAGTGCTGATTATTAAAAAAACAGAGAAATCAAAATAAGAGAGTGGACGAAACAGAAACCGTGCACAAAAGGTTGAACGACACAGGATTGACAGAAAATGAGAAGATATATTAAAGGAAATTTTCAAAAATAGGTGTTTTTAAAATCATTTCATATGTATGTATATATTATGTAATGATAATATGAAATGTATTTTAAGTAAAGTTAAAATTCATCATTTAAAGTCTTGATTTTCCCTTTTTAAATTTAATCCGACCCTCCAGTGTCTCCAACATGAAAAACTCATGTTTTAACGCATAACTTCATCTCATATTCTAGTGGGAGTCCTAAAGTCTCTAGTTACGGAAAGGCCATAAAATGATGCGCAGGTCGTCTATGAAATTTCCCTTCTGACCGCATGGTTCAGCCTTGAGAGAGTGAGAAGAAAAAGCATCATACACTGGCTATGAGTATGTCGTTCAGGCAGACAGGAAACTAACTGAAATGAAACTTAAGACTGCCAGACTGGGTGGTGGTCCCGCCTAGGAGGACGTGGCGAGGGAAGAAAACATGTAATGACAGAGAAAGTTTGGGGGATGTTGCTCAAAGGGACTTTAGATTCAATTTAAAGGGAAAATCGAGACTTTAATTGATGAATTTTCACATTTTTATTTATTTTTTTTTTACCTTTTTTACAGACAAAAAAGAAAACCGCAATACAATTACTACTACACACATCCGATTGTGTTATCATTACTTAAAAGAGCATGTTTGACATTGAACAGCATTTTTTAAAGGGTGGCAGGAAAATGGTTTCCACTCTCAGAGGAGTGTGAGAGCATAAAACCACCAATCCAGTGAATAATATGTGGATTTCACCACTTCAAAAGTGTGTTTACTACAGCAGCCATTCATGCTCATCCAACCGATATATTTGCAGCGGTTGGTCATGGTCTTTTTTTTCCTTTTTTTTTTCCATCTCGCCTCGATGGTCATTTCTGCGCCGAGACAGCGGAGGGAGACAGAGACCAAAAACGCCGAGCTCCCGAGCCGTTCCCAGTCGAAAACCCCGTGGTTCCACCTGAGGGCTGGTGCAGACGCTCACATTGCACAGCTGTCTGCCGCTGGTTTTGAATGTCACTTTAAAAGTGAAACTTAAATGTTCCAACGGCCTCCACGAACACCACGACCTTTTTGAAGTGACTTCCTTTTTTTTTTTTTTTTTTTTTAAATTTTTAATTTAGCTTCCCCACCCATCACTCTCAGTTTGAAAACATGTCTCTGCGGCAGAGAGGAAGGAGCCTTTATTGTGGAGAAGAAAAGGGGGCGGTGGGCGAACTGAAATATGACCCTGTTCTCTCTGCTGCAGAGATTTTCCTGTGCTTCTCCCCTTGTCATGAGGGGTTTTTTTTTTTTTTTTTTTTTTGGTTTTTTTCCTCTGTCCCCCTGTTACTGGAAGCAAAATGTTAACTAAACATGAGGAAAAAAACAAACGAAAATAAATGAATAGAATCTGGACTCGCCAATTGTCCTAGAAAAAAAATGACAGAAACAAACACGGGTTTGATGTTTTACCACTTTACTCTTAATTTGATCAAAAACCACGATGTTTTTCTTTCTTTTTCTTACACATGATATATGCGCTTATTTTAGGAATTTAGATTTAATTGGTCGAATATCAAAGGATGTTTTTTAAATTTAAATCTGTATCTTATGTCGTTTTGAGCACACTAGACTTTTTCGACCCTCTCAGTTTTTAGTGAAAGCTGAAAATCAAGGTTAGCAAATCTTTTTCTTGCTTTTTCACCTTGCTCATATTGTCATAGATCATGCATCCCTCTTCCTTTCTGAAGATGTGAAACTAAGCATGTTCAACAAGAGATGCCAATGAGACTACAGGAGGGAAAAAAAAAAACAATTACGTAACTACTTTTTTGGTGGAATTTTTCTTCTTGTAGTTTTCTTCTCTTTTTGATCTTTTGTCCCAAATACAAATATTAAAATAATGGAAAAACAGAAAAGATGTTCAAACACACACAAAACATACAAATTTTACAAAAACATTAAAATAGAATCAGAAATGCTCCAAAAACAAAGAAAAGTTTTTTGACTTACTGCAAACAGCACGTTGAAGAAGATAAAGAGGCATTTGAGGCATCCATTAATTTTCCCCATTTTCAGTTTTTAGTGATTCGCCGTCAGCAGATGAAGAAGTGAAGCAGTGTGGAGGAAACACGCTCTGTGTGATGATGTGCAGCAGTGTGTGCTGAAATAAACTGTATGCAGAGCTAACGTGCCTGAGGATGAGCACAGAGCTGCGACACACAGATCCGATCTGCAGCCCCAACACTTGAATCGCGCATGTCGAGTTGAGGCTTGAAGGGCCTCGCCTAGAATTACAAAGCACTAAACACTGAAAACTCATTTTGGCCTCAAAAAGAAGTCATGAAGGTTTCTAAAGGTATTTTGAGTTTAAAAGGGTTTTGAAAGTTTCAGGTTCCAGGAATCTGGTCCGTAACACATAAAGTTAAATTGCAACATTCACATATTGAACAATAAGATACGACTCCATAGGCATGAACAAGATAAGTTTGAATAGACTATTATAGACTTTAATGATCCTATGAGGGAACATTTTTCATTAAAACATGTCTTGACACACTGGAGATTCTCCGTCCAGTCGATCCGGTGTGGGGGCTCTTAGAAACAGGAAAAAGTGCTCGCCAGACGTGGGCAGGAGGTTTACCGGTGGCTTCAAAAGGCGATGCCGCCGGGATTCGATCGTATTGTTTTTGTCTCCATGAGAAGACCAAAACCAACCGCACCTCACAAATATATGTGGTTTCGTTTTTTAAGAAAGGTTTGTTGCTTTCTAACGAGGAAACGGTGCACTTGTTGGGGACTATTTTCAGCAGAGGATTAATCTGGTGAGCATTTCTGGCAGCAGAACTGTGTGTGTGTGTGTGTGTGTGTGTTCATGAAGGAACATGTCTCCTGGTGCAACAGTGTGACTCAATGATGCGCTTTTAGTAGTTTTTGGAAACAACGGAGCTCCGTGGATCGGAGGAATAAGACATATCGGGCTTCGGATACATTGGATTTTCTAATCTGCCACCTCTGTGCTTAGGGTTTGGTTAAATTCAGGCAACTACAAAAACTAAAAAAAACTTCAAGAAAACCAAAAAGAAAAGCTTGAAAAAGTCAGAGGGGTTGAGCTGTTTGTTGGTGGATTTTATTCACTACCAGTCAACACCTCCATTTTTGTTTAATGTCTCAGTGTTTCTGAAATCAAAGCACAGAACAACTCGTCCAGCGACCGCACACACTCGTGACGTTCCTTTCTACTGCAGAAATGAATCACCGCTGCGGGGGTTCCCACGAACCTGTTGCACCTCCAGGTCGCTTTGCCTTCACCCTCTGTCCAGTTCATCCCAAACCGGCTCCGTGGGGTTCGGGTCCGGAGACTGCGCTGGTCTCCCATCACGCGAAGCCGCCGCCCGGTTCTGTTCCTCCGACGTTCTGGGTCGTTACCTGGCTGTGGGACGAACAGCTTATGGTGACTTTTTTTTTTTTTTTTTCTGGTTTTGCGTCGAACTCTGTACCATTCGAGGTTGTTTACTGAACTTAAACAGATTCAATTTCGATAAGAACCGGATAAAAGGGGGGCGTTCTGACACTTTTGACCGTCGGTGTGTGTGTTGCAGACCCGAGCTACAGATTTGAAACTCATGTGCAGAGAAAGTCTGAGAGTTAAGAAAACTGGCAGGATTTTCACTGCAGTGACAGGAAGAGATTTCACACCCGCTGCAGACCAGATTTGCACGCTTCCTCAAGAACGTCTGCACAACCTCGGATCACGTGAGATAGGACTCGGCCGATCCCCGAGAAGGAAAGTCACAAAGATAAAAAGGTATTATGGATTTTCAGAAATATATTAGAAAATTAACCTTCATTGTTCAAACCAAACTTTTCAAAAAGTCATATTATGAGAAACAGAACATTTTTCCTGTTTGTCCTCATCTGAACTGAACAAAGCAAAAACTGCTCTCTAGGTGAAGGTAAAACGCCGCACGAAACACTAAAATGAATAAAAGACCAAATGACCTGGGAATCGCTGTTCCCATGAAAAAGGGGGAGGAAGAGGAGGAAAACGGTGCTTTACAGGAAAACAATGCTCAATTCCTGTTGCTACCTAAATTTGAGGCTCTCTGCTTCCTCTCTAACTGCTCTAGGTCTACAAAGTGTTTACGCCACTTCTGATGTAGGAGAGCACAGCCCAAGTGTCTGTGTGTGTGTGTGTGTGTGTGTGTGTGTGTGTGTGTGTGTGTGTGTGTGTGTGTGTGTGTGTGTTCGTCAGATAAGGGCTCCATTTTTCCCGCTGCTCTCTGAAATGGGGAGGTCAAAGAAGCTAAAAAAAAAAAAAGGAGGAAAAAAAACAAGAGACACTTTATGCCCCTTCAGCCCAGGACGGCTCTCTGAAGGAAATACGTCACATTTCAAGTCCGTGGTTCTGAGTGAGATCCCGTTTTTGCAGTTGAACACAAATTACATAAGCAACGGGAGTCTGAAAAGACAGGTCCACTGACAGTAAACTGGCTCTATCAGTTGCATGACAGCTGGACTGGTTTCCGAACAAAACAGATTGGCATCAACGTAAGTTAATTTCCTGCCACTTTCATGCAGAGGGGCATGTGACCTCCCGTCTGGAAGACCTAGATTTGCTTTGCTGCTGTAAGCTGAGCCAGCGTCCGCTGATAAAAACTTTGTGAAACAGTTAGGACAGAAACGCCGGAGCGATTAGCCCCTAGTGATGTCTCACCACTGGTACGTTGTGAGTCTTCTGCCCGTGTGTACATGTGGTTCCTTGACCGACATTTGAGGGGGCCGTGGTGAGATACCAACCCCCCCCCGGGTCAGCTGATTGTGGGTCCTAGAGTCTCCAAATGTAGAATGGGGGGCAGAGCCCTCAGTTATAAGGCTCCTCTACCGTGGATCCAGCTCCCATTGGATAAAGCTTACAGGGGATGGCTCAGGCCGCTACAGGCCTTGACGTATCCCATTAGTCTTTGTTGCCAACTCAGTGTCTTCTCACTCCTGTAGTTTCGTGCTTTTCGTTTTTTTCCTGTTTGAATACGGACCTACAGAGTTCTGCATGCGGGGCCTCCTTGGGACGCTTGTCCCATCGAAGTGTGGTCCCGATGACCGTGCGGACCCCAGGCCTCACTACCGTAAAGGCCGATCGGTTGTATTTCACCAGATATTTTAGTCCAAATTCTAACTGGTGGGCCTCATTTTGTAAGATAAAATGCTCTACACGGATTTTGCCTCAGTGCGTCGCTGGCCAGGTCCTCTGGGTAGTGGATCCCCAGACCGTCCAGACTGCGACCATCAGGTTGTAGTCGGTTCGGGTCCATTTTTCCAACTGACAGATGTTACTGCTCTGTTCTCCACTCTTTAAACAGAAATGTTCCTACCCTTCAGGAATGTTACGTAGTTAATCCTGCCTCTTCTTGTCTCTCTCTCCTTCTAATCTTGGTTGTTGCTTTCTGCCTCCTTTTTGCTTTCATTTTTGTTTAGTTTTGTCCTGGTCTAGGTCTGAGATTCCCTGGGTGGTAGCTGACAGTTGACAGTTGGCTTCATTGAATATCTCTCTCGACCCGACCGGTCAAGCCACCCACCGAAAGCCCGGCTTCTTCCCGTTGAAAGGGAGTCTTTCCCGGTCGCTGTCACCAAGAGCGTGATCGTGGGGGGATATTACAAAGAGTGCTGTCCAGACCTGCTCTGTATTAAAAAGTGTCCGGAGGTGACTTCTGATATGATTTGGTGCTATATAAATAGACTTGGCTTGACTTGCTGCTGTTACCTGGACTTTGAGAGGCGTCCCCGTGTACAGTTTTACCAGATACCTGCCTACCAGTCGGGATCCGGGATTCTTCTCGGTGCTGGGAACCGCGCTGTCTGGAGTTTGTCTCCGTGTTCAGGAATGTGTAGGTCTGCGCACAGGTCTGTTAGAATTTACGAGTCTTATTGTTAAAGTGTTTACAAGGGGGAAAGCTACGTTCACACAGACCCCACAGTTTAACAGGATGGAGCAGACCACAGGGAGGGTGGCGGGGGGCTGAAGGGGTTAAAACATTTTTTTTTCTTAAATGTACACACAGAAAAATCCTCCAGAAAAAAGTTGAAGTCATAAATTGAAAGTTCTACCACAGTGGAGGTGGTAAAAGGTGTTTTGCAATACTTGAAGTACAGGTTGTACATGCTCCGCTCATGTGAGAGTGAGATGCTTCAACAACTGTTGGCCAGACCTCCGTGAAACTTGCAGAGGATGATCATTATCCCCGAAGAATGGAACCACATTTGGACTAAATTTCCACTTGCACAATAAAAAAAATAAAGATCCAGTTGTAGCCTGGTTGCAGACTTTGTTTTCTTGCCCACATCTGTGATTTTTTTACTTTTTATTTATTTATTTATTTATTTTCTGCAATTCAAATAGTTCTGGTGTGGTGCTGCCGACTGACGGAAAACAACCAATCCGAGCCGAGGAAAAACGTCCTCAAAACGTTTGACAATGTGGACGAGCGCGCCCATACGTGTTGCTGAAAGGTCGACTGGCGGGAACAAGAACCCTTAAATTGACGGATTTCTTTTGTTGACGTCAAAAACGTCGGCTGCTCCTAGCAACAGCCGGCCGCTAACCACTTCTGTGTCGACTGAGAATGAGTTTGACGGGACTAGGTTAGCGTGAAATAAAGCTCAAGAACAGAGACGGACACAGAAGAAATCTGTCAGTGAATGAGTGAACGTGAAAAAGGCAGTCAGCTGTCATAATCCGTTCCGACTTTATTTACAGGAAAGTGTCGTTTGTGACATTAAAGTAAGAATTTGAGATCAATCCATGGCTGAGGTGTAAATCAAAAATGATCTTTCATGAGAAACTTTGGGAATTCCTGCTCAGATCTGTGTCAACGCCTTCCAACAACTAACGAGCTGTCCAATTTACATGAAGGAACAGAACACGTAATACTGAGGCATTCTGTGGTTCTAGCAGCCGTTGGCGCCGGAGCTAATTGTCGTCCGCCTACGACTGGAGAACACTCACTGCACACAGCATCTCCGAAGTCCTGTCCTCGTGGCGGGGTTGCCAGGTCTGAGCTCTGTCCCGACTCTGCGGTCAGCTAAGGCAAGCTGGCCGCAGGATGGTACTGGTAACAAGCTTTAAAAGATACTCTGAAAAGATACATCCGATATAAATCCGGTAGTGTTGGAGTTGAAAAAAGGCGAACCTGTCGTTACTGTCCACAACAGGCTGCTCTGTGGTTTTCAAAGGAGAAGTTAAAAGCAAGTTTTTAGGAAGTCAAGTATTTGACAATGTTCTCATCATCAGGCTGGTACTCCTTTTAATTTCCTGATTCAGATTCATCCAAAAGTCTCTCTATCTGCAGCTGTAAGCTTTCTGTTCATCAGTGGTTTCGTTGTAAGAGTTGCAACGGGTAAGTAATTATTTCAGTCCCCCTTGAAGCATGTGAAACTGTCCGGGCTGAATCATCCACTGAACGATACAACGTGTGCCAGGTTTTCCCCAAAGGGTCACTTTTAGAAATTACAGCGTAGGTGTTGTAAATGACACCACAACAACAACAACAATGATAAACTTTACTCGTCCTTTTTCAAAACACAGTTACAAAGGGCTTTACAGAACAAGATAAAACAATAGGAAAAAAAAATAAAAACATGAAACATAAGACCTGATAAAACACGAGAGTAATAAAAACAGGGGAAATAAAAGTGATGAAAGAAGGATGGAAACTAGATAGAAAAAAAAACAGCCTTCCAGTAAAAGTGAGTGTTGGGGATTGATTTGAAAGAGGTAACGACTTCCACAGCTGCAGGACTGTGATGGCAAACATCCGGTTTCCTTTTGCAGCGGTGGGAGCAGTTAGGAGGTCTCTACCTGAGGGGCCTAGGCGGCAGCCAGGCTCATTGGGCGCCAGCAAATCTGTGATGCTAGAAACGCTCCAATCACAATCGAAGCGTAAACTGTGCCTTTCACATACATCATCGTCTTCGGATGCACCTGGACACATTATCGGTGATGTTTCCCGGGGTCATCGGCTGTTTTGGGTCTTTCAGCAATCAGGCAACCTCACCCAGGCTTCCCCGGGTTGACTTCCCGCTCCCAGTCTTTCGCCGGTACCGGCAGGCCAGAGGAGGTGGTCCAGAGCTGACGGTGGCTTCACCCCAGCCCCGATGAAAGTAACGGTCTTCTGTACTGGTCGGGGTCGGGGCTAATCTCACCGCAGAGGGTGTCCGCTAGGGCCTTGAGGACTTGGTCGCGACGCCGGTGGTGGTGCCCCTTGCCCGGGGCTTTCAAACAGCCGCTGAGAATGCGCTTGGGGGTCCCTCTCTTCAGGCCCAGAGGGGCGGGCAGCTGAATCCGCCTTCCCCCAGCAGAACAAGCCAACCACTCCCCCGTTCCACTCACCGAGATCTGGTCCCGGGTCATGAGTGAGAAACCTTCCAAACACTATACACGCTGATGTAAACTGTGTAGTCTGCGTCGGCTCTCTTTGCTGTTAACAGGATTATAGCTTGATCTCAATGTAAGGGCCTGTGTCATCCAATAATGTTTAAATAAACAAAGACATAAATCTACCCATAGTTCAACTTGGCATGTTTGGGGGTTTTTTTGGGGGGGGGGTAAAATCGAGAGAAACTCAAGAAATTCTGTGTTTCATGTCGTATGTTAGGTCGAGTTATTTTTCTTTTCAAACGACATCGGCTTAACCGGCAGGGCCCAGGTGAACCGATGCAACAGATAGTTCACAGGTTCGTTGGCTCTTTGTACGTCCGGGCGTTGCTTTGGTTGTGGTTTTCACAGCCGCTCCGAGAAAAGTCCGGACACGTCGGCTTCCTCAGACCAGAGCAGGAAAAAAGACACAGTCTGCTGCTCTGCACCAGCAGAGGAAACACCACTGGTCAATAAATAACAACAAACGGGAAAAGTTTAAACATACAAGGAACCGGACTCGTGTTTCCAGAAGCTACAAGGAACCGGACTCGTGTTTCCAGAAGCTACAAGGAACCGGACTCGTGTTTCCAGAAGCCCCGAGTGTACTCGCACACTGTGCCGAGACTGCATGTACAGGGGGATGAACAGAAACATAAACACACTCGCACGCCCCCACACACAGATGAAATTCTTAGAGTGTAGTGTGTTCGTGCAGGACTGTGGTCTGGCTGATACCGCTTTATAAAAGCACAATCACAGTCTAATAACATCACGTAATCAAAATTATGTACATTAACTTTATTTCCTTATATTTAGTGTTTTTAAAGTAGTAAAAAATGACGATAATTATAACAGCAAACGGGCAGACGGCCTGAATATTTAGTTTTACGTTGGCAGTTTTAATAGTTTAAACCGTATGAAATCTACAAACAGAAAAAGCCACAAAACAAACAATCAAACATCCTTCAGCAGCAGTGAGAGCACAGCGACGTGCACTGGCGGCGGGTGAAACCTGTGTAAAAGCCTCATTAGAGAAAGGGGCCCAAAAATTTCAAACAAAAGACAGACATTTAAACACCCCCCCAACGTTTTTTGGGGGGTGTTGAGATCAACTAGGTTGTAAAGTAAAAGCATAAAATTGGACAAAATTCCAGAGAAAGATTTTTCAGCTTAATTTGTTTATTAAATGTTTCATTATTGTATTTTATTTTTGTTTCACGTTTAAGTTATTTTCTGCCAATTTTAAGGTTTTGACCATGTCCACGTACTGCGCTTTGCTGTAATAAATTCAGATCCAATGAAAAAGTGAGAAAACACTTTAATCAACAAAATGTTGCTCATATTCAAGGAAAATTAAAAAAAAGTAGGACATTAGAGACATGATGCATTGTTCTGTAGTGTAGAAAAACCGGTAATGCCTATAATACATCTTCTTTCAGTTCACGCAGATGTGGCCTGAGGCGGTTTGGCGAGAAGCGGTTCCTGGTGCACACTTCACACGTTGCAGCTTCTCCATCTGAAACCACGGCAGAGGGGTGACAGGAGACTGACAGTAGAGGCCGTGAAGAACCGCGTAGCTGCCGCTGTAGGCTCGACCGGGCTGGTTGAGGTGGGAACAGACTCAGGCTTCACTGTTCTTATTGAGATCTCAAAAAAAAAAAAAGGAAAAGCAAACCAACCCTAGAGTCACAGGTGCAACTTTCTCTCTCAGCGGGGTCCTGCCATGCAGATAGCGTTGGCTTTCTTTGCCTAGGTTCAACCTCGGATGTTACTGTGAGGGCAGCAGAAATAGGTAGGTTCTCTGGCTCTGACTTGTTCTCTGGCGCCGACTTGTTCTCTGGCGCCGACTTGTCTTGGCCGTGAGCGTTTAGTGACTCAAACTCTCGCAACACATCTCCTGGTCCTGTACATTCTGTGTCTTGGATTCCTCTCGGTCTCAGACTCAGACTTGTCTCAGTCTTTTAGGCCTTGGGACTCGGGACCTCTCTCTCTCATGTCGGTTTCCTGACTCAGAATGTTCTTGGGTTTCTTTGTTTTGTTTTGTTTTGTTTTTTTAATCACGCTAACAAAGTAATGGTTAATTTAACTTTGTTTAAACGATGCATTGTTGAATTTTTACCGTCCAGTCCAGTTGTAGTACTAGAATATGGACAGAGAACGCCAGTATCATGTTTCATCCTGGACAGATTGTTAAAAAAAAAGAATAAAAATGAAAGACGCTTGCCTGGAAGTGAGGTCGAACTCTTGTGGAATGTACTGTATTTTAGCCACTATTTCCTGACAGTGTCTCAGTGGAGGCGAGTGAGCTTGGAATGTGTTTGGCTGCTCTGGAGGCAAACAGAAGGAGTCTCCACACAAGAGTTCGCTCATCAGACCCCGACCTTGACATGCCTAAGACACGAGGGTGAGACTGGTGAAGAGGCCCGGCTCCCCCGTATGTTTCCCGTGTTTGTCACACCAGAGACAGGCCTGCAGGCAGCTGCGGGAATCTCCAGAAACCTTCAGCTCCTCGCTCTAAAACTGTCGAATTTAAATGTTACGAACGCACAAACGGGGTCATTTGAATCCCCTGGTTGGAAGTTGATATTACATAGCTTACCACAAAGTTTACACACTTTTCGATTCCACCTGAAAAGTTTTCAAGATCCTATAATTAGTAAGCGGAGAAAATCAATTTGCAAATAACTGAAGAAAAAAATAATAAATCGGACGTTGATTTAGCCATGAAATTGTTTTTGTTGAGGTGGTTGCTACGATGGCGTAACAGTGCCGACTTTCAGTTGCCACACAACGAAAACACCAACTTGCGATAACTCGATGAAATTTGGATCGTGCTGAAGAAAGCCCCACCAAATGTATCTACGATCGAAAGGATTCGTCCTTACGTCCTCAGTAAATGTCATTATAGTCCACCCATTACATGTCGATATTCCCTCTCGTACGAGGGGAAAATTTGTCCCGACGGTGCCACTAAAAGCAAAGGTCAGAGGGTCATCGATATAATCAGGGTTCAGCCTCCGGCAGCCGGGACTATCCGGTGTAAGTTAAAGACAAAAAGTTCTCCTGGTTGGCCTGAGACTTTGTAAACTTACTCCGGGCCAGAGGGCCGATGGGCATCCGTAGGGCCCACTTCTGGCACGGCAACAACACCACAGACAAAGCCAAATCGTTAGGCACGATTATAGCAGTTTGATCTGGTCGCCCAAATCGTTAAGATTCACCCTCCGGGGACCACGAATATCACCGACAGATTTCACGGCCTTTTGCCCAGAAGTCATCGTGTGATTACTTTGATTTCGTAATTTGGACGGTGCTAGAGAAAACGCTCACCGTGCGTCGTGCGGCACGGCAAACAAAAGCCGCTGGCAGCGGCTTACAAAGGTTTAGTGATGGTGGGACATAATGGAATCTGTGAGGAGGCAGAGAAGAACCGCAGACTAAGGGGAGTCAGCACTCTGCAGAAGTGCTCCCCACGGACCTCCCTCCAGACTCATTAGCTCTCTGCTCTGAGAGGGCACCACACCTATTAAAAAAAACGCACAGCAGTGTTCGGCACGTTGAGGATGTGCTTATAGGGGGGTGGACTCAGAACAGAAGATTCAAACATCTGCTCTGGCAGCGATCTCTGAACCAAACATATGGTATCTTTAAAATGTAGGTTTTTTTTTATCCTGCTTTCGGCAGACAGATCAAATGACGGCAATGTTTGTCTGTCACTGTGTCTTTTTTTCCACCAGTTCGGTCCAGAACCGAACACGAAATTTACTGCGGGTATCCAGATTTAAATACGCTTGATATTATTAATGAATATCGTCTCCTGATATCTAGTCGTTTAGAAAATAAGACTAACAAGTCTCTCAATACTTTCTGACTCAAACGGTATAGCGTGTGAGTCTTTGGCTCTCAGGCCCAAGTCTCACTAAAGATATAAATATTGCAACAACAAAAAAGAAGAAGAAGAAGAAGAAGAAAAAAAAAAGCATCTGGTTTCGTTTTCCAAAAATTCTCAATAGTTTCCTAAAACAGCTGGACGCTGTAGTTTTCTAACAAAAGTTACTCAAACAGGAGGAAATAGTGAGATTCTTGACTTCCACACTTGGTGCTGTAGTGAGTATTTAGGGTGACAGGATGGTGTGTGTGTGTGTGTGTGTGTGTGTGTGTGTGTGTGTGTGTGTGTGTGTGTGTGTGTGTGGAACTGAGTCTAAATAGACTACAGTGTGTGTGTGTGTGTGTGTGTGTGTGTGTGTGTGTGTGTTGGCGCTGAAGGAACCATTCTACCAGAGCAACAGTGTGACTCACTCATGTGTTTCTGATCTGTGGCAGCAGAGGAGTAAGATGTACCAGGCCTTCGATAAAAACACGACACGCGCTAACGAGATCGTCTCTTTGTTGCTGATCCCTTTAATGTATTTTCTTCATAAAACCGAAACAGTCCTGGCGGCGCCCGTCGCAGGCTGATACGCTCGTCGGACCCCAAGGTGTTGAAGTTCAGGACAGACCGAACCACGTTCTCACTACTTGGCTCCACCCAGAGCCTCACAGGTCATAGCATTTTTTTTTTTACCCATTCTTCAGCGTCAGGTTTTCTCATCAGGGTAATCTCTTGATCCCACGGATGTTTTCTGTCAAGCCAAGAAAATGTTTGCCCGGAGGGAGACCAAAAGACACATGGGAAAACACAATGGAAAATTACATTCCTGTTTGTTTCATGTCGAATGTGACCCGTATAGATACGCCAACTTTTAGACCTCGGCCGAGCTTCAAAAATTCTCTTTGGTATTTGTTTGAAAATGAAATTTAAAAAAAAACGTGAATAAAAACCACCTTTTAGTCTGTGGAAGTATAGGATCTAAACGTTGGTTTAGTAGAGATGTCCACAATCGGAAAAAGGCCCTCTGTAGAGGCAACCGGCCGCTTCATGACGGTAGAAGAACGGGCTTGACTTGATTTTTTTTTTTTACCCAAAGGTTTAGGAACACAAACATGGGGCTCAGGCAAGAAACGTGTCTGGGAAGTAAAAACGCTTGTCCTGAGGGTGGCGCTAGAGCAAATGTCATAGGCTTGTTAAAATCTTGTGGGGAGCACGAGACGTCATCATTTAAGCAGTGAATTTCTCGTCCAGCTGTCTTCATTGTAACGTGCCATGCACCATCTCCAGTTGCTAGTGGGTCCCACGGGGCCTCGAGACGAAAGACTCGGCGGATGGAGTCCGTGAATGGGAACCTTCAAAGTTTGCTCTGCCGCGTCTGGGAGGAACCGCTGTCGGACGGTCTGACTGCGTCAGATCATCTCTCAGCCTGACCCGCAGATGACGGGGTTGCCACATGCGCGTGGCGGCTAATCGAACCCCCGGGGGTTCGATTCCGTCATTAGCCCGCTCGTTTCAGCAGAGCACAGTCCTCAGGAAAAGAAATGGAGGAACGGCGTGAATAAGCCAGAAAGAGGATGTAAATAGACGGTCCCGCACAGGTCTACCGCTCGACGACCGTTAAGCGGTCAACATCCTACGACGCCCATTGTATGTCACGTCACGCCCTTCACCCGACCAAACACCGGTGGGAGAGTTTGGAGAACGCGTTGAAACCACCATCACTGCGACACTAAGCGAGGGATCATCGTGCTCTTGGGGCTCGTGGTGGAGCAACACCTCACTACGACACTTGTCGCCCGTCTGTGCGTCCGCCGGGGAGTTTGGGGGCCACTTGATCACCGGCGCCAGGCTTTTCACTCCTGTTAGAGCCGCCACTGGTGCCGACACCATTCCCTCAGGGGGAGCGGCCCCGGTATTCGCTCGTCTTATCAAAGTCTTTTACAGGAGAAATAACGCGTCCTTGGCGAGAAGTGCATTGGTTACACGTTGAATTGATTCACTGATTCGTATGTGGGAAAAAAAAAAAAAAGACCCTTAATACTTGTGCTCATAGAGATTCGAAGTGAAACCGGAACTTCCAGGTTGTGGTCCAGAAGTCAGAAAACCACTGACATCTGTGACAACTCTAATGACTAAAAATCCAGCCTTGGAACAGAGGCTGCCGCAGCGGTTTGTCTCAAATCGCGCCTCGCGTGATAAGTTAACATCGTTGTTTATTCAATATTTAGGTTTTTTTTTAACGGGCAGCATCTCCCATCAGCCCCGGACGACTTCAGAAAAGTAATCGCTGCCGAACTCCGTTAAAATCCCAAATGTTTGCTTTTCTTGCGGCGGCTGATGTAGTGGAGCCGATTTGTAGAAGTCGTCACCATTACATAATAGTGTGACCGCTGTGAAAACTTGCCTCTTTCATATCACCTGTTCGGTGTGTGTTAGGTTTTAGTCTCCGTTACGTTGGGAAAATAAAGTTCCCGTCGATGAGTGACTCTATGTAACACAAGTCCCATCGCTTTCTCTTCCGCTCGTCCATTTATTACTCTTCCCCCACCCTCACTCCTCCCTCCTCCAGCCCATGACGCGGAAACGATTGAGGTCAACCATCAGCGAGGATGTTCCAGTCCTTTTTTAAAGTGCATCTCAGAGCAAATGAGGACAGACCAACCACGGGCTTCAGAGGTCTTTTTACTGGATGGAAACACCCCCTCAGTCGGAATTAGTGTATTGATCAGGCAGACGTCCTCGCGGGACAGTAGGAAGAGCAGTCGGGTTTCCGTTCCGACTGCGCCCCAACCTGGACAGGCAGGAACCAGCGGCGGCTCTCATTAGCAGAGCGCGATCGTGACCATACTTTTAGGCAGCGGCAGGAAGCGGTGCAGCGGGTGCAGCGGGTGCAGCGGGTGCACGTCAAGCATTCCAAGCCCCGAGCCTTGCCTCTCAGGCAACGAGCAGTCTGCCCCACCTTACTGGTTGAGGGTGTCGAAGACCCCACTCAGGGCCGGAAGAAGAACCTGCACTGTTTCTGCAGTGATCTAATTTAATTTATAGTCAATACACTTCTGAAGAAATTCAAAGAACAATCAAAGATAAGGCCGTAAAGCAAAGTGTACTCTTTAGTAGAGATGCAGGGACATTAATATTTCATCAAGATTCATGTCTCTATCCACGGAAACTAAACATGAATTGAAATTCTACACGTCCTGCTGCGTGTATAGTGTTTTTATTTATTTATGAATAACATTCATTGTGTCCTCTTTGTTTCTGAGACCAAACTTACAGTCGTAGAATCATACAAACACGTGCAACTATATATTTCCCTGGTTGGGCAGAAGGCTTTTTTTTCCTTTTCTTGGCTCACTTAGGAAAACTAAAAAGTGTCCTGCACAGCTGCAGCGTCCGGCCAACGGTCCTGCCGCGTCAGCCTGAGGCCGCCAATCACAGCCTCGTGTACCAGTAGCCTTTCGTGGGCAGGTCCGGTTTAACAGTCCGGGTAATTTTCTTCCAAGCTGCGGCGTTCACCACATTCCTGGCTGAAAGGAAAAGACCAAAGGTCTGTCACTTTTTCAGAGGGTTCGGCATCTCGACGATCTGCTCGACGACGACGATGATGTGAACCGCCATGTAGTAGTCACCGAGCCGGCAGGTTCAACAAAGGAAAGGCGGTAACGGTCGGTCGGTCAGTACGTTTACATGCGCACTAATATTCCACTATTACTCCGAATACGACAAGATTGAAATCCGGCTTCGTAGCACCCGGCGTCAGGTGAGCCGAGTGTCCCCGATGACTCACAAAACCACCACATCGCAAAACACAGACGCAGCCCATGAAAATTTTAGATCACACATTCAACCACAAGCAGTACTTGACCTTTTTTGGGTTTTTTATTTATTTTATTTTTTTTTTATTTTCTTTTGACGTGGGTAGATTCCTCGGTTTGACCTTTCAAAGAGGAATTCAAACTCTCCAGGCTCCACATGTTGAGCGAATTAAAAAAGGTCTCATTTTCGACTTAAAGAGCTTCAGGACCTGCACAACAAGCCACTTCTCACGTACGAAAGTCAACTGGTAACAAGACTCACTAAATACTGCGTTGGACGCATTGGTGTCGCCTATTTGTCTCTGATCGGACACGGAGAGGACTGTTACAAACAAACAAACAAACACGCGATAAGCTTTTAAAATAGACACAAGCCGAGAGCTTCTGGGCGCGTGACCTCTCATGCAAAGCGTGTGGTTGTGTCTCTTTGTCACGTTTGAGCGTCTATGAGAGAAAACTCTCCACTTCGTCCCATAAAAGCAGAGATTAGAGAAAAGTCTTTTTAAAAAAAAAAAAAACGAGTATAAATCTTTTGACCCTTTGGAGGGGCCCGACCCCTACGTTTGGAAAACCACTTGAGCAGCTACAACAGTGAAATGCTGCTCGGTATCAATAATGAAAATAATAATACGTCACTCGCAGGACGAGGTGTTTATCTCTCGATACTTTAAGGACATTTTGCTGAAAATACTTCCACTTTAACTGAGGTGGGTTTTTTCTGAATGCAGCACTTTTAGTTGTCACGGGGAATTTTTGCATCGTCGTGCTGGTAAGTGAAGGACCCGAGCGCGTCCTCCAACGTTGCCACGTCCTCTGCTACACACACCGCTATGGTCCATCAAACACGTGGAGGGCGTCTTGTTTAAAGCGTGAAAAAGAGTCTGAACAAGCTGGTCGTCAGCCTGTTGTGACTCCTCCTGTGGATAGTCAACCGGCGCAGAGCTCCAGATAAAGTTCACGGTTCACGGTTTCTCACCGACTGAAGGACGTTCGGAAAAAATTCTGCCGAGAAAAACCACCTGGTTTCAATGATGAAGACTGATGATGCAGATTTCTTCCCCGAGGAGCAAACATTTTCGTGCCTTCTTGTTCCTGTTGTGATGAATTGAGAAATGTAGTTTTTCCAAACGCCACCATTTAACAATTTCTTATTCTTTTTCTTTTTCTTTAAGGTTTCAGCGGAATTGCTGGAACTTTTCACGCCGGGCTGACATTTGGTGAATCTGCGGCGCTGACACCTGAGCGCACGCAGAGGACGTCGTCGTAGCTCATCAGCCGCCAGGCCGATCGCTAGCTGCTCCGCGGGCGCCGGACCCCCGGTTCAGGCCCGGCGCTGTGTTCGCTGGGCATTGACGGAGCCAATCGGCGTTTCGGGGGCGAGATTAAGAACGAGTTGGGTTCATTTTACCCCGTTGTGTGTCTGTGTGTGTGTGTGTGTGTGAGCACAGCTGCAGGTCGTGACATGAAAATGTGGGAGTTTGATTTAGACTGACCCACCAAACTCGAGCAGTGAATCTGTCCTCAGCCATACGCGTCGAGCGGTGTTAATTTACACACTCCGGCTGGGCGGCTCGTTTCCCGCGTCACTCCTGTAACGGCGCACACGCTATTTTTTTTATTTTTTTTTTATCCTTCATTATACAACTCACAGTGCGAACTCTGGACCTGCATCAAAACCAGTGAAGCGATTTAGATACGGTTTACAGCCGGACAGCTCTGCAAAATAAGAAAAAAAAACAACATGCTGGGTTCCCATAGTAGTTTATATATTGTTCTGCAGTGTCCATACAGAGGAGGTGTCAGTGTGAAGCTGCTGGAGGAAGGTCAGACTGCAGAGGTTGGTTCACCTGAAACAGATGAAAATCGGGCACTCCGCCTGCATCGTTCACCGCCGCTCGCCGTCCTGTAGTGAACCAAAACCGGCTGCTGGTTTTCTTTTATTTTTGTTTGTTTGTTTTGCTTTTTAAAAACTCTGCGGCTCCACGGCTCAGTCACTCACTCGCTCGCTCGCTCACTCAATCACTCACTCACTCACTCACTCACTCACAACGCTGCGGGGCGTTCCTGCCAGCTGTCAGTCCAGCAGCAAACATCTGGGTTTGTAACTGTTCGATAAAGCCCTCGGAGTCAACTCTCGTCCCTCTGCAAGTCTAATTCAGCCTCTGCAGATGGTCTCCAACATTCAGAGACCGAAGGTCTCCACGGCAGTGGGCCAAAAAAAGTGCGAGACCTAGCAGAGCATTTATACCCCGGAGTGAGAACGGAAGGGAGGGGTTGCTGTGTAACTGCCCGGAGAGATAAGACACACACATTTGCTTTCTTCCATAATTTAGACGACCTGCAGCTGCAGGGAAGAAGCTCGACCGCCTGGTACCAACTGGTTCGTTTTTATCTCTGAGGGTCAGGCTGCGCCTCTCAACTGAACACTGAGCAATCGGTACTTTCCATAGATGATATTCACCTGTTAAGCTGTAGTTACAGTATCATGTCAACAGTATTACAATGGCTCGTAACTACTCATCTAAAAGCCTGGATTGGTCCCGATCTCGCTCCTGGGAATCAGTGGGGGACGCCTTTATTTCACTGCGTTTACAGGCCGAAAATATTCCACTTTTTTACCCTTATTCCGAAAAAGACAGTATTCCCGCTAAGCTGTGTACCTGGCTAATGAAAAGCAGTATTCCACCAATATTCCCATTAACGCGCAGCCGCGCAAACGCCTCGCTAACCAACTTAATGAAAAGGCCGGGGTTGCGATATTTGCTCATAATCCAAAAACCTGCTGATATCCAAGTCTGGCGAAATGTTTACTAACAGCTGTGTTTCTCCCTCCCTCCGGAGATGCGTCTCTACCCCGGCGTTGCAAACCGTCGTCTAGGTGGTGTGTGTGCACAGAGTGGACCCTAAACAGGCGAGAGTGCCGTTGAAAACCCCGATCTGCTGTTAGTTTTCCTTCCTGGTGGCTGCAAGCAACGTCAGATCCATTTCATTGTGCTTTCGTACACTGCCGCGGGGCAAAGCCTTGTACGTGTTGGACTAATGGGATCTGACAGTTAGACTACTTACCCCCTCGAATTATGTTTTTATATTTATTTTTCATTTGCTCCAGAGTCTGTTTGGCACCGCCGGGGTTGCAGCTGAAAGACTAAAGCTAAAATCTTCATACTCGCCGTTAGAATACCTCAGACTTTTTTTTGCCAGCTGTCCTCCCTGCATTTTGCAGCTACACCTGTCGGATTATGTTTTTCCCCTTTTTCAGAGTTGTCTAATATTAGTTTGCTCTTCGCTTGTAGAAATATGGCGCTCTGCTGCCAGCGGCCTTGTCCGCCGCCCCTGCGGTGACCGCCACCGCTCGGCCTGGTTGCGTTTGTTTGGCTCAGCGAGGCCAGATAATGAAAAGATATCCTGGGTACATTGAACTGGCTTCGTGGTGCAGGCCCCTGGTCTGGCTGCTCTTTCTAAGTGTGTGAATTTCAGTCAGTCTGCCTTTATCTCCTCTGGTTTCTGTCCTTTTTTCCTTGTTTTTAGTTTTTTTCCTCTCTTGCTTTTGTTTAGATTACAGCTCATGTTTCCTCCCCTCTTTTGTCCTCCCTGACCGGATTGTGACACTGTCCACACACAGATTTAACAGAACATTCGTGCTGATATCAGGGCCTTAAACTTTATGTGCTGCAAAGACAGGACAAGTCTGATCATGTGGGGCACTAATCTGTTTTTTTCCCTCATGCCTGACTCTTCCAACTGTTGCAAATTCTGCAAATTAGATTTTTTTTTTCCGCCTGAAGGTCTGAATGCTGTCGATTCTGTTCGCTGGGAAGCCGTTGAACTGACATGCACAGAGCGTAGAAACACAGAAATCAGCCCGTACTCTGGACACCGAGTTTTTTTACCCATAGAATGGAAACTCCCCCTGTGGCTGCAAAACCCTGAAAAAAAACAGTGAAATCAAAACCTCGCTGTGTTTAATCGTAGCAGATGTCCTGAACAGACAGCGACATAAAATCAGATCTCTGCTGCAGGGGGCCTGCAGGAAGTGTTTATGCTCCGTCACTGATTGTGACGACGGACTGCACATAAAGACGAGTGCAGACTCTGGTTCTGAGCATTTATCAGATTAAGAAGGGATCTGTATCTGGATGACTCCGTGGTTACACCTGGAGCCAAAACGCGTTGTCTCGGCTTTGTGATCGGATCTCCAGCGTCGGAAGAAGCACTCAGGTCCCTTGCTAAAGTTTAAAGTGCCGATACAACAATATAAAATGGCCTCAAAGGTCAAAGTCCTGCAGCTCATCGACAGGCCACCGCCTAAAGTGGCCTGGCGCAGTCTGGATGCATCTGGGAATCCGGCTTGATTAAATGACTGTATATGTGAGCACAGAGAGCAGCAGAGAGGCAGATAAAGGGCGAGTCCAGACACGTGCTGGGGTTTGACCCGGTCTTGACCTGCCTCAACATTCATTTCCGTTTGACACAAACTGCAGCCGAGATTGTACGAGATCCACCTGGCACCTGTAATGAACCTGCAAGATCGCCGCGATCCCGGAGGGGTGTGGGACGTGTTTGTGAAGTGAGCCCCTAAAAACCGCAGAGGCTTATGAATGGTTTGCACTATTAGTGGAGGGGGGGGGGGGATTCAGAGATTCAGATAAATAGACTGTCGGCCAAAACACACACCCATGTTTGTCCTGCGCCCGTTTTCCCCGGTTTGGGCCTCTCGGAGAGGAAGCCTTAAAGCCGCAGCGCGCAGTGCTGCTTTACACAATAGTTTGTTTCCACCTTGTCTGACTGCGGCGACGGTGTGAGGGGAGGCCCTTTGCTGCAAGAACGTGGCAATACTTCACACCCAAGTCACAGAAAGAAACGGCGGCTCCGGTCTTCCTGCGTGCGGACATAAATGTTAGCATGACCGTAATAAAGGATCTTGGGTTCCTCAGCTTCTCATGGGCCATCGGCAAAAGTAAGTCAGGCAACTGCAGTTGTACGTGTTAATAAATCAGGGATAAATGTTCTGCAATAATGCGTCAAGTCGGCGGTTTTGGTCCACACGTCCTGCAGGACTTCTCCAGAAGATCGGGGGTCAAATGAACCGAAGGGCTGAAAAGGCAAAGAGTCCTGCCGGAGGAGGATCTTCCACAACCTGGCAACCCAAAAGTTGTTCTTTTTAACGGCTTATAACCTTTTGTCAGTAAATGATTTATTAACACGCCATTAATTAAGTGGTGCCTGATCAGAGAGTGGTACTGAAATGGTTAGAACCCGACTGGCCTGCCCAGCCCCTGACCTCGAAAGCCTTTGGGCTGAACTGGAGAACCAGCCGTGAGCCAGGCCCTCTATTACAATAATGTTCAATTCTCAAAACGCAACGATTAGAGCAAAAGTCCAAAGAATGAAAACAGCCTCGTGCGGCAGAACTTTGGTTTTTCCTTCTTTCCCCCTCCCAGGAACCGACTCGCGGACCCCTCAGATTTATCCGGGGACTCTTTTGGAGGGGCCCCGACCCCAAGGCTGGAAACCACGCCACTGGTCGACTGTGCGTAAAGTAGCTAAAACCAGCTCCGCCTGCGGGAAGCACCGACGCATCCGTATCAAAAATGTAACATCTTGATGCTACATCAGCCACAGCTGCACCTGCTCACGACCACTAGAGGCTTGAAGGCAGGACGTTAACTGGTAACAGAGCTTGGTTTTTTTTGACATCGCTGGTTTGGGTCTTTTACTCGCATAAAGGATCACCGGCCCGAAACCAAATATCTGGAGGCTTCCGTAGCAGCAGACTGATGCCCATGGTTTGTCACTCACATCTCACACTGCCACACATGGGTGTAATGTTCGGACGCTTTTTAATAGTTGAGGAAGCGAGAAGCTTAAACTGCGACTGTCCTGTGAAAACCCTCGTACAGGCCCTTGCTTGAGCGCGGGGAATGAAACGATCTCCCGCTGCCGGTCCTCACGCGGGTCGACTGACCGAGTCAGTTGAGCCCATCACGAGCCGCGCCCCTCCTGGGGGGAAGAGGCGCCGCGGAGCTGACACACGACGCGGCTGAAACACGGAGAAGCGCTGGTTTCTCCTCCAAACAACGTCCTCGCGTGCTCAGGCGGGATGATTTCATTTCCTCCCGCTGGGCAGATTTTAAAAACCCCTACCGAAGCCTGGGTGGTGTCTGATGCCAAACTTCCCGTCAGCTCCGTTTATGACAAGCCTGAACATCCCCTGATTGGCTAGAGGGTCAGACTTTATTAGCGAGGGCCTGAGACAGGACGTCCACATGCGCTGCAGCAGGAAATTCCACCCTGAAACACAATGGTTAACACGGGCCTCGCAACCCTGGGTTTTTTAACTCAACATCAAAACTTCGTTTTTCGGCTGTAAACGGTGGTCGATTCATAACGCTCATGGTCCCCGTGAGCCCCCCCCCCCCACGTGCCGCGGACTAGGCCGTGTGAGTCAGAGATTCAGCCTGAGCGGAGTCAGACAGCAGCAGAGCGACACGACGCATGGAGCCGGGCTGCTCGTCGGAGCATCACGGGAGTTTCCGGCACAGTGCTGGACTCAAAAAAAAAAAAAAACACGGGACAATAAGCATAATTAAAAAAAATTAAAACATCTAATGAAGGAGCTGGAAACTCTGAGTTTTTCTATTTTCTCCTACTTTATACTTGTTCGTGTGCTTCACCACTTTCACTACTTCACATTTACTTCCCCTACATTCACGTTTAGTTCCCTGTTGCTCATCATTTCGAACTGAAAAAGGTACGATGGGCTCATACGACACACCGTTTCCGCTCCTGCGCCCTTTCTACGCGGCGGCGTCCGGGTGCGGCTCCTCGTCGTGTTCCTTGTTACTGGTTCCACTAAAGAGACGCTTTCTGTCTAAACTTCTCAGACTGTTTTATTTGAATGACTGTTCAAAGCCCACATGTTGTAAACTACAATCCCCATGTTTTTCTTAGTGAAGGAACACGTCACCCAGTGCAGTAGTGTGGCCCACTAACGTGTTTTTAATAGTTTTACACAACACCGAAGGCATTCCAGGCTTAGGATACACACACAGCGCTTGTTTGCCCGAGACGTTCATTGTTGATTTTGGTCTTCTAATGAGATTTGATGGCAATAAGAAAAATATTTTAAAAATCGTCGGTTTCATGCTCCAGCAGTCATCCCAGGGGAGAGTTTACTGCGCAGCAAATACTTACATTTTGCTGACAATGCTCGACTGGAAAAACACACAAATAAACAGAGGCAGCAGATGTTAGGATCGGGATCTGGCATCAGAAGCAGGAATCCATGGACCCGACCCGCCTCGCGTCAACAGTCCAGGCTGCTGCTGGTGGTTTCATGGTGCAGGGAGGTTTTCTTGGCTCCACTTTGGGCTCCTTAGTACCAGTCAGTCATGGTTTGAAGGCCTCAGCCTGTCTGAGTGTCGTTACCGACCATGTGCTTCACTTCATGGCCACAGTTCACCATCTTCTAACGGCTACTTCCTGCAGGATAATGCTCCATGTCACCGAGCAAAAGTCGTCTCAAACCGGCTTCGTGAACACGACCGTGAGTCCAGTGGACTCCGGTGGCCTCCCCAGGGTCTGGATCTACTGGATCCAGACCCCGAATCCAGTAGAACACCTCTGGGATGTGGTAGAACAGGAGACTGACAAATCTGCAGAAATGATGTGATGCAATCGGGTCAACATGAGCCAGAACCTCAGAGGAGAGTTTTCACCATCTTGAGGAATCCAGACCACAAAGACCCGAGGCTGTTTTGAGAGCGAAGGGGAGGAACCACCCGGTATTAGTGTGGTGTTCCTGATAAAGCGCTCGGTGTGTGTATAGCCTTAATGCTGTGCACTGTAATAAGAGAGTGTTCCCTGCAGAATGAAGTCATTTCATCCTCGAGATGTTTACAACTGCAGCTTTAAGTGACCGAAGCTGAAACTAGAAACAGTAGAAACACACCCTGACCTGCCGCACAGTTTGTTATTGCATCACATTACTGACATCTTGTGGCTGCGGGAGGAAACTACAGCTAAAGACCACACAAAAAAAAAATGCACTGATGCGTTTGAGGAAACAGGAGAAAACGTTTATCTGTAAAGCAAATTTCAAATACAAGAGCCGACCATTCCATCACAACCAGCAGCCGTTTCTCCTAATTAGGATAAAGGTCCTTGTCCCAGCAGTCCTCAGCTGGGTTTAGAAGAGGAGAGGTCTCCCAGAGGAGTCCTCTGCTCCAGCTGCTGGTCCAGCTGCTGATTCTCCAAACGAAATCACATATTAAACACCACCACTGGATAAAGTTTTCAAACATCTGTTCGAAAGCGGAGACGAGAACTTTTCCGAGCTCTTCTCAACACCGGCATGTTCTGCGGTTTCCGGACCCCTTCCCAGCTCAGAGCCTGGTTAAAAACCTGGCGCCGGTGAAACAGGGGAAGGGCGAGGCGGGCGGCCCCGTTCGGTTCTTGTCCACCTCGGACTGACAGAAAGCCCGGGGCGGTGAGGCCGTGCTCTTTGCTGTGTGTGGTACGAGTTGGCAGCGTCTTTAGAAATTCTCTTATGATTACATACAATAGTCACAGATATAAGCCACTGCTTTGTCAAACATAAATAAGCTGTTTTGGAAAACCCGGATGAATTCTTGCGATCTTCACCGGCCCTATGTGCCGAGGCCTCGGTTTTGGGCGAGGGGTCAGGGGTGTGAAGTCAGGTGAGGGAGGGTTTGGGTTGGTATTTCACCCTGTTGTAGTCGTCGACTGTGGTTTCTACCGGCGGCGTCTTCCAGTATTCCTCCAGACCCAATGCCAGGCACAGAGCGATGGCCGCCATCTGCAGGACACACAGTATTCGACGGCATTTGTTACGTGGAGGCCTCACATGGTTTCTACTGTCTAATGCAGTACTGCTTATTCTTACGAGATGTACCTGTAGCTCCTACAGGTGACATCTAGAAACCCGTGGATTCCTCAAGAAACTCAAACTCGACTAGAATCTTTTTAACACAAAATCCAAGCATGTCGGAAAACTCACGCAGTTTTCTTTGAACTGGCAACGCTGTCTCATCTCATTTAGAAACTTAAAAGAATAAAGAATTTTTATAAACTGTGCCATAAACTCGTAAGCACTTCTAGAGACCTGCAACTCCTCTCTATGCTGCTCCTCTGCTCCCGGAAACTCAAACTGCATGAGAATGAAACCTCGAAACCTATAAACCTCTATAGCATCTTGAAAACTCATAAAAACTCCTAGAAACTCTCAATATCCTCTTAAAACTCCGAACGCTTCACAGAAATTCATACAGCCTCTCGTCCCAGAACTTCCAGAACACGTCTGGAAACTTAATTTCCTTCCTACTTTTACGCAAAATCATCTAGAATCTCTTAAACTCTTTCGTAAACTCCTGGACATTTCTAGAAGTTTATGACTTCTGGAAATTCATGAACTCCTTGAAACTCGTAACAATTCTGAAACCTTGACTTTTTCTAGAAACACGTAACGTATCCAGAAACATCAACTTTTCTACAAACTCCTGACGTATTTGGAAACTCGTAAGCGTTGGGAAAAACAGGCGACTGTTCCGGAGACCTACGGTATAAACTATTCTGGACGCTCCTGACACTTGGGGACACCTATAAACTGTGCTGGAGTAAAACTAGCATTTCTCTAATCCGGAATCTCATCTCAGAAACTTGTAGAAACTCATACCACGTCCAGAAGCTTGTAATGCCGCCGCAGACTCGTCAACCTCTTGAGAAACTCATCTAAAGAGAAGTAATCTTTAAAAGCATCCTGCAAACATCTATGGCAATTTAAGACAAACCAGCAACTCAACCCCCCCCCTGGAAGCCAGTGAGAATTTCAGAAGCTCTGACTGTTTTAAAGTCACACAAACTGGTCGAGGATTTTGTAAACTTTTCCAAAAACCATGAACTCTTAGAGAAATTCCCGTTTTTATCCAGATATACTGTACGTTAACTGTTCTAGAGACTCATCTGGACCCACAGGTCATTGGTCCGGTTACAGCCCGAGATAATCACTTGCTACGGTCCGTTTCCATGAGTTACCATTAGACTTTGTCCGCCATCGGTTCGACGTTTTAGCCTTTAAATCAATACAACATCTGCAGCGCAGCAAAGCTTGAAAATAACAGAGGAAGGAGAGAGTCATAAGCGCGTGTGTGAGTTTTACCGTAATGGTGGCAACGGCCGAGATGATTCCTATCCTGAGTTTGATGGGGAAGCTCAGGTAGCTCTTCAAGATGGGACCACAGGGCTGCCACACACAGAGGTCAAAGGTCAACATTCAACGTAAACAAAAGCTCGGCAAAGTGAAAAAGAGGGAATATGGAAAGTATTGAGACCACGTCGTTACCTTGGAGTGAACCCATATTATATCTGAGACCTGTGGGGTCGGAGGGTTAAGGTTACCGCCTACGGTCACGCAGGGCCCCTCTGAGCTGGAGTTCCTGGGCCGAGAAAGAAGAAGAAGAAGAACAACAACAACATTTGAGCAGCCGAGACCAGAGCCACATTTTAGGTCAGTGTCGGACCTTCTGTTTCAACACTTCCGAAACGTCCTTGAGTTCTTAAAGAATCCCGCAAAACCCAAGACGTCGATAGGAGCCAATGGGGCCGCGTGTTCAAAACTCGCGCCTTCCAGCGGCAACATCTGTGGGGACCAGTCCGGACAGTGCATGGGCGGCGTCTGACGGAGCTCCTCATAGGCCACGTAACCTTAAAACCAGTCAGCGTTTATCCCGTCTCTCAGTCGTGGTTCAGTTCCAGCTCTGGGCTGATGCGAGAGAATGCGGAGCGCGATGGCTAGACACTGAACATTGAATTTAAAATGTCGACTGGCCGGGGAAACTGGGCGAACGACAACCGTCAAGTAATCAAGCCGAGACGAAGTGGAAATAGGATTTTATATATGAAAACGGTTTACGTGGCTCACGGGTCGGGTAGAACTCACGCAGGGCCCCAGGGAGGTCAGGACCACGTCTAGAAGCTCCAAAGCTTGATCATCTCAACAACTCTTCTGAAAATCCCCTAATTCAAGAATTCTCCGAGAACCTTAAAACTCCGTCTGCATGCTCAGAGGCTTTTCTACAAACCTCTGCCAGGACCTAAAAAAGATCTTCAAGGAATCGTGAAACTGCACTAGAAGCAGGAGACAATCGAACCTTTCCAGAAATCCAGACGTTCCTCCGGAGCTTCGCAAGATCTTTGAACTTCTAGCGGCATTTCTGCGTCTGAATAATTCTCTCTTTTCACAAACGCTCTTCGAGTCTGTTTTTTTGTGGGTGTTTTGCGGCCTTACCTCGGTTGCAGGTTCGAGGCGGTCGGAGGGGGGGGCGTGCAGGAGCAGGAGACCGGAAGTTGAGTCTCCCAGTCTTCAAAACCCCTCAAACCACAACAGGAGCCCTGAGGAACAGACAGTGGAGACCCGAGGTTGTCTTCAGTCTCTGACAGGTCAAATTCAATTCAGGCAAATTCACGAAAAGATGGGTTGTCGTTTTGGACTCGAGAGAGACCAACACGTCACTACGGCAAAGGTCAGGCGTGGAAATCTCACTGACTGGAGCTAAGACCTGCCCAAACTAACGCCTGCTGTTATTTCATTAGAAAACAAAAGAAATCTCCCACAGCACTATTACGCAACTTTCCTGTTATTGTGATTCCTGCCTGGCAGTGTGTGTGTGTGTGTGTGTGTGTGTGTGTGTGTGTGTGTGTGGTGCGTGAGAAAGAGATACAGAATTGAGGATTCAGTGCATTTGGTTCCCTGTTTTCAGGAGCTGGTCCAGGTGAAGTGTTTTAGAAACGGGACCAGTCCCCCTGAGCTGACGAGGCTTTATTTCATTGCTGTGAGTCGTTAGTGTCTCCGTGACTCTCACTGAGGCCTGGAGTTTGTTCAGTTCGCTCTGGACGTAGCGCTCCGCTCTGTGAAGGGGAGTCACGTTCAGGAACACCTCGTCCACGGCGCCGTCCATCTGCACAACACAGCACAACACCACGGCACGCTGTCATTTTTTTTTTTTTCTTTAAGGGCCAGTCAAAGCTTAAGATTTCACCAGGTGAGCCTTTT
Source organism: Xiphias gladius (assembly GCF_016859285.1). Taxonomy (NCBI): domain Eukaryota; kingdom Metazoa; phylum Chordata; class Actinopteri; order Istiophoriformes; family Xiphiidae; genus Xiphias; species Xiphias gladius. The sequence continues at coordinate 2,102,231 of NC_053401.1, read as the reverse complement.
GAAATGAGGACGCTCGGGAGTCTAACAGCAGACCACACCAGAGAGCTGCAATGTCACTGGGAGGGGAACTTTTGTTTAAAAGCCCCCTGGAGGTGGATAGATGACACTGAATCGCTTTCGGATACGGAGACCCTCCGATGGGGTCGGCGGTACCGGTGTCACTGATGTTCAGATTCACGTGACAACATCTCTGCTGTGGTCTGAGAAGACCAGATCTGGAGTGTAGGCCGCGATGACCACCGGGGGCCACTAGGGGGCACCGGTGGGCACGCGAGAGCGGGGTTTTACACCTGATTACCTGAGCTTGAACCTGAACCAGCGGTGAGGCGACGACCATCAGAGCCACAAACTCCATGAATATCAGAGCCGAGAACTGGGGGAGACAGTCACAGGTCAGCTCTGAGTGTGTGTGTGTGTGTGTGTGTGTGTGTGTGTGTGTGTGTGTGTGTGTGTGTGTGTGTGTGCATGTGTGTGTGTTTCATCTCACCACCAGCAGCAGAGGTTTCAGGTCCAAAGATGCAGCACAGATGCCCATAACAGACAGAACCACTGTGATTGGACCAAAGACCTGCAGGACCACTAGGCCATCGCTACTGGACAACTGGTCAAACAGCTGGGGGAGAGAGAGGGAGAGAGAGAGAGAGGGAGGGAGAGAGAGAGACAGAGAGACGGAGAGGGGGGGGTGAGAGAGAGGGAGAGAGAGGGGGAGAGAGAGAGAGAGAGAGAGAGAGAGGGAGGGGGGGACGGAGAGAGAGAGAGAGAGAGGGGGAGGGGGAGAGAGGGAGAGGGAGAGAGAGGGAGGGGGAGAGAGGGGGAGGGAGAGAGAGGGGAGGGAGAGGGAGAGAGGAGAGGGAGAGAGGGAGAGGGAGGGAGAGGGAGGGAGAGGGAGGGAGAGAGAGAGAGAGGGAGGGGGCGAGAGAGAGGGAGAGAGGGGGGGAGTGAGAGAGAGGGAGAGAGAGGGAGAGGGAGAGAGAGGGGGGAGGGAGAGAGGGGGGGAGAGGGAGAGAGAGAGGGGGAGGGGAGAGAGAGGGGGAGGGGGGGGGCGAGAGAGAGAGGGAGGGGGGGCGAGGGAGAGAGAGAGGGGGGAGAGAGGGAGAGAGGGGGGGGAGTGAGAGAGAGGGAGAGAGAGAGAGAGAGGGGGAGGCAGAGAGAGAGGGAGAGGGGGGGGAGAGGGGGAGAGGGAGGGAGAGGGGGAGAGAGAGAGGAGAGGGGGGGAGAGGGAGAGAGGGGGGGGGTGAGAGAGAGGGAGAGAGAGGGAGAGGGAGAGAGAGGGGGGGGGGGGGGAGAGAGGGAGAGAGGGGGGGAGAGAGAGAGAGGGAGAGAGGGGGAGGGAGAGAGAGGGAGAGGGGGGGGCGAGAGAGAGGGAGAGAGGGGGGGGAGTGAGAGAGAGGGAGAGAGAGGGAGAGGGAGAGAGAGGGGGGGGAGAGAGAGAGAGGGAGAGAGAGAGGGAGAGAGAGAGAGGTCTGTCTGCTGGTTCCCCTGCAGCAGCCTCGCTCTGATTTCTTCTGATTAGTATTTGATTAGTGATCGATCCATTTTTTTGGTTCGTTTTTACTGTTCGTTCCACCACGTGTCTGTAACCGCGACTCATCCCTCCCGTCTCCGCCCAGCGGGGACATTCGGGGACGGGGTCAAAGCCTCAAACGTACACGACAGAGGCGGAGCGCCTGTCGCTGCTCGGGACCCCCCGCCCCCCCAGAGACGTCCCCACGTCCCCACGGGTTGGTTACGCGTCAGAACCTAGATTCCCTCTGGGGGGCAGAACACGAAGAGCTGCAGACTCCGAATGTAGTTTGAAAACCCGGGAAACAGATTTAGTATTTTAGCACTTAGATTAAACACCGTGGGGTTCTTGAGGTCCGGACCGAGGAGGTTCGAACTGATCTGAACCAGAAAAAGTAACGAGCGCATTAAGATCTGCCCACGAGGAGGAATATTTGATGTTTAATTATATCTCGGACTGAAGTCCACAGTGGACAACATCCGCCAGACTTCCACGGATCCGGAGGGATCCTTTACACTTAGAGTGGTGCCGGTCCGTCCAGTCACCTCCGAGCCTCGGATCACGAGGGGGCCACGTCTGAAAACGTCTGGTCTCTGGAAGGAGAACGAGAGACAGAGCGGCCGCGAGCGGCGTTACCTCAGCGACCGGTACGTTGCCGTCGATGGAGGAAAACCCGACGCCGATCATCACCAGTCCGGACACCTGCAGAGAGAATGAGGGGAGACCGTCAGAGGGGTCGGACCGGGCCGAGGCTGCGGAAGAGAGCGACCCCCCCCCCAGGGAGACCCGGTTCCTCCCCGGCCCCGCGTCTCTGCTGCAGCTCTGCTTTATCTGGAGCTCGTCGGCCTCCGCGATGCCACTGTGCATGCAACACCGACGTGACCGGTGTTTGATTTGATTCTGGCGACGGAAAACGACGAGGAAGGACAACAAGCGTCACGTGAATCAAAACCGGACCAACTGCTGCAAAGGCGCCAACCATCCGCGGCGAAACACGAAATGCGTAAAACCGAAGGACACAAACATCACAGGTGGATAATGTGGGGTTGTTAACGTTGGTCCTGGCTGCGCCACACGGCGACAAAGACGCGAGAGTCTGCGTCTGGCTGCGGCCGAAGCGGGGAAGCCGGTAAACAGACACCGCAGACTGTTCCTGGTCGAGTTCAGATGGGAAAGGTTCTCAAAATTAGGAAAAAGGAAACGAAGAAAACGGTAGTTTTATGAGAGAAAGTCAACCTGATGGATAGAAAATAAAAGGCGGGAAGGAGACGAAGAGACGAGGAAGGAAAAAAAAATCCGTAGAAAGTGCGAGAGGAGGAAACGGCGGAAGGAGACGAAGAGAAATGTAAACAGAAAAGAAACGACTCATCACCACCACCACGCATGTCATCAGGTCACCCCGTGGCCATTTTGTTACACAAACAAAGACACGTGAATCTTCTCGATCACATTTGCTTCTGTATCTACAAATGTGTCAGTTCGTCCAGCACCTTAGTGCGTTTCAAGGAGCTTCCCCAAAAAAAGGAAATGATAAAAACAGTTGGACAGATCCTAAAAGATGTGAAAAACAAGATACGCACAAGGGAAGAATAAAATAAAAAGCAGGTAGTGGCTGTTAAACATTTAAATTCAAAGTCAAGCTAAAGAGGCAGGTTCAAGGATTTCAAGGCTTCTGTCCCGTGTCATCTGCGTCGCAGCAGACAGAGACGCCGACGGGAAACGGGACGGATGCCCACACCGCTTGGAAAGTTCCAGACGGTCCGGCATCTCGCCGCGGCCCGGTCGACCGTGTGACCAGCGGGAATCGGACCCAGTGGGGCCCCCCGGGGCCCGAAAAGCATTTCAACGTTGGCGCCGATCGAGGCGCAGCTCGCTCTTCCTTACGTCTTTCTAATCTCACCGTGATCGCAGTTGTGTTCGGGTTGAAAAATATTAGACTGCAAAGCGACTGGAAACCGCAGCCGTCGAACATAAATAAGTATTTGGAAGGAATAAAAAGGGGACGTGGAAATTTATTTTTACAAATCCCACATAATAAACTGTCTCAAGTATCAAACAACAGGTTGAATATGAAGCCTGGAGTCTGGAGCTACCAGAAAAATACACGTCCTTAATGATTTGTTATGACAGATAGAATCGATTTAATTATTAAAAGTGTAACTTTACGGTAGTGGAGCCTGGGAGACTGCGTTCCTCTGAAGCTCCTGCGCTGCGACTGAAAGCCTCAGAAACAGCTACTCAATGGACCGTGCGGCGAGTTTGTTTTCTCGGCTGATCTTCCTCCGAGATAAAGCCTTTAATTTGAGCCTCGATTTCAAATCTGATTCGAAAAGCTGTTGATCGGGAGGTTTTATTGATCGGACTGAGTCGATATGCACTTCATCTTTAGCTGCACCACACGAAGTAGTCGGGGAGAAAAAAGTGCCGTCTGTCCATCTTTAGCGAAGGAAGGTAACGGATTGGTACTTTTTTCATTTCTGGCGTCCTTCTCCTCCCCGTGTGAGGAACCTCGCTTCTCTGCCGCTAAAGATTCCAGCCGCCCGTCGTCACGCGTCGGCCGTCGGAGCCAAACACAAGCATGCGGTCACAGCTTACCAGCAGCAGCACAGTGACACAGACGGCAAGTCCTTGCAAGTAACTCCTGCAGCGCGCCATGACTGCCGTCTGAGAGGGTCCGGCCAGAATGGAGACGGAGCAGAGACCAGAGCTGGCTCCCTGCGCGCCAGTGTGTGTGTGTGAGTGTGTGTGAGTGTGTGTGAGTGAGTGTGTGTGTGTGTGAGTGTGTGTGTGATGGATGTTGTTTAAAGCTCGAGAGCGTTTGGCTGCCGAACGAAGAACATGACCAAGTTTGGAAGATCAGCTGGCGAGGAGAGGAGGAAACAGAGGAGCAGGGGAGGAAACAGAGAGAGGAGGGGAGAGGAGGAAACAGAGGAGCAGGGGAGGAAACAGAGAGGAGGGGAGAGGAGGGAGGAGGGGAGAGGAGGGAGGAGTGGGGAGGAGGAAACAGGAACAGGGGAGGAAACAAAGAGGAGAGGAGAGGAGGAAACAAAGAGGAGAGGAGAGGAGGAAACAGAGGAGCAGGGGAGGAAACAGAGAGAGGAGGGGAAACGGGGGAGGAGAGCGGAGGAGGAAACAGAGGAGGGGAGGAAACAAAGAGGAGAGGAGAGGAGGAAACAGAGGAGCAGGGGAGGAAACAGAGAGAGGAGGGGAGAGGAGGGGGGAAACGGGGGAGGAGAGGGGAGGAGGAAACAGAGGAGGGGAGACGAGTGAGGAGGGGGAAACGGGGGAGGAGAGGAGAGGAGAGGGGGAAACAAAGTTGAGAGGAGAGGAGGAAACAGGAGGAGGGGAGAGGAGGGAGGAGGGGGGAAACGGGGGAGGAGAGGAGAGGGGAGGAGGGGGAAAGGGGGAGGAGAGGAGAGGAGAGGAGGAAACAGGAACAGGGGAGGAAACAAAGAGGAGGGGAGAGGAGGAAACAGAGGAGCAGGGGAGGAAACAGAGAGGAGGAGAGGGGAGTGAGGAGGGGGAAACGGGGAGGAGAGGAGGAAACAGAGGAACGGGAGGAAACAATAGCGGAGAGGAAAGGGGAGGAGAGGTTACTCCAGGTAATATTATATCTAATTAGGAGGAGGAGGAGAGAGTGATTGAAACAGTAATATGAAGGGAAGTAAGAAAAACAGGAAGGGAAATGAGAGGCTGCCATGAAAAAGAAAGGAAAGTTTGATGAAGACGAAAGAGAGATGGAAAACAAAGAACAAGTGCAGGGGGGCGGAAAAATAAAACCTCTAATATAATAACATGTTTATTTATACAACACTTTCAGGAACGAGTCGAAACAGCCTGACGTCCGTGTTGCGCGGCAGCCAGCAGACGGCCCAGACTTCCTCCAGCTTTCCCCGGTCTCCTCTGATCGGATTCCAAGACCAACTCCAATGACTCTAGTGACCGGGAGGTTTTCACGCAGAGGGTCCTGCAGGGGCCCGAGCCCAGAGCCCAGATCCCCTGCGAAGGAAACTCCGTTCTGCATCTGTCATATCCACGATCTTCGTTCTTCCGCTCGCCACTCAGAGCTCACGACCCCGGGTTCAGAGCTTCACCTCACGTTCGGCTCTGCCTCACCGCAGACGACGCGGCGATCAGCAAACTGCTGGGACTTTCACCCACAACAGTCTCTAGAGTTTTTACTCAGGACGGAGCCAAAAACAAAAATCCTCCAGTGAGCCGCAGTGTTGATGAGAGAGGTCAGAGGTCAGACTGGTTGGAGCTGCCAGAAAAAGGCTACGGTGACTCAGGTAACCTCTCTTTACACCTGTGGTGAGCGGAGAAGCATCTCAGGGTGAACAAAACGTCCAACCTTGAGGTGGATGAGCTACAACAGCAGGAGACCACGTCAGGTTCCAGTCCTGTCAGTGAAGAACAGAAACCTGAGCCTGCAGTGGACACAGGCTGCACCAACACTAGACAGGTGAAGACTGGAAAAACGTGACCTGGTCTGACGAATCTGGATTTCTGCTGAGGCAGCAGATGGTTGGGTCAGAATCTGGCGTCAGCAGCATGAATCCATGGACCCGACCTGCCTCGCGTCAACACCCCAGGCTGCTGCTGCTGGTTTCATGGTGCAGGGAGGTTTTCTTGGCTCCACTTTGGGCTCCTTAGTACCAGTCAGTCATGGTTTGAAGGCCTCAGCCTGTCTGAGTGTCGTTACCGACCATGTGCTTCACTTCATGGCCACAGTTCACCATCTTCTAACGGCTACTTCCTGCAGGATAATGCTCCATGTCACCGAGCAAAAGTCGTCTCAAACCGGCTTCGTGAACACGACCTTGAGTTCAGTGGACTCCAGTGGCCTCCTCAGTAGATCCAGACCTCGAATCCAGTAGAACACCTCTGGGATGTGGTAGAACAGGAGACTGACAAATCTTCAGAAATGATGCGATGCCATCAGGTCAACATGGACCAGAACCTCAGAGGAGAGTTTCCACCACCTTGAGGATCCAGGCCACGGAGACCCGAGGTTGTTTCAAAGCGAAGGGGAGGAACCACCCGGTATGAGTGTGGTGTTCCTGATAAAGTGCTCGGTGTGTGTGTGTGTTCGTCGTCCTGCTCGTGGATGAGTCAAATCACATGACGTGTCATGCTGGAGGGCAGCTACAAACACTGACAGCGTCACAGTCCGCTTTACGGTGGCACATCTCCAATGACCCACAACCCCCAGCGCTGCGATGTTACCGCGGCAACCACAAGTTAAATTCCGCCACGTAAAGAAAGAGAAGCATAAACAGAGCACGGGAGAGGTTTGCGAGGTGACCTGAAGCCCACGTCGTCCGCAGAGCTGAGCGTAGTCTCGGCAGGAAGTCGGGACATTCAAAACGCAACATCCGAAATATTTAATTATGGCTGAGTCGAAATTTAGTGTGAAAAGATGTGCCAGTTAAAAATAATACTAAAAATCACACCGACGCTCAATGTCGAGGCCGAAATTTCGTAGTGGCCCTCGGAAACAGCAACAACTCCACCTGCCGAGGAAGACAAGTGTGATGAAACCGAAAGCTCAAGAACAGCCACCGAACCGACCTTATTTATATTTTATTTTTATTGTTTATCATGCTGGATGCCATAGAAGAAACATCGAGAATAAAAGAGTTTGGACTGGTATTTTTGATTTAGGACAAAATAAAATCTGGTGACCGCTTCTCTTTTCTGGAAAATGTCCTGACCAGTGACGCCTGTTGAATAGAATAAAGTCGAATGGAATTCAGTGGAGTCATTAAGCAGAGCCCCGTGTTGACTTTGGACTAAAAATACCCGAAGGGGACGGACTGATGGTCTGGGCGTGTGTGTGTTTATGTCCATACATGTGTGTGTTTGTGAGAGCGAGAGAGAGAGAGTCGTAAACAGCGTTCCTGCTCTCTGCCAGCTCCTCGGCGGGCGCCCGGCGTGTCTCTGAAACGTATAAATATCTCTGGGATCGGCTGCATCCGCGCAGGGCGGTGACAACGATGACGGACGCCCTCGGCGCACGGTCGTGTGCGGTGGAAACATCCGTCAAACCCACGAGATACCCGGTGTAGCTCGTGCTCTGTGAGCCATTCTTGGTTAACGCTTTGCAATGTGCGGTGTGTGTGTGTGTGTGTGTGTGTGTGTGAGATCAACATTGCGGCCTCCGGAGGGCGCCGCCAGGGCTTTACGCCGTTTTAGTGGGGCGGCACCCTGTCGACACAGTGTAAGGTTCAGTCAGAGACACTGGCATCGAGGGACTGAGCGTTAATTGTAAATGGTTCTGCAGTAAAATTTGGCAGATTTGCGGGGGGGGGTCTTCAGGGAGACGTAACCCCCCCCCCCCAAATAAACATATTCCAGATCATCAGATCTTGGCAAAGTCAACAACAGCAAAAGCCCCAATGTCCATCACGAACAAAACCATGAAAAGTGAGAGGCTTCAGATCCTGCCTGAGAATCTTCCCATTTTGAAGCTTTTCTTCACCATCACAGGAATCAGTGACGGTTGCCTGCGCGTCCACGGTTTTCCCTGCACGCAGGAGCCGGCCACAGCCGATCCAGGCGCACCTCCAGTGATCCGGTTTTCCCGGCGGAGCGGAGCTTTTACGGGCTACAGGGACAGGGACAGGCAGCTCCTCACGCGGAGGAAAACTCCTTTTCAAAAGCCCAGGACGTCGCTTATCGCAGATTAAATTACAGGAAGGAGTTTAAAAAAAAAAAAAAACACACACAGTAGGTAATTGCAGCTGTAATTATTACCGCTCTAATCTAATCGCCGGGGGCAACACCAAAGTCTTCCAGCGGATAAAGTTTCTGCCAAAATGTGGATCCAGGGGCCGATTTGCTTTCACCTCCCGCAGCATCGTTGCTTGAGCAACTCTCCCTCACTGTTTGAAAACCTCTGCACATTCCCCCGAGGTTAGGAACCGCGCTTCCCACAATGCCTCGGGAGACGTAAACGGGGAACATCATGCTTCTATAGAATCAGTCGGCGAGCTGCGGGCGACTCCTGTTTTTCCGTAGCCTAAATTTGTTTACTTTTTGTGCTTTGTTTTTGTTTGGAGCGACCAGTCTGTCCCGGGCGTGGGGGGGGCCGGGGTAGACCCTCATGATGCGGACTCTCTAATAGTGTAAGTGAGGACTTGCTGGCTGTTCACAGGCTGTGTGGCGGGGGGGGGGACTGACTGCACAGTGTGTAGAACATGCTTATTTGTGCCTAATGGGTCATTCGGTGTCTAATCAGATACGGTTGTTGCAGCACAGTCTCCGATTTTGATCAGACCTTGTCCACGTCATGAATTGACCCCAAGGCCTGTAAAATATTTTCTGTTCAAGTCCCTTGTTTTTACTTCTTTTTTTTTTTTTTCCAGCCCTTGATATTTTTTTTTCATTTTTACAGCCTTGAGAAAACAGGCCTCTTCCAGGGAGCCATGTTTGGGCATTACATTTCAGAAAAACGATACAAAAAAAGAACCGTCTCCATGTGAGTCACCAGCCGGGGAAGTTTCACGGCGAAATCCTTTCAACCTCTTCGCCTGTAGTGTCTCGCCTTAAACCCGGTTCTAAGTCCAGAACAACCCACCTCCGCCTGTGGTCTCAGTAGCCCCAGCTACAAACATGGCTCTGCTCGGCAGATCTTATCTGAAAATGGTGTCGACAGCGCTTTCTGCCCAGCACTTCCCTCGCGGATCCCAAATAAGTCCATCTGGGCTTCTGTTGCTGCAGTGTTGCGTTCGGGGGGTTAGACCTCTGTGGACTAACCACGCTTTGTTGGATAACTTACTTTTTTTGTCTGTGAATTTTGACTTTTGGAAAACAAAACACAACATGTTTGTTGGAGCGTGACATAAAAATAAAACCATGACCTCATGTTTTCCTAGTCCACTTTGTGTTCAACACCTTCCACACGTTGGGTTCTGTTAAAGTGGTTGTGGTTTAGACTTTTATTACAGTTTATCAAATTCCACGTGAAAGAACTGGGACAGTGTTCAGGAGTCTGTGGCGATGACGAGCCTACAGAGACTCGGCGGAGGAATCTGCAGCTTTACGGTGAGTTTCAGCTCGTTATTCTTCTCGGGGGGGGGGTTTGTCCGCAGACAACATCGACTGGGGTAAATTCCCTTTTGCTTTTTATTTATTTTTTTTTACATTTGTTACTTAATATAAACTTTTTGGAAGCCGTTTTTATTGCAGGAAAATAAAAATTCCTGAGCATCACATAATTATGACCCAGCAGCTAAAGAATTACTTCTTGTTTACTTGCAAATAATTATGGGATAATCGGTCATCATTTACTTTCGTTTTTATTTCCCTGGTGGACTATTAAAAGAAAGGATGAGCAAATGTTGCAGAGCTACTGGTACAGTGGGACACTCGGTTCAGTTGGGAGGTAAAAATACACAGAAATAAAAACATCCTTCATGTTCTCAACCGGTGCCAGTTAAAAACAAACACACGCAGGAAAAAAAAAAAGCAAAAACCAAAACATTCATTCATAAGTGAAACGGCAACAAGATTCTGAGCAAAGAAGCAAGATTTAACCGAAGCTTATGAACTTTCATGATAAAAACAACAGTGATATTAACTTGGTCCAAGGTATTAAATCTCTGCAGCAGTGTCACATTCAAGGCTTTGTGTTTTATAATGACAATATTTATTATAGCTTGTGTCTCTGAAAGGTTTAAGGAGTTATGTTACAACAGCACGAGCACAACACGTCGACCTCGTGATATTCTCCGGAATATGGCAGCAAACGTCGCAACAGACAGTTACAGCAGGAAGTGTTCGCACACAAGCCCGTGGAAGCCCATTCTGACCCCCCCGGAACGAAGAAGAAGAAGAAGAAATGATGGTTTTCAAAACTACGACTTGGCACATGATGATAATGAATTTCAGATCTAAGCAACCGTCATTTAACTCAAGGAAACATTACAGGACACACTACATGAATAAAGACCTTGGCTAAAAAAGATGAGTCTAGATTTATGAGTACGTCAGTAACATTTTCAAGAATTTGTCACAATTACGAGGGAAATATTATTGATGTACAGATGATTCATGTGAGAGGATAAGTTATTCTTGATTACTCATGAATTGTACTTTTTGTTTTTTTAATCCCACGCAACAGTTTGTTATATGGACTTTTTTTTTTTTCCCCGGCAGCGATGGGCCTCCACAGGCAATAAGCTCAAGACGATATGAAGACCAAACATTCACCTGAATTTTGTTCCTTGAAGCCGAGTGGACAGTCATCCCGTCGGCGTCCATAAAGTGAGTTCTCACAGGTTTTCCGTAAAGGCCGAGGAACGCTCTGATATTGTGGGAAATCCACCTCCTTGCTGTCCCGCCCAGACGGGCTCAGTCAACGCTTAGGATTAATTCCATTCAGTAAATTCGAAAACACAGATTTTCTTCTCGCTTGTTTAATTTAAATCTCCTCACTTCACTTTTCTCTCTAGGACGCGTCTAAATCATTTATTAATGCCCCATTTTTCACACGTAGCTCTGCTAATCTTTGCCCACATCTGAGAATCCGTACAGTGAATGCCAAAATATCAGCGCGTTCCTTCACAATAAAAGCACAGGTCAAGTTACAGTAGCACTGAGGGTAGGTAGATGTTGCACCGCCGATTGGCCGTTGCAAGGCAGCGAGGGTGGGGGCTCAGGCGTTGGCCGTGGCGGCGGCGGCGTCCTTCCTGCCGATCTGACAGTAGAGGATCATGGAGAAGGCCATGCCGAAAATCTGCAGAGAGCGCAGAGCGGGTCAGGTAACCAAGCAGCGAAGACAGACACCACACTCCTATGTTAGCCAACTGCCTCTCTGGATCATTCCTTTTAAACGTGACGCTTGTACGAGCGGGGAGCGTAAATGCCTGGTCACATTTACGTTCACCGACACGCTGATGCGGATTGGTGTCTTAGACACTTCTGCGGTGTCGTTTCTCACAACTTTGCTGAATCCGGTCCCTGGTCCACGCAGCGCGTCCTTACAATTTGTGACATGTTAGCAAACACTTGCTCAGGACGCCCGTCTCCGTGGACAGACCATGACTCGAGCTCTCACAGTGAATTCACGAGGTCGTGTTTTCTAGAACGACTTTGGTGTCGCGATGCAACGCGGAAACTTCAAGGTCAGCTTTTTTACACCATGTGAATACTGTGTGTGTGTGTGTGTGTGTGTGTGTGTGTGTGTGTGCGCTCTGACCAGCAGGCTGGCGATGGCGAAGGCGATTCCCAGCACCACCTCCATGTGCTTCTCCATCAGACTGATGATCTTGGTGGCGCAGGGCTGCAGGGTGAGACCACATCATCATCATCATCATCATCATCATCACACTGTACATCACATGGACTGATGGTTTCAAGCCTCCGCCATGCTGATTCTCACAGAAGTCAAGTGAAGCCAACGGCTGCCTGGAGCGACAGTGACCCACAGTCCCCGGCTAAGTGTCTGCGCCCTAGCGTCGTCTCAGTCTCACCTCGTTGTAGATGGCGGAGGACTTGCAGTCTGACACGGTGGCGTTGCAGTTACAGGAGGCCGGCACAGTCTCCCAGTCCGAGGGTCCGTTCACGAGACCACAGCACTTCAGCTGGAAGGGAAATACAACGACGGGTGAGACCGAGCTGTTAGCGGCGCTGTTGGCGGCGCGGCAGCTCGTCACGTCATGATTTGCTCTGAAATGTCCTCACAACAAACCGTAGTTTATCTGGATTCGTCTCACAGAGACAGAAAATTAACCGGCCAATATTTTCCGTAACCAATCATGTGTTTCAGTTTCTCAGTTCTGAGATTTGCCGCTTTTCTTGGTCACATGTGACAGGAAACGATAACGGGCATTTTTTTCCACTGTGTTTTGGACATTTCAGTTACAGAAGCATTGACCGGTAATGAATGTGACTACAATCCGGGACATGACCGCCTCTGCATAACGAGCGACCGCACACGGGGCCCCAACCCCGAGGTTGACCGACCGTGTCTGAGCGCATGTGAGGCAGCTCCAGGTTTTCTCCCCTGACCGGCGGCACAGTGTCTGTGAGGGGAACTTGGCGGCGGTCTGACGCACGTGCGCCCTCCAGTGGGTCTCCATGGTAACCACAGCCCGGACAGGTACACGGTCAATATGTTCGGTAGATATCAGCTGATCAGACACTGTGTCCGAGTGTTCATGTTTCACAGGCTGCACCTTTATCCCGATGTACTGTTACTGAAGTTTGAAGTCATTTTGCTGAAGTTTTATTGGTAATTGTGACAATTATGATTCAAACATTTACCGCTAACGTGTGTGTGTGTGTGTGTGTGTGTGTTACCTCCCGCTGCAGCTTCTCCAGGTCAACCCTCACGTTTTCTGGTTGCTGTGACAGCGGGAGGAATTTTTCCAGACGCTGCTTCATCCAGTCCTTCACCTTTACAGACACAACAACATCATCATCATCATCATCAACAACATCATCATCATCATCAACATCAACAACCTCATCATCATCATCATCATCATCATGAAGTTTGATTCTCCCGCCAATGACGCGAGGATGGAGCCGCGTCCAGGTTTTACCTTCTTCTCGCTCACGGCTCCCAGGATGCCCGCCGCCAGCAGGAGGATGAAGATGAGGAGGAGGGTGATGAAGAACTGAGAGGACACAGGAGGAGGACACGGGATGTTTTTTTGTTTGTTTTTTTTTAAAGCATGTGAACATTATCATAGCTGAACAGTCTCTGCCAAAATGATTTTTCTCCGTAGTTACAGCTGCTCTTTTCCTTTAAAAATACAAAAAAAACAAAAGCAACCCACTGAATCTCTGATTTGTTTTGTGTTGATTTGCCTCTAAAATTCAGCCAGATAATAATAAAACATAAAACAACAGAAGGTCTTGTTCTTTTTTACTAAAGATGCAGAAACAACACTATCCATCAAAGTGTCAGCTCACTATGAAAATGAAACAGTTGGCCGTCATAATAAACATAGAAATGCAATGAATTTCTTTTTTTTTAATAGTTAAATCCTAAAAAAATGTACTAATGGGGCCTGTGCTGAGTGATTTTCTGCAAAAAAAACAAAGAAAATGTCTTTTTTTTGTTTCTTTCTACTAAATGAAAAACTAAAGTCCTGACTCAAGAGACATCAGGTGAGAGAGCACGTGGAGAAGAACCCGACGACGCTCACCAGCAGCAGCATGCAGCGGTTCTCTCTGATGGCTCCGCAGCAGCCCAGGAACCCGAGCACCATGATGATCACCCCGATGGCGATCATCAGGTCGATGCCGGGGAGAGACTCGTTGGTGATCTGAGGACGGGGGGGGGACGGGGGGGTGAAACAGACAGCAACGGGTTCAGTTCTGGGAGAGCTCAGGTCCAGGTGGCGAGTTTAGGAGGTACAGGGTCGGTAACAAATGGCAGCTGCATTGGTTCATCTACTGTTAAAGCGAGAGTCTCACCAGGTTCCCGTCCTTGCTGACTTTCAGGTAGATGGACACGCCCAGGATGATGCAGCCGCTCAGCTGTACAGAGGGAGGGAGGGGGGAGGAAAGGTGGGAGAGAGAGAGGGAGGGAGAGAGGGAGGGAAAGAGAGGGAGAGGGGGAGGGGAGAGAGGGAGAGAGAGAGAGTGAGGGAGAGAGAGGGGGAGGAGAGAGAGAGAGAGAGGGAGGGAAAGGTAGGGAGGGTTGGAGAGAGAGAGAGGGAGAGAGAGACAGGGAGGGAGGGGGAGGAAAGGTGGGAGAGAGAGAGGGAGGGAGAGAGGGAGGGAAAGGTAGGTAGGGTTGAAGAGAGAGAGGGAGAGGGAGGGAGAGAGATGGAAAGAGAGGGAGGGAGGGAGAGAGAGGGGGGGCAGAGAGAAAGAGAGAGAGAGGGAGGAGAGAGAGAGGGAGGGAAAGGTAGGGAGAGTTGAAGAGAGAGAGGGAGAGAGAGAGGGAGGGAGGGGGGAGGAAAGGTGGGAGAGAGAGGGAGAGAGAGAGGAGGGAGAGAGAGAGGAGGGAGGGAGAGAGGGAGGGAAAGGTGGGAGAGAGAGAGAGAGAGGAGGAGAGAGAGAGGGAGGGAGGGGGAGGAAAGGTGGGAGAGAGAGGGGAGGAGAGGGAGGAGAGAGAGGGAGGAAAGGTGGGAGAGAGAGGGGGAGGAGAGAGAGAGAGAGAGAGGGAAAGGTAGGGAGGGTTGGAGAGGAAGAGAGGGAGAGAGAGAGAGGGAGGGAGGGAGAGAGAGAGAGGGAGAGAGAGAGAGGGACGGAAAGGTAGGGAGGGTTGAAGAGAGAGGGAGAGAGAGGGGGGGCAGAGAGAGAGGGAGAAGGAGACAGAGAGAGGGAGGTTAATTTTGACGACATGTGCAACAGGCGTCCTCTGGGTGAAGAGTCGTCGGAGGAAGTCTGGCGACATCTGGTGGAGAAAACCTGCAAAGCGTCGACTTCACACAAGATCACACGAGATACCTGAACGTTCCCGCGTGGCTACTGTGTCAAGTTGACGAGTAAAGCGCTGCACGACAGTGACGGGGGGCGCGATCACCGCCGTGAGTAACTACCCGCCATCAATATTTCATCCTCGGAGCTGCCGGAGAGAGAAGACAGAGCCGGGAGACGGAGGGCGAGACCGGCGTCGTTTCCAAGGAGACGAGCGCACGGCGGCCAAGTGCAGGAGGCCGCGGAGGAAGTGGACGTAGATGAAGAAGAACACGTAGCTCCAGATGCACCGGTCCAGTCCGGGCTCACAGGAACTTTCTGTGCATTTACATCAAAGTAAAAGCTGCATTTTTGTCACTACATGTACACAAACGTGTTTTTAAATATTTTTGACTCAATTCTGTTTTTTTAATTCATTTTTTACGTTTTCTTAAGTTCAGATTGAGTTCACTAGTACTGTCATTGTTAGCGCCTGAGCGGGCGCCGTTTATTAAGCTGCAATCAATGGACAATAACTACGCAGGTCCGTCTCGAGTCGTTATTAAGAGCAACTTGTGGGTTGCCAGGTTGTGGAAGATCCTTTGTCCTTTCAGCTCTTTGATTCGGCCCCACTGTCTGGTTGGGCCACTCGTCCTCTGGAAGACAGCTGGGAGGACATCTGGACCCAAATCCGTTTATAACCCGATTACTCCGCGTACAGCTGCAGACTTGCCGGACCCAACGGTCATAATCGCGGGACGGACTTTCGCTCATGGCTCATTAGAAAACGGAGAAGCCCATCACCTCTTATTAATGTCGCAGAGCGGCAGACTCGGCGTCTCGGAGGCGTCCCCCTAATGAATTTAAGCCGGGGGAGGCTTTCCCACAACCTGGCAACCCAAGAGTTGACTCTAGAGCATCAGCAAATGATTGATTAACTATTAATAAACCCATTAGTTAGAAAGCCCCCTGTAAATGCTGCCTCGTCAGAAAGTGGCGCCCGGAAGCCAAATATATCAAACAAAAAGGGAAAAATGAAGTCGGACATTTTGAAACAAACGGCAAGAAAACGAGGGAAAAAAGACCAAATACGATTATTTCACACACATTTACACGTGAGTCGGTTAAAGTTCGATTTTGAGCTCAAGCGGTTATTTGATTAATTGATTAGTTGATTGAACTTTGAAATAGTTGATTGAGTCATTTTTCTCCACTTTGAGGATTCTCTGGGGTTTTTTTTGTTTTTTTATTCCAGACCAAAATTTCACTTATTTTAATGCAAATAATCATCTCGTTTAAAGTCGACACCTGCAACATTGTTTGCGAAATTGATTTTGTTTGTTTTTTTTACGTTGTTTACGCCAAAACAAGCATTTTCTTCTAATGGTTCGTGGATTCATGAGAAAACAACCTGCAGGTTACTCGATACTGAAAATAGTCACTAGTTGCAGCCTTGAATGCAACTTCTCCCTTTTTCACTTGATTTGACCTGATGTGAATGTTTTCAGTTTACTTTCTGACATTTGCACTTCGTGTCGCAGTTGTGCGTGAAACGTTGGACACTGCTCTGTTCTCCTGTCGACATTGAAGGGAAAAAAATGAAATAAATGGATCATTCAATCCCCTTCTGAATGAACGGAAACAGATGTGACAAACGTGTGCTAGGGACGTGACCGCTGTGCTCACAATGGTAGCAACACACACACACACACACACACACACACACACACACACACACACACACACACACACGTGAAGCCACCACGCCCTGAGCCTATTTGTACACCTGACCAGTGAAACCAGTGCAACCGCAGTCTGATGATTGTTTTGTTTTGGTTTTTTTTTTGACCAATCAGCAACGACCTTAGGTGAGTGAGGCGATACAGTCCTGATAAAAGCTGCAACGTTCACTGGACTTTGTTTAGGATTTTTTTCCAGACTAAAACAATATTTATAGACAAGAAAGATGGAAATAAATAAAGATCTTAATGTTAAAAAACGGTGAAACAATTTAAAAACCATGAATCTATTAGACTTGTTGGAGAGTTTGTGACTCTCCTCTTTACCTCATGAAGAACGCGTTCGATTAATCGTCGAACCGCTGTCGACGTCAACTGCGCGTGACAGATTGACCGTGCCGTTGTTTGGCACGGGGACCGACTGGTCGGAGTCGGTCCCCGGTGAACCGGGCACGACGGCTGAGAGCGGAGTGTCCGGGTGTTACACCCTTCGCACGCAACACCCGAGTCCAGGTTTTTCCAAACACGTTTGGTGATTGAAGTTCTGGTGCCGTAGAGAAATACCTAACACCTGAGCCCGCGTTTTCCAGGTCTCGGGGGGGGGGGGGGGGCGTTAGATTCAGGAATAACAAGAGCAAGCTAAAGTTCAGGTTAGTTGGACGACAAACAAGAGGGACATCACCTGAGGTCAAAACCTCCAGCAGTCTGCTCACGCCGGGTGTGGCGTTCAGGCTCTTTCCATAAAGAGTTTAAAGATAAAATCCTGCTCAGTTACTCCGCTTTTTTCTTTTTCTGTCTCTTCTGAGTCTTTTCCCCTTTTCCCCTTTTCCCTGTCTTCGGTTGCTTTGTCTACACACTTCCTTCATTTTTTCCCTGATTCCTCCATTGGACGCCACTTGCGTCCATTGGAGGGAAACGAGGACAACCGGGATGTGTTGGAGAGATTTCCCGCTTCTCTACTGTTTCACCTGCTTTATCACTGGGTGGGGAAAATAAAACACCCATACGAAGCCCGTTGTTTTCCTTTACGAGCTGGATGCCAGTGGTTCAGAGGCAGGTCACGCCGGAGCCAAGAACTGCGCCGTGCAAACATTAAAAGAAAAGGCCTTTGTGCGGGAGTCTGTGGATCTTTGTTATCGCAGAGCCAGATGGGAGACGCTCGGACCCGCGTCGCCGCGGGGCGACGTGAACCCGCACGGCGAGCACAGAGCGCAGCAGGCCTCAAATGATTATTCAGCGTTGCATTCATTTGGCTTAGGGTTAATGACGTTTTTGCCAAAGTTTGCAGTGCGGGACCGCGACGGCCCCGACACCACACGCACCCCTCGTCACTGTGCGCCCGTGGTCTGCTTGCAGCGCCGAAACACGCTCTCTCATCTCGTTCCTCGGCAGGAACGGTCCCTGAACGCGGCGTCTGTCATTCATGGGGGGCGCTCTGCTGACGGTTGCTGGCGCGGGGACCTCGTGCTTCGGCCTCGCTCGCAGACCGTAAGGCCGCGGGTGTTTGGCGAGACGCGTGCGCGTCCGGAGGCGCCTTGCCCGTCAAGCGACCGGCCAGAGAAACCGCCGCCCGCCGGCGACGTGCCGAGTGTCGAACAAAACTCACGATCGTGTCCTTTTTTGGGGGGTCTGGGTTTCTCACAGCAGAGCTCATCGCAACTCTGATTTTTTTTTTTTTTTTTTTTTCAGCAGATGGGAGATGGGAAGTTGAAAAACTGCAGTAAAAATGGGCTTTTACGGTAAATTTTCACCGCCATCATCATTAGGCGAAACGCGCGTCGTGTGGACGCAATGTCCACTGAGTGGTTCCAATCCGGTTAACATCGATTTAACATTGTTTCTGGGAACACGAGAGGAGGACTGAAATAACCGCAGCAGGCTGCAGGACTGACATTCATGCACCAGGAGGTTTATTTTAATCCGGACTCAGAGCTCGGGGGGGGGGCAGGAAGGATGCGTGTGATGCAGGGGGACCCAAACAGTTTGGAGAATGTTTTAAAGGCCCAAGTTCAGGGGTCCCCTCCGTCGCCTGTTAGCCACCGGAGCCAGGAAATCCCAATCTGAGCAAAAGGGGGGGCCGGAGCTTTGTAAGGTCCCGAGGGGAAGGACACCGACACGGCCCAACGTGACGGGCTGAGGTACCTGTCAATCAAGGGGGAGAAAAGAAAAGAAAACGCCCAGACGTATTCCCGGGGAGGAGCAGAGCGACTGTGGCTTGAAAGCTGTGTTGTCGCCTCACACGCAGGATACTGTGGGTTTCCTACATTTCCCGACATGCTCCTGCGTCGCTTCGGTGACGCCACCGCCGGGCAACGCGACTCAGACCCTACAGGAAAACACTTCACGTGTCCTGTGGTGAGGTACCGTCTTCACTTCTGTTTTCTTGACTCCAGTGATTAAACCCCCCCCAGAGAGGTTTGTCTCGCCTGTGTCAAACCGCGTGTAAACGACCGCGCAGACAGGAGAGACCGAGCCGGTTCGGTAGCGTCGTCCAGCTAGCTAACGTTTAGCATTAGCCACGTGGCATGTGTGTCCAAGTGCAGTTAGCTGCTGCAGGAAAGGGGTTTTTTTTTTTTTTAATGAGGGGAACCTGTAATTTGTAAGGGGAAGCATGTGCTGTTTCTTCATTTAAAAGGTACACAGTCACACTTTAAACCTACACTAATGAATTAAAACTTAATTCAAGAACTCTACACTTCCAGGCTTTGGAAAAATGCACGTTTGCCGTCTTGTTCGGCCAGAGGCGATGCCGGATGTCGGTTTTCGATGGACCCAGGCGGTGGTTATGGGTTCAGTTTGCTAAAAACGCACCAGTTGGCCCCGACTGCACCTAAAACCCGAGAAGTGTTTCCACCCTGACCTGAGAGCCCACCCTCGAGAAGGCGGGATGAAAAGCCCTGCGACACGCTGTGTCGTACAAACGGGGACAGTCGTTCTTTACCGTCAGCCCTGCGTTATAATGTGTTGGCTAAAACTGGGTATTGAGTATTTGTTGTGAGCGTGAATTCTTTACTGGTTAAAATGCTGTCAGTTTTCGAGACGCCAACGGTGACCGAGTCTGAGTCCGGTCCAGAAGACGGATCTTTTTCCATTTTTTTTCGTTGTGAAGTTAGCGGCTCGATTTTATTTTCGCATCAGACTCGACGCTTTTACACAGACTTCAACTCGAGCAGTGGTAACTGTGAAAAACAGAAAACAAGTGCCACTGCGACCGGATGAAAAGTGACGGAAGTAATTTGCGTGAAAAAATGACGTGAGAACCTAAAATACGTCCAAACCCTGCTTAGTTTCACACCTCATGTGGACGCGAAGGTAGAACCGGCAGTTTCAGAAAACCGTTGGACGCAGCCCGCGCGACTTCCAACGTTGGAAAGGTTTGAGAGTGAGGTTGTTCCGGACCGTTATTGGAAAAAACCCGAAAAGCACTTTGTTTAAAGTGTACTGGGGCCTTTTAGCCTAGCTTAGCAAAAAGGCTGGAAGTAAGGGGAGAACACCAGAAGTTTAAAAGGACACCTTCCAGCCAGAGGTCTTCACGGGTCTCGGTTCCTTAGAAGCGAGTGGGCCTGTGAAGACCTTTGTCAATCGCCTGCAAGATTTATGTCTTTAAAGGACAGTTCAGAATCAGATTCACGGATATTAAACAGGTTAGAGCATTGTCCTTTGTCTACCTGTCGTTTTCTTGACAGTGCAGAAGGCGGAAATATGACTTTGAGTTATTTATATAAAATTGTCTCTGAAACATATAAACGAATTACTTTATTTTCACGACCTCACATTTGTTCTCAGGATATTATTATTATTATCGTCGTCATATTGCTGCTCTTTTTTCCTCTGCAGCTGCTTGTTAACTGATCAAATTAACTGATAGCGCATCACACTGCTGCCAGTGTTTGTGCTCTCCCTCTGTTAGGATCTGGTCAGGTCCACCACATTTTGGATCCTGTGTAATTATCCTACCGACTAATTCACTAAATCCGGTCTTTCCTTTTTGGAAAATTCATTTACGCACCTCATGTTTGGGTAGGTTTTCCACGGGTCCGCTTTGTTCCAAAAGTTCGGACGAGGGAGGACCTCTGCTTCCCTCCAACGCTACACCTGTTTGATGATCTCTAAAACAGTTGGTCAACAAATACTTCCAGTGCTAGCTGCTGATATTTGATACGTTCCTTCATATCACTTGTGGCTGCGCGCATGTTAATGCAAAGCACACTGGGTCTACCTAAAATGAAATATGCTACATGAATATAAATTGCCTTCCCTTCCTGTCCCCACTAGCTTTTGTAATAACGATAATAACACGAGCATTTCTATAGCACTGTTCAAACAAACCTCCAATGACAAACAGCATCGGGTTTGGGTTGAGCCAGAGCTGCAGATTCACCAGCGTGGAGCAGGTGTTTCTAGAGGGAGCCTCAGAGAAAATGTGGAAAAGTGAAGCAGAGGTGCCTGAATCGAACATTCCACTGAATGCTAAATAAGCAAACAGTGACGGTGCTGAGGAGCCTCTGGGAAAATACCCCCGCAGAGTCTTTCGACTGATCAGCGGTCGCTGATTATTTTGAACATGCTCGCATGCGACCTTTTACTGCCCATTTAAAATCTGAACATGGGTGGAGAAGCGATACCAGGCCGCAGACAGTCAGACGTGATGATGGCGAGGCCGAGCACCTGGCCACGCCCAGGAACCGAGCAAATGTTTGTTTGTGGAGGGAGCGGCAGAGAGATAATAAAGAGCCGACGCAACCTGTTCTACACCACTGATAGGACTGAAAAACAAAAGACACACGCATAGGTCATACTAGAGCAGCTCCACACAGTAAAGTTATATAATAAAAGTTAGGATAAAGTTGTTACACTTAAGTAAACACTGAAAAAAGATCAAGATAAAGAAATACCTGGTTGACTATAATAGGGACAAACAGACAAACGGACGGATATTAAATATAAAAGACCAAAATAAAAATGTCTGACATCTTTTAAACAAAAGCCGAAAAACAGAAAACAGGTTGAAGATAGTTGGGGGAAAGATAACAAAAAAAAAATAGAGTAAAAAAAATAGTAATCTGTCACTGTTGCAACATCTCATTTTACCATAAACAGATTCATTCTTCATCAAAACAAAATCCAAACAATTCGAGCCAAGTGAACCCGCCACTGATACACATTCATAAACAGGATTAATTCAATTTTAACATGGTAGATAAACACTAAAAATGACATCATTGAACATTCCATTGGAATACTAACATTTTTCACACCGAGTGTTGAGAAGTTTAAAATGATATAGATTTTTTGTTTTAAAAAAAAAAAATTTCTAAATTTTGTCTTCCAGACTCACCCAGAAAAGAAGGTTGAAGAAGAAGAGCAGGTATTTGATGCATTTATTCACAGCCATGGTTTTCCTTTTTCTTGCTGCCTTCGACACACACGAGCTTCCTACAGAATGAGGGTAAAAACAGAGACTCCCTCAGGCTAGTCAACAGACCAGCCTGCTCTACTTGTTTCCACTGATGGTACGTCCCCTTTTTGTCTTTCCTCCTTTTCTTTCCTGCCACCTGCTCCTTTCCTTCTCTGCCTTTTCCCTTCCTACCCCGCAAAACGGGTCTTTTTGAAGAATTAAGAAACCGGTTCACTTCCAGCTTTTTCCTGCAGCAGTGGAACTGAATGATTTTCTACAGGTTCCCCAACTTTAGCCGATGACCCACAAACTCTCTGTCTGTAGCAGCAGTGTTTGGACCAACTTTCCAACCAACGTTTGATTTCCAGTGCAGAAAGGAACGTCACGATGAGTCAAAAATTTAGATCAAATTTAGGATTTAATATGCCATGATTCCTCTTCGATTTGTCGGGGATTTTGAACTTTAATTTGCACAGTAGTATGGAATCGGACTTTACAATTAGCAGTTCACGGAAAACAGGCAAAAACTCCCAGTGGCACGGTTCCCCTGTACAATCACCACGAAAGCCGAGAGACGTCCGTTCAACCACACAACATCCATCGTCGAGGGAAAAGACTGACTACAAACAGTTATTTGTCGAGAATACAAGCACGGGAACACGCAAAACGTACAAAATCACACTGATATTAACACACGTTACTATAACAGGCTGCCTCCAGTGGTGCCATCGTGATCTAAATGATGGGGATTTAACTTTAGCTTTTTAAATCATGTTGGCAAACTATTACACTTAGATACTTTACCCACTGCCCATTTTCCTTCATTCATTTGTTGAAGTGCAATTTTTGTATCAACTTCAAATTGCAACTCTTGTCTCTTTACTTTATTTGTGACTATTTTTTGTCTCAATACGCTTTATGGTTACTATTTATGTTGGATTATTTAGTATTTAGGAACCTTTTGTGTTAGTTTTTCATGCTTCACCTGTATATATATTCATAATTTACAGTAGTTGGTGTTATAGTTTAGTTAGTTTATCTTACTACTACCCCAGAATAATGACAAAATACCTGAAAAAACGTGAGAGAAATTTTCACAAAATGACAGGACAGTGTTTCCTCACTATGAAGTTGATCTCAAATGAGAAAAATACTGCAGCTTCCTTTAAATATGTTCTTGGAGACAAAAACTATCTCAAGGTAGGAAACTAAATAAAAATAAAACATTTAAATGAGTAATAACAAAAAGTAAATAACTGATTATTAAGTATTTTAACCTTAAAAAAAACTCTTGTTACTTGTTGTCAAAATTATCATTTTAACCTAATTGCAGACTATGAATTCACCCTTCGTTCTTGTCACAGAACACGATTATTTTTAATATTTCACATAAAAACATGTAGTAAAGACGAGGTCGTAAAAACAGCAACACAATCGAATGGTCATTAAAGGTACAATCAGTTAAATATGACTCTTTATTACCATCTAGTGGCGGCTGTTGAGAACCACAACCCAGTCAGCAAACACTTCACCACAGTCCCCTCCCTTTTTACTGACTTACCCATGTTCTTTCTTCCCAGCAGTTGGCTAACATATACAGTACTCCAGAGATAAGACCCGAGGCCACGAATGAGTACACAGCTCGATGTTTCTACCCAACAGCAAATTTGATCCAGGTATTTCTCCGCACTGCCACCATCATTTTGTCATCGATGCAATCACCGCTGGCCTACCGGCATTAAAAATATCCGTCCAGATCATTAATATCTGACTATAAACTAACTTCAACTTACCGTGTGTCCAGCTGGTGGTTATCAAACTAACCCCAGCCTTGTGTCTGACTAGCAGTGCTGTTTGCTCTCGTTTGCTTGTGTGCTCAGTTTTGCGTCGCACATCTCCACCCGATGGCCAAGTCAAGTCAAATTTATTCACAGAGCACAATTAAAAAGAACAGGTGCTGACCAAAGTGCTATATAGAGAAATTTAAAAATACGATTGGATAATTAAAACACAAATAAATAGATAAAAAGCAGTAGCAGATGAAATTAAAACATGTTTATTGTTCTATTGACAATTAAGGGGTAAGATTTGACAGCAAGGTGAAAACTGATCCACAGTCTAGGCAGCAATAGAAAAACCTGATCACCTATGGATATTGAGTGGAATTGTGGGGACTATCTGATCAGGAGTCTGGATGTAGCGTATGGACTGAGGACACCTGAGACATAGGCTGGTGCCAATCCAAGCACGGTTATCAAAACAAATGCATTTTCTTTGAAAAGGTTTTATTTTTGCTATCTTCTTAATGCAAAAAATGCAACTGCTATTGACGGAATTTATTTGTTTGTCAAATTTTAACAAAGAGTCAAAGAGGACACCTAGATTTTTGGCATGCGTAGACAAAATTCCGAGGGAATTGGCTGTATCACTAGCCAAATTTTCTGGACCCATTATGGGAAGCATTACTCTCATTTAACTGGGGAACATTTTTTTTGACAGCCAACATCTCACATCCCCAAGACAAGATCATGTGTTTCACTTGGTTTCAAGTACAAGTCCGGTTGTATGTCGCCTATCAGCATAGCAATGATAAGCAATATAAAACTGTCTAAGTGCAGACCCCTGTGGAAGCATATATAATAATAAAAAAGGACCTAAGAGAGAGCCTTGTGGTACACCACAGGAGACAGGACCAGAAGAGGATGAAACGTCATCAGTCAAAACTGATACTGACCTTTGTCGTTGACTCTAAAGTCTTACTCTGAATGCTAAACAGGTTTGAGACGGTCCAAGACTATGAAATGGTCAGCTATAAAAAGCAGCAGAAAGGTCCAACACTGTAACTGAATGGGCCATTTGCTTCCACCGTCTTGTAAAAAATCAGAGGCTTTGCTTTATTTCTGTATAGTGCTGCTCTGATCAAAGTTAAGAGCCAGCTAAAACCAGAAATACTGAATTGAGAGAGGCTCTGTTCCAAAGCCCGATTTTTAGTTATCTGCGTTACTACAAATGTCAAGGGGGTTTTGAGTGAGGTTTTCTTACTTCTAGAGCAGAACCAAAACCTTTTGGGTTTAAGGATAATTTCTGATTTTTTTTATCAAGTCTGTCTTAAAACAATACTACCATGCCTCACTGCAATCATTCAACCTGTTCATTCCTGCGCCGAAGAGATCCCATATTAAAGTGCCTCCGATGTAAAATCCAGTCCTCTTTATGTGCAAAAATATTTTCATACATTTACTTGATATTTAAGATAATATGAGGCTTCAGAAGTCTGAGTTAGGTAAAGCAAGTGGGTATCCTCTTAAGTTACAGTGTGTTATGAGCTGTGGTGGAACAGTAGGAATGATTACTGTGAACAAAACATGTTTATATGTACATATGGGCAACCGGATACTGTTTTAAGACAGACCTGAAAAACTGCCGTTCTCCCCTTTCCCCATATGCCAGTTTGTAACGTAAAACCAGTATGTTCAAGCCATTCCTGCCTATCCTGTTCCTGACTCTGACGCTGTCCTGTAGACATGCCTGTAGCCTGGCAGCCCGTGACCTAGTTCCTGCCTTAGCTGTGTTGGATCTTTCTGCCTGTTTTGAACTGACATCAAGTCGTCAAACCGCGAGCTTGTTTTCGTCCGTAGCTTATACTAAAGTTCCCCTTTTTCAACCTGCTCTGCCTACATTGATTTTTGTATCTGAACCGTGATCATTCATACATACTTTTAAAAAACCATACATTGTATCATTGTCTGCTTATTTACTCTCATTAACATTCAGTCAATATTGTTAGAAGCCTCAAAAGTGTCACACCAGACATAATATTTCCATCCACACTCTATCCACACCCTGTCATTTCATTTCTCAATTAGTACATACGGAGCATGATAGCAAAGCCCGTAGGTCAGCCTAGTCTAATGTCATACTTACATTTTTTAGGTTGGGAAGGTGAAGGTTTGAAGACTTCACTACAGTCAGACAGACACAGACGGCTGAGAAGCGGCAGCATCGGCCAGAAGAGGAAAGAAAGTTGCTTTGACTTCAACCGGACGCGTTGAACAGGTAAAACAAGTTTCAGGAATAATTAGACAAATCTGAAAAAAATGAACTACCCTATCTCATTGTCTGTTACAGTATTGTATATAAAAACCGATACATTTTATGTATTCATTAATAAAACCAGTTATTTGTTATACACTACGACAAAGAGATGATATAAAATATTTTGGTTTTTTTGGTATTTAACTCTCATTTAATCAAATATTTTCATAGGTGAGATCCACCATGTCAGAACTGGCGTCAGAATTCGTTATTTCCTTTTATATTTTGAAGAACCATTTGGTCGAAGAGGGGCTTTTGATCATCCAACTAGGAAAAGTTTATTTATTAGTATTTCTCTTCTCCTTTTACTAGTGAACCAAAATGACAACACTAAAAGTAACTCTTTGGAACACTCTGGAAAACTTGAAAGATGAACAGTTCAAGCATTTCCAGTGGCTCCTGAAGCAGGAGGGTATCCTGGATGGCTTCTCAGCCATCCCGGAGGCCCGGCTGGAGAAAGCAGACAGGCAAGACACGGTGGATCAGATGGTGCAAAAATATGGCTGCCCCGGAGCTCTGGAGGCCACCGTAAACATTTTAGAGAAGATCAGCAGAAATGATCTGGCGCAGCATTTGTCCCGCACCGGCTCAAAACTGAAAGGTAAGTTGAGAGGGGTAAAAATATAAATGTCTAAAAAACCAACATTCAAATGGTTCTCATAAATTATTATATTCATCATATTCATCATGGATTAAGTATAATGTTCAAACAGTAATAAAGTTGTAAGTAAAATAGAAATTTACTCAAGTAAACTGCTCTGTAAGACTGATTAGATGTGTGTGTGGTCCTGCTCTGCCTTGTTTCAGACCTCAAGAACTGTGAGTCTGTTTGTTCCAAAAGTGAATATGAACGAAAGAAGGCCGAGCTGGGGGAGACAAAGGCTGAAATAAAGATGATGATCCAGGAGAGACAGATGAAGATCGGGGAAATCAAACGCTCAGCAGAGCTCAGCAAGAAATTTGCAGACAGACAGACCACAGACAATGTGCAGCTGTTTGCTGTGTTGGTACAGTCTGTTGAGAGAAGTCTGGCTAATCTCATCGAGGCAATTGAAGAAAAGCGGAAAACCACACAGAAACAGGCAGAAGAGTTCATCCAAGAGCTGGAGCAGGAAATCTCTGAGCTGACCAAGAGAAGTACTGAGGTGGAGCAGCTGTCACACACCAAAGACCACCTCGACTTCCTTCAAAAATTCTCATCCCTGAATGCTTTTCCTCCCACCAAGAACTGGACAGAAGTCAGCATCCCTCCACCATTATATGGGCAAAGTGTGGGGAGCGCTGTGAATCAGCTCAAGGAAGAACTCAACAATAAGATGGAGAAGTTGCTTGCAAAGACCAAGCTTAACATGGTCCAGCAGTTTGCAGTAGATGTGACTCTAGATCCTAATACGGCAAATCCCTATCTCATTTTGTCTAACGATGGGAAACAAGTTTACTGTGGTGACGTAAAACAAAATCTCCCGGATAACCCAGAAAGATTTACTTCTGTTGCCAATATCTTGGGAAAGCAGAGTTTCTCTTCAGGAAGATTTTACTACGAGGTTCAAGTTAAAGGGAAGACTTCCTGGGATTTAGGCATCGTCAAAGAGTCGGTCAATAGGAAGGGGTCGATAGAAGCAAGGCCCGAGACTGGCTACTGGGCTATATGCTTAAGGAATGGAGATAAGTACAAGGCTTTTGCTTCTTATCTCAGTGTAAAACATCCACCAAAGAAGGTGGGCGTGTTTGTGGATTATGATAAAGGTTCAGTGTCCTTTTATGATGTAGATTCTGCAGACATTATTCACCGTTTTACTGATTGTTCATTCACTGAGAAAGTCTACCCATTCTTCAGTCCCAGTTCTCATCATCAGGGTAAAAACTCCACCCCTCTGATCATCTCTCCGGTCAATTACAGTGATTAGATTTGACCAATCATCCACTCAAAGCGGATTCTGCCAAAAGTCAACCCGCAAATGTGACGTGATTAATCAAGTAATCGCTAATAATAATTTGTTCAACAAATTACGTGTGTAAACAATAATGTAGGAGATGAGGGACATGCTATGAAACAGTCAGAAAATTGTATTGGGGTTTGGTTGTAGTGCCATGCTTTGCCACTAGATGATGCCACCTACCATTTGATGACATGGAGTCACAGATGTGTGTGTTGCCCTGCCCTGATCCCTGCCGCAGTTTCCAGCTACCTCTCCTGAAGGAGGAGTGGGTATGTGCATATCTATATTCTACCACTCGTGTCTGTAGAGACAGTTGCGTCTGGCATTTTATGGTTGATGTGTACTGCACAATAAGTTAACAGGGTGCAAATCCCCAACTGTTTGTCTGTTGGCTTTCCGAGATAGCTAGTGTTGCAGAAAACATTAGCAAGTCCCGTTCAGAGGTTTTCTGTAGTGGGTTGTTTTAATGGTATACCGGTACGCTGTATGGTAAGAGGAAAAACAATGGCAGGGTAGCACATTTATAGAGCGGGCCAAAAGTTAGTGATCAGACAGTATGCAAATGCAGTTGTAAACCATGGGTGAGGCAGACTGCCATCAGAAACTAGGGTCTGACAATTTACAATGACAAAGAGAGTGATGCAGTCTAGGGGGTTAAAACAGGACAGGTCAGAAACAGGAAGCGGTTCCCAGCCGATACTTGATTATCACCACGTAGAGAATTGTTACACTGGGGTTCCAAACATTTGATCAATATTAGCAGGATATAACAAAGAATTGTCTATTATCAATTCTGCGTTGTTTTAAAATGTGTAGTCTCCATCACTATCAGATCTGAGAAGTCCAGGGGTTTGCAGTGGAGGTGACTCTGGATCACAAAACAGCACACGTCACATGGGAAACAAGTACATCATGGTGATTTCAGGAAGAAACTACCAGACAACAGCTGTGTTAATGTTTTAGGAAAGCAGTGTTTCTCCTCTGGAAGATTTTATTTTGAGGTCCAGGTTAAAGGGAAGACAGGTTGGGCTTTAGGAGTGGCCAAACAGTCAATTGACAGGAAGCGAAATATCACAATCCGTCCTGAAGATGGTTTCTGGATTATACGGTTGAGGAATGGAGGTGAGTTCCTGGCTAATGATGACCGTCCGGTCTGTCTCTCGCTTAATCAGCATCCTCAGAAAGTGGGAGTGATGGTGGACTATGACAAGGGTCCTTTTATGATGTGGATTCTGCAGATCTCCTTCGCTGAAAAGTTCTTTCCATTCTTCAGTCCCTGCACTAATGACAATGGTAGAGACTCCACCCCCTTGATCATATGTCCTGTCAGTCACGATGATTAGATTACTCATTCTGTGGTTTAAAGGCCTTATACACCCACACAGCTGTTTTCTGTTGTTCTAGTTGATTAGACCTCTGCTCAATTTGAACATCAGGGCAAACATGCAGGTAATGCACTACACATTCATGAGATATCAAAGAAGTATAGTCTGTGCACACCGACACAGCCCTGAAATGAGGTCTAGTAAAGCAAAAGCGAAAGTAGAAACTTTCATGAGTGTGAAGAGCTTTCAAAATGATATCTGTGGTAATGACTCTGTGTCTCAAATTTTGATTAATTTTGTTATTGCTTTATTTGTTTATTTTTATTTTTGCTATATTCCATTCCTACGTTTACTACTGGAAAACATCACTTTCCAAGCTGATTTATCAACACAATCAATGTGTGCTCCAAATGTGAACCCCCCAAATGTTGCCCTGCCCATCGAGAAACACCAGATTCAAAGCAGCTACACTCAAACTGATTGAGAAATGTATTCTTTTTTTATTTTTGTTTTATCTTTTAGACTTGTCAAATGTGGATATAAATGTACAATAAATGACTGATGGATTAATTAATTGGTTGAAGAGAGGAACTGATGAAAAGGTTTGTTTACATCAGTAATGTCTGTAAACAGCAAGAAAACACACTTTTGATTTAAGCTGTGGGGAGAAACATCAGAATTTATATTTTTCAAGATATATTTTTCTATTGCAATGTAATGTTATCAGATGTAAATCAATGTAATGTGATTATTTTTCTATTATTTTATGAGCGTGTGAAAAAATGTTGGAGTTATGAATTACATTCAATTCTGCCTGGTGTTTGTCAGTGATATTTAAGTAATTCCTTGACTTGAGAGATATCTCATTAAGTATGTCAATGTAGGAAACTTTCATTCAAATGCAGGAAACCGTGAAATGTCTGATTGCGGCCCATAGCAGTCACAGTACAGTCACTCTTTGAACTACAAAAAAAAAAAACTAATCTGAAGACGATATATCTCGCTTAAGCAGGTGGAAGTACGTCTCTGACCACAGACATGAGCGGTTCAGATCCTTTGTGCCTGTTCTCACGTAAAGTCTGACAAGAGAGAAAACTGGGCTGAGAAGTGGTGGCTTGTGAAAGACGCAAGTAAGCTTTTCAAGATGGCGGGGTGAGACTAAAAATATTACAGGAAGAAGAGCAAGTCAAGGTCAAACGACATCCACCTCTACTTGACTTAAGATAGGAAACTTAATCTGCCAACTCCAAGGCAACTTTTAGCATAATTTAAAAAGTGTTACTATTGTATGTATTGTTCATCTTTTCGACACTTGAAGAACTTCAAGAATTCTTGTGAGTTTTATGGTTTTCCTTAAACAAATTAGAAAACCCAAGTGTTTGTTTTTTTTTTTGAAGAGATACAGTCGTCGGTTGTTTTCAGGGAAAAAGCTCTAAAAAGCCACCGTACGCTACCTGCCCCAGCAACAAACATCAGATAGACACAGTTAATGGCTAACTTGTAAACATATTGGAGGGTTTAGCAGCTAAACAGCCAGATTTTTCCTTTAGGAGTTGGTGAAAAGCAAACAGAGCTAGATAAATGTTGCCCATATTAACTTTCTGAGATGATAATATCTCAATGTTGTGTTTATAGCTTGCTGGGCTGCCCCCAAGTGACCAATGAAATAATAACTGCAAAAACTACATAAGCGTATTTCAGACTGAACCGTTCTCAGAATTTTAGCAAGGAGGCAAAATGGGGAAACTGTCAGTGGCGCTCTGGAGAACACTGCAGCAATTAAAAGTAGAAGAGTTTAAGAGTGCAGGTGGTTCCTGAAGCACAATGATATCTCGGAAGGCCGTTCAGGCATCTCAGCGGTTCAGCTAGAGAAGTTGGAGAGGCTTTAAATTAAAGGAACGGTGTGTTTATTCCATACAAAAACCGAACCACTGGTTATCTGGCAACGTCGCCCACAAAACAAGATTTCAGGAAGTCACTGCGCCTGGCCAGTAACCCCCTGTGAGACCACAGCTCGTCAGTGTAGCCACTTCAGTTCTTGTACGCATTAAACAAATCTGAATTAAGGCGGTAGGTGGATTTTGTTACCTTTTGACAGAGACAGGCTAGCCGGTTCCCCTGTTTACAGTTTTAATGCTTAGCTAAGCTAACTGACTGCTAAAAGTAGAATCATAATTAAGAGACCGATATGAGAGTGGTGTCAATTTTCTCATCTAATTGTTTGGAAACAAAGTGGAAAACGTGTATTGATCAATACGTAGAACTATTTCTTTAAGTTTGCTAAAAGCTCTAAACATACAACCTTAATATGAAAAAACTTTGTTTCTCTTACATAAAACTGTAAACTATACCTTTATAATAATAATAATAATAATAATAGTAGTAGTATGTCGCGCTGCCTCTCTGCTTTTTTTTTTTTTTTTTTTTTTTTTTGTTTGTGTTCAGAGAGAGAGAGATGAAAGAAAGACATGGACTCAAATTGGGTTCAGGAAGATTTTGAGCAAGTAAAGTGATGTTCTTCCAGAGTCTGTAGTTGGAAACCAACCTTTTTAAACCTGTAAAATAAATAGGCATGAGAAATTCAGGTTTGTGCATATGTAGGAAAGATTTGTATTTGGAAAAAAAAGAGAAAAAGGCCGAAATAAAATCGGTGAACAAATTGTATCAGTGGTAACGTTACATAAAGATACCTGGGTGATACTTTAAAGAAAAGTGTTTTTGTAAACACAAAAAAAATATGTAAAATATGAAGCCGAAAACTGCCTGAATCGGATTGGACAATGACAGCCCAATCACAAAGCAGGGTCCAATCAGAGAGTAGGTGGTTGACCCTAATTTGAGCCCACAGAAAGAAGGCTGACCTGAACAGGGTCCAGCGGTTTGTAGTGGAGGTGACTCTCAATCCCGATACAGCACATTTCCAACCTCATCCTGTCTGATGATGGGAAACATCACGGTGATGTGAGGAAGAACCTTCCAGACAACTCTGAGAAATTTTACAGACGCATTAATGTTTTGTGAAAGCAGAGTTTTGCTGTTAGGTTCAAGTTAAAGGGAAAACTGCCTGAACCAGAGCAGTGGCCAAAGAGTTGATCAACTGGAAGGGACGAATCCCACCGGGCCCCGATGATGGCTTCTGGACCGTACAGTTAAGAAATGGAGATGAGCTCATGGCTCATAATGATAATAAAGTCCATCTGTCTCTGGAGTTACATCCTCAGAAGGTGGGAGTGTTTGTGGATTATGAAGAGGGTCTGGTCTCCTTTTATGATTTAGATTCTGCAGATCTTTATTCCTTCGCCGGCTGCTGCTTCACTGAGAAACTCCTCCGATTCTTTAGCCCCTGTACATAGAGCTACGGTAAAAACTCTGCTCCTCTGATCATCTCTCCCATCGATCACACTGATTAGTTCCAGAATAAATGGTCATTCACAACCAAAGTTCTGCTTAACTCGATAATATTAGAATGTCAGAATGATTAAAGAGCACTTTATTATTCACATGAAATGCTACCATGTGTTTGCGATTGAAACTAAAATACGTTAAATTAATACATACTCAGTAAATACTCAAATTCAAAATTAACCTTAAACTTAATACTTAGTCCTTTTTGCTTTGCATTTTCAGGATCTAATCTCTTTACACTGACACATATGCAAAGTACGTTTTGTACTTTTGTTTTTACTTTTATTCAACTTTTATTCAAGTGAAAACAACAGTGACACGCTGCCTGTATTATGAATAACCTGCAGATAAGGAATTTAAGAAAACTTCTCCTCTAAAATGAAATTTTTTTTTTTAATTTTCCACTGAAAACAGTCCAAGCTCTTTGGACTCTCTAACAAACAAAGCCTCAACAGCAAAACGAGACTCCTTTTTGTGTAATAAAACGAATTAACAACTACAAATAAGAAGTATTTTGTACACAACACTAGGAAAAGTCAAAGTCACTGCATCAGAAATGTAAAAAATCATAAAACAGAACTTTGAGGCCGACGGTTCAGCTTCAGTAGTCTGTGCTGAAATGCTTGTTGACTTTGAAAACAGAAATGTAGACGGTGAGGCTGATGAGGAAAAACTGCCTCTGCTCTTTCAACCAGACCAGCTTCATCTTCACCTGACCATCCGGGTTCTGGTACTCCATCAGAAAGTGCTCGCCGCTGTAGTCGAAGGACAGCGCCTTCTTCGCCATCGTGATGTAAATGGGCGAGCTGACGCACCAGAAGGGTTTCTGGAACTCATCCAGCAGCGTCAGCGTCATGATGCAGCAGTTCTACGCGACGTAAGAAAGAACCATCAGAGCTGAAAAAAGGGACGCGACCCTTTTTTACCCCCCCAGCAGTTGAGCCAAAATAAAGCTTAACTTGCTGACTTTTAAAACAGATGTAAAACAGATGTTTTACAACCACAATGTGTGCAGTTTGGCTGGCTGAATTATTACAGTATCAGTGTAGTGCACTTTTTTTTTTTGATTATTTATAGATAGGTACAGTATATGTGAGCAGCTGGAGAATTAAACTAATACGGTAAGTTCAAAGATAAGAGGTTAGAATAGGCAAATATAGGATCTATGAGAATATTTTAATAAACATTTCAATTATTAAGGAGTAGCCTAACACCAGATCCA
Organism: Xiphias gladius; assembly: GCF_016859285.1. Classification (NCBI taxonomy): domain Eukaryota; kingdom Metazoa; phylum Chordata; class Actinopteri; order Istiophoriformes; family Xiphiidae; genus Xiphias; species Xiphias gladius. The sequence continues at coordinate 2,068,244 of NC_053401.1, read as the reverse complement.
GTACATTGGTTCTGGTCCCAGTCCGTAGTGTTCATTACAACTGACCTTATCTCCCTTTCTCAGAGATTCTGTCCACTAGAGCAAAAATAACTCGTGACGTTGCCTGGCACGCCACGGCCCCCGAGGTACAACGCAACGGCACACTGACCCTCATCCGTGACATGTATATACAGAAATCCACCGATGTAAGCGTGGAGTGTGTGGAGTTGCAATATGCAAAGATACGAAGAGATTGAAAGTAGCTGCAGTGTTGATCGGGGTTACATTGTTTGGTGTCAGTGTGTTTACTGGCATCATTCACTACCTGCTACGCCGTCTTGAGAAGTGAACCGGTCGCGTCCCGTAGAAAATGAATATGATCACGAACTTCGCTTCGTCCCGCACCACTTGCAACTGTCTGCCGCTGTTGCCAACGTTCTGCAGCTCAGGCAGATTCCGCCAAAATGAACACGTCTGCAGTGCGTCGGTCGGTGTCAGAGGGAATGGGAGCAACCGTCGGACAGAACTATTGAGTGGGTGGGGGCTGTCTGGGATCGAATGCATCCTTTTTAATCTGCGAAGGGGGCGTGTCGGAGCCAAAACGGGACTTTAAAGGAGTGCAACATTTTATGAAAAACGTCTTATCAGAAAATTCCGAGAGTCTCCGCGGCGCGGCAACCTCATGGTGACAAGATCCCGAGAAGTTACTCCATCAGGCCAAGAAGAAACAAGAAACAGTCTGGTACATAATCCACCATAAGACCACAGCAAGTCATTAAAACACTTCAGTTTTCGTGCAGATTAAAACCAGAGAGAGATCCTGTTTTAGTTCTAGTGGGCTTCAGTGGAGCTACCTCCAGACAGAACCAGACAGAACCAGTCCGGCTCTTTCCCCCTGTTTCCAGTCTGTATGCTAAGTTAAGCAGAGACGACTCTGGGGAAAACCAAGTCCCTCGAGCGTCACTGTATTAGGAAGATTGTTGGTTTAGGCTGAAATTTTATTATACCTGACCTGAGCTCGTAACAGTGGTTTTGAACCGGATCTTAAGCAAAGGACAGTGATTGGTCAAAACATTCTTCACATTTGTCTGTAACATTGCGGGGGACGGACAAAATTGCCCTCAGCGTTGCAGAGACAGGGTGTGTTGTGTCCTGAGTGTTCACTGGACCGCCGTACCTCCACTGAGCCCTCCAGCGCCTCGCTCTTCCAGGGCAGCTTGACGCTTCCAGACAGCGACCTGTGCTGGGACAAGTTGGTCCTGTTGATGACCTTAAGCTCCACCAGTCCATGCTGGATCGGAACTGAGCAAAACAACACAACACACGTTAGGGTTTTTTTTTTTTAATCAGAATAGACAGGATAGTTCATATCACCAATGTCAGTTATATTTACTCACTCAAGATTCTGAGTCAGAATTCTGAGACTAGTTTAACTTCTACGAAAGTAGAACATTTTGTGGTAAAAGTCCAAAGTTCTGATGTTGCAGTCAAGAGTCAAGATCCACAGGTTTATGTCAGAATTAAGAAGCCACTTTCAAAAATGTAAAGAAAAAAATAAAAACTTATTTTAAATTGAAGTGTCTGAATGAAATTACATCCACAATTACGATACATTGCGTTTAAATTTCAGATCTGATTATGCAACCAAATGACCTGTTAATTAGACCAGACAAAGTGATCAGGCTACCAGACTGGTATGAAGTGGAACCACCCAGCCCCTAAACAACGGATGAACATGGGAATATTTACGTGATGGAAAAAACTGACGTTTTCACTGAAGAATTTCCCAGAAACGGGAGAAATGGACCAGCTTCACTGCAAACAGTGGGAACCCAATCATGTGTGGATCTGGATTAATCTAAACACAATATACTCATAAAAACAGTTGAGGAAGATATTCATACCCCACTTTGTCCCAGTGTTTTGTTGATGTTTGGTTTTCTCATTTGCAAAATATTCTTAAATCAATACATATTTAAAAAGTGACTAAAAAAGGCATCAGATTACTTGTTTAAAAAAAAAAAAAATGCTGGATTACCAGTGCCACAGGAGAGCTGGCGGAAGTGTCCCGACATGATCTCGGTGCCGGTGTTGTGCAGGACAAAGTGCAGAGTGTAGTTGTGGAGACCAAACTCAGGGTCCAAGTTATACACGGGGGGCCGGTCCACCGGTTCAGAGTACGGGCTGCAGGGAAAAAGACAAACCGGGTGAAAAGCAGCAGAAAGACCTGAACGGCGCAAAGAAGAGACGATTCTTCGGACTTAACAATGTAAAAATGTAACTGGGTTGATCAAATGTATCTCAAATTTAAATTTCTCAATAGCCTTGTACTATTAAATCTTATCTTGTGCTTTAAGGGAGACTTTGTAACATCTGTCCTGGGACTACAGATGAAAAATAGCTTCTCGGCTGATGTTTATTAATATGCACTGTCCCTGTCAAATAAACTCCATCCCCATCCACGATTGACTTTCAACACATTTTTAAACATTAAGCTTCAGGGAAACTCAATGTTCAACAGAAAGATAATAATCAAATAAAAAACGTAATAATGGGGTGTGTGCCCCCCCCCCCAGTTTGAGAGCCACTGATCTAATTAATAGATTTACTGACATTTTTAAAAGCAATTAAAAGTGAGACTGATCTGAAACATGTTTGAAATTTTAAAAAATGTTCAAAGGTTTATTTTAAATTATGGAATTTGCTCTTAACTTTGAACTAGAGCATTTTAACATGATGTGATGAACACTGCTGTAACTAAGAACTAGTTCCCACCAATGTCTGCCTCCAGTACTTTATCTTGTTCTCACTATTTTCTGAGCTCCTCTGCCAATCCCTCCCTCTGAAGGAGATTATGATTTTTTTTCCCCATTATTAGCATGATGAGTAAAATAAATGACTTGAAATTATTAGAAAAACATGTCTTTGCAGACATATGTGGGAGTTCCACCCTCATCTGCGTTGTCAGCCGGGTCGGTAAAGTTGCAGCGAGTCCACACTGTGATCAACCATCATACTGACTGCAGCTTCAGCAGAGTCATCACTGAATCTCTACTGACTGAACTTTACACAACCTGCTGGACAAATATAATAATTTGACTCAGTTCACATCTGGATACTGTGTTGTTTTGTTCCTGCTCCGATGAGAAGCAAACCCACCAGACTGGAGATCCCAGCAGACTCTTCTCCACCAGTTTGTGGAAGTGCAGGGTGACCATGATGAAGGCAACACTGCTCTGACCCTACACACACACACACACACACACACACACACACACACACACACACACACGTTCACTTTTATTTTTGTTTATGTTCACATTATAAAAACACGAGAGCCCGGACCCTGGATACAAAAAGACACTGACGTTTCTGTGGACGCAAAAGCAACAGAGGTCTCTACAAAAACGACCTGGAGACGCTAATGTGGACGCAAATCGTTCTCAACCCAAAAATTAGACGGTTTACCATGCTCACTGTCATGTCAACACACAGACCTTTACCTTGAATTCCTGTAAAGATTCTGGACTCTCCGAAGACAGAGGAAGTCTTCAAGCATCATTTGGTCTCCCTAACGGAGACTTACCCTCCAGATGCCCACGATGACACCCGGTGACAGATGCATCAGTTTGATCAGTCGGTCTTTGCCAATGAAGTGACCGGGCTGAGTCTTCATGTCCAGCTTTAAAATCAGAGATCGCCAGTCAGGCCTGATGGAGGACAAGAGGGAGGACAGGAGGAGGTGTGTCAGATGTGTGGTGGAGGAGAGGACGGGTATGAAAGGAGGCATGGAAGGTGGAGGAAATGTGTCTGACCTCCTGACTTCGGGGCTCTTCAGCGTCTCCTTCCTGACTCCATGCAGGTGGATGCTACTGATGTGACGGTAGCTGGTGAGGTTGCCCCCGCCCCAGCGGATGACCACCGAGGACTCGAAGAAGTACGCTCGGCTCGGCTCCAGCGTTCTCTCCCGTCCCCAACAATCACACACCGTCAGCTCCCAGCTGACATTCAGGTTCCTGGGAAAACCACAACACGGGGCTGAAATAAGACGATATGACTAATACTCAAGATTTTCCAATTCCTCAACTCCTTTAAAGAGGGAGCTACTTTGATTCACAGCCTTGAAAAGCCAATTTTGGATAAACCTAAAACCTGATGCTGCTGTAATAGCCAACAGGAACAGAAGGTATACATGGTTTTCAGTTGAAGAAAAAAGAACTTTTAAAGCAAATAATGGTACAACTGAGCTACATCTCGCATTTAAAATCCAGTTTTCTTCTCGTACCTGAGGACCCACTCTGTCTGCCTGGGCAGCCCGGTGTATGGACTGATGTCTCTCAGCTCTCTCCTCCACTTGCTCATCTCCTGTCCAGCCACAGTCCTGAAGAACATCCTCTTCCAGCGGCCCATCGAACTATCCCCCACCTCCACCGGGCCCTCCTTCATCGCTACGTCATCCACCGACTTCGGCTTCCACGTCAGACTCCCAAATTCTGACATGTAAATCTTATGCCACATGACACTACAGCGAAAGAAGGTCACAGGTAGACAATGGCTGCAGAGAAGTGCCAATCACGGTGTTAACAAGTCCTATTGTTCGTTATAAAAAACTTTATTTAACACAGGGTTACAATTAATTACAACAGTCTGTATATCCAGTAGAGACCGTACCAAAAAAAAAAACAGTACAAACTTTAGTTTCAGTCATATACTTAGTGATTCGGGCTAACCTAAAACACACCCATGCACATTATCGGCCTGCAGCTGCTTCACAGTCAGAGCCCTCTGTCTGCTTCATAATAAAAGCCTCACATTGTGTATTTCACAGGAACAAGAATCTCACCCAATGATTTCAAGGTAAAAGCCCCTGATCTGCTTCACAGAAGAGGCACTCCAGCTCCTTCACAGTAAAAGCCCTCCAACAGCTTCACAGTAAAAGCCTTCCAGGTGCTTCACAGTAAAAGCCCTCCAACAGCTTCACAGTAAAAGCCCTCCAACAGCTTCACAGTAAAAGCCCTTCACAGCTGATGAGAATCTGGTGAAAGCAAAGCATGAAGCATGGAGGTAATCTGGAGAAGCAGCTGCAGGCGCGAGAGGGACACGTTATTGTTTGACTCAACCTGCAAAGCTAAGTTGCTATTAAAGACTGTCTACATCTAAATCTTCACAGATCTTGGGATGGTTAAAATCACGTGCAAGAACCACTAGCACTTTACGTCTGCAAGATTCAGTATTCAATATTTAGGAAATCCCCTGATGTGCAGGACAGTTATGACTATTGATTAAAAATACTCTCTGACTACATGGGGAACTAAGTTGACTCTGTCAGCCTTACTCATCATTGGCAAGCCGGTGGAAAAGTTTGCTGACGTGACTGATGCAGAACAGCGACGAGGCGTCCAGGTAGGACAGAATCTTGATCAGAATCTCAGGCGGCAGCCTGAAGAAGAGGCAACGAGGCATTACTGCAAAGAACCGACACCGTTGGGTTTATTCCACCCGTAGTTTAGCCAGTCAACTTACTGCTTATTACTAAATTATATCACCCTCTCGCAGAACACACCTGCAATTCACAGACATGTAGTGGGCCAAGAAAAAAAAATTATTAATATTCAAATTTAAGCAGTAATTCATGGCACGTGTTTCAAAAAGGAAAGATGATCAAAATAATGACGATATTATGTGGACTGTCTAGTCGCTTAGCTGACCGGGCTTTGTCAGTGGATGGTCAATAAACCTGAAACTGACAAGATTCCCAACAATTTATTGATCGTTTTGATCAATTATCAATTCAAAAGTGTTGACGTTGGCTTGGTTTTTCTTTGTCTGGTAGCATCATCATCATGAGAGGACTATTTGAAGTTAGAATGAAAATAAGAGCAAAAACTGGAGGAAATGTAAGATCATAAATTAACAATTCATTCAGACTCTTCAAACGAGTTTAAGTATAAAAACATCGGATGATTCATGAGCACATGACTGTGTAAATTTCAGCTGTGAAAAGCAGAACCTGCAGTGTGTTGTCAGTTTATTTTTAAAGCACGATAAGGAATCTGAAACAAACATGGCGGTACAGACGGTTCTGATTTATCCGGCTTTAGCTAGCTCACCTCTCCACTAAATTTTCCTTGGATGGAGGAGTTCGGATTTTGGGGAAATCTGCTTTCTTTTTCTCCGTTCTTGCTTCTGGGCAGCTGGCATACAAATAAAAATAATAATAAATTGCCAGGATGAGATTAAAGTCCTTCAAAGAAGTGTGAATGATGCTTTAGCATAGCAGACGGGTCACCTGCGACCACTCCCGCTGGCCGGGCTCGGCGCTACCTTCGGCCGCCTCTGCTTCCCTCTGCCGCCCGCCCGTCTCTGGTCCGGATCCGCCTGTCCTCCGCCCGGACCTGGCTTTCCCCTGCCACGGACCGGCTGTCGTCCGCCTGGAGCCGGCTGGGCGGGGTGCCTCTCCAAACCCGCCAGAAGACTCCGAAAGAACTCCCCCCGTCCCGCCGCCATCGTCACGGCGTTGACTGATTTTTGCCGCCAATCGCGACTTCCGGTCAGCTTCATTTTCAACGATAAAAGCCTCAACGGTTGGTCGATGACAGCCATGTTTTATTTATTACTTAAATTTCCCCCATTTATCCAATAAATTAACATTCATCATTTATAGGCCTTAAAAAAAGGTAAAATTCCACAGGCTGATCCGTGAAGGCCGAAAAGATAAAGTTTTACTTGTTATGGTTTCCATCAAAACCTTTACATGATATTTCATAAGTCTCTTGTTGGAATTCATTCACATGAGTTCTTCTTTGCCAAACGACACATGCTGCTGAACTCTGTTAGTCCAGACTGATTAATGGGGGGGGGGGGGGTACATCGATTGCACTTCTGTGTAACTGCTGCAATAAATGTCTTTTGTGACATGTGAGGTACTTAACGATATTACACTGCTCACCTGTCAAGTTATCTGTTGTTGGAGCTTTGGCTCGTATTGTTTATTTATTTTGACTCTGAATTTCTTCTCATGGTGTAGTTGGAATTTGAATGCAGACGTGGTCCGGTAATGCGGCGTATGACCAGGCCCCAGGAAGAAAAGCCTCTCTTCTGGTGAAGCTACGAGGGAGCCACTCAGTTGTCAACCGTGTTCAGGCTTCTTAACAAGTTTCCTTTCAGGAGCAAAAAAAAAAAAAAAAACATGGCTACGGCATCCCAACTTTTGCCTGAGTCCTTTGACTTTCTAAGGAGGAATGTCAGTGTTGATGACACCAAGCAGCCCCACCGGCGGCAAAGTCATCCAGAAACTCAGTAAACCCTCTTCGACCCGACCAGTGGGTCTGCTGTCTTACCTAAAAACAAAATCAGTCCAAGAGACGGCGTGGTGATGTGTCTTCTGCTCACATAGGTAGCTCTGCTATTTTGTGTTCCTGTGTAAGTGTTACATAAGCATGCTCCTCTCCATAATTTAACCAAAAGCTGGGAAACCTGACACCACACACACACTCACGCACACACGCCCATCGACCCAACAATCTTCATTGTCAGCGCACAAGGCTGGCCAGGGGCAACGCCAGCAGAGCTCTCTGACTCTCTGATGTAAACACCTTGTTGGTCTCCAAGCAGCTTGATAAACAGTCCCACGTTGTGTAAAGTGATGATGTCCTCATATGGGAAACACCAGACCGGGCCTGGATGAGGAGCTCCGCTCTGCTCTGCTCTGCTGCACCTTGAGCATTGTTTGTTTTTTAGTCTTCTGGGACTCGACGCACAGAAAAACTTTCATCCTCAGTGGCTCACACCTATTTTTCCTCCGAAAGGGAAACATCGGCCTCCGGGGTTTGAACTTCCTCTGGATTTTGCGGTGAGTGTCACTGGTTTTACCATTACTTAGTTGAACTGGCAGCGTTTTGTGAAACATAAGTGTTGTTGCTATGGTTACATGCAGCTTGACAATCCTTTAGTATAACAGCGATTAAATAATGTTATTAGTTTGACAAAAAGAAACAGAACTTGAGTCAAGGTTTACCACTTAAACAGATTAACAGATAGGGAGCAATAAAAAAATGGGGGAAAAACATTAAATTGTATGAATGAAATTCAAAAACTATTCACATTATGCACATTACACAACCTGGTGCAAATATTTTTGCCAGTACGAACATGTACGTGCAGAACTAATGAGTCCAGTGGTGCAGCTTTGTTAGGTACGCCCGCGTAATCTAATTCAGACCAATACAGCTGTCTTTCCATAAAGTGCGTTCATTCAGTTGCATACTTTAGCAATGGGGTTCAGAGTTAGCGATGGTGTTGTGCCGGACTGCAACCTAGTCAGAGGTGTTCCTAATATTCTGAGCACTCAACGTACGTAGACAAACAGGACAAAATACATGAATAGAAACAACACCACCTTTAACTACGACTTCAGTAATAAACATATAACTGAAACTACACATTTAAGCCAATGAGACTTTACAATGGACCAAACGCTGGACACTATACACTTTGTCAAGGCAGAATTTATGGCAGAGCTGTTGTACTGAATTATATTAAATTGTACAGTTGTGCAATTGAATACAGGGGCATCTGAGTGTATATGTAAATGTAGCAATATCGATATAAGTAGTAGTACAATATAATCCACATATGAGAAAACATACACAGCAGTTTTAGACATAACAATCTGTGCATAAAAAATACGGACCATTCACACAATTTAATGATAGAAATAGAAAAAGAATATTGTGAAATAGTAAATAAAAGTAGCCTTAGTAATATAATATAATGTTTATAGCGTGATAAATATAAGAGGATAATATAATGCAGTTTCGTTTTGTGCCATAATGTATGTATATTATAGTTGAGTTTTTACAATAAACAATAAATAAATAAAAATCAATACATTAATACATACTGAAAGGGAACATCTACTACTACTACTTCAATGATAGATAGATAGATAGTTAGATAGACTATATACTGTACATTGGTGGCAATATAATGTACTATAATACACTGTACATCACTGCAAGTCAGTCTCTATTAGTCTATTATACTGAATATAATAATAAATAATAATAATAATATTAATAATGATACAATTATTGAACTGTTTGTAATGTGTCCATTGTCAGCTTTGCAGTAGAATTGGCACATTAGCATTAATATCTTTATTTCTATTATTTCAGAAAGTTTCTTATAATGTTTACGTGCATTAGGCGAAAATAATATTTACATTTTAAAAACCGCATTTATGATAAAACTTTGAGAGCGGAGGAGGAACTCCATGTTAAAAACAGTACATTTAAGGACGAAAAGGGAGATATTTTGTTAGTTATTGCGCAGCCTGAAGGACTGAGGGGACGGATTAGAAAGAGGAGTAGGAGTAGGAGGAGGAAGAGGAGGAGCTGCAGATGGAGGAAGAGGAGGCGTCCTGGCAGTCGGTGCCCAGAGGAGAGGAGCGGCCGCCATGTTAACCAAGAAGCCCGGAGCCTCGGTCCTTCCGACGGGTGAGCACATCCTTTGTAGGCGGCTGGAGGGCGACTGGGCCCGGCCGATGCGGCGGAGACACGCCGCCGCTTCCGCCCCGATCACCTCCGTTGAATCCAGTGTAAACTAACGAGTCGGAAAGGAGAGCAACGGAGACCGGGCGAAGGGCTGGGAGCTTTGCTAGCTAACCAACGGGCAGGGATGGAAACAGACTCGGTGTCTGCTTCTCTGTTTATTAAATTAACTGTAATCTCGTGAAAGGGAGACGGGGGAGAAGCCGTGGCATGAAGGTAGAAACTAAAGTGATAAAAAAAAGAATAATAATAATAATAAAAGTTGCTCCAGACGTCTTCCGTCCCACGTCTGACGGGTTTTATTTTTAGCCAGCTAACCAGCGGATAGAGAAGGCTCCCCGGGCGAGCCTGCCTGCCGTCTACGGCCACTTTGTTCCCGATTTTCACCGCTTCTGAAAGCCCTTAACAACAGCGCGGCCGGTTAAAGACACTTCTCCGGTGCCTCTTAGCTTCGTGTGTGTCGGCCCGACACGGCACTCGGTGCTGTTCGGCGTGTATTATGCCCGTGAGTGTGTGTTTTTTTTTTTTTTCGGTGGCTGGGTCATTTTTGGCCCTCCAGCTCGGCAGACAGAAATTAAGCTTCGGTTCAGTTCAGTCAGAGGTCAGTTGGTTCCCCTTCGATGTTTTAACCCCCACACACAGATTTCATCTTCTAAAATAACATTTAAGTAGCAAACACACGCTACTGCGTTTCTCAAAACGCGTAATAATACCTGTCACAGGTAATATTACACGTTTATACTCGATGTAAAAGCGGCTGCTGTGGCTTTGTGTTAGTCTGAAACTGTTGGGGTGATTGTTTTACAGCTTTATAAGCTGCTCACGTCTCTATTTATCCCATTGGAAGAGATTGTCTCCGTTCCCTGGAGGGTTTCTAGCATGGTGGTGGTTGTTTACAGAATGTCATAATGATGCATCGCCATTTAATTGTAAATACCTTTATGTTTCTTTGGTTACATGTGGCAACTAGAGCCTGTCGGTGGGGCTGATATTACCGGCTGACCCCAAGCTCATCCATACTGGCAAGGGCAGCAGGACAGTGGGTGAGTGGCACGGTATTGCTGCTCGGGGGCAATTTAGAAAAACACTGGCTAGGTCTCCAACCAAATCCAGTGCAGATTTCTACCGGGATTTCAGGAAAAACCGCTAAAGGGAAATGCTGGTTTCCATCCACGACCGTTGTGCAAATGGTAGGGATTGGTTTCGTCGAGTTTAACGTTGGGTGCCAGTAAACTACTGCAGAAGATCAGGGTGCAACGGGATGACCGTAATTAAGAGGAGAAAAAAACGTAAAAGACACGATGGAAATATGGCATTAATGTTTGTTTCGTGTATTAATGTGACGATGGTCACAAAAACAGGAAGATAGCAACCCACCTGTTAAATAGCCACAGTTAAATAGTTTGTTGAGCCGGGGAGCACTGAAAACCTCATTATCATCACAGTATTTTACCTTTCACTTTCACTTTTTATATCAGCCTCAAAAATCCAGTATCAGTCAGGCAGTGGCTGTAATAGCATACATGTCTTACTGTAAGTCATCCCAAGACAACTGCTGTCTGTTAAAGCAACAAATGTTAGTTTTAACTAACAATATCTTTTGAGTCAGTTGTAAGACGAGCCACCACCAGGTAGCTGACCCGACCTAGCTCTGATCCAGTATCACGATCCTGAAGGGTCATCTACAGGAACCCTGGACGTCTCCGTCTTCTCGGACGTTTTTAAAGTTTGATACAGGAACAGCTTTGAAAATACGCACTAACCCAATTGGTCGGTTGTGTTTTTAGCATCTTTTTCTAAGGAACAGCAGGAAATCAGACGGGCAATGTTGAGGCAAAGAGAGAGAGAGGGGTGTGACATTCAACCAATGGCTAAAATTCGAATCGAAGTTATGTGGTATTCGTCTGAAACTGCTCGGCCAGCACGACATCCCGTCTCAGCAACTTTTTAGGTGGATAAAACGTATGTCAGCTGTGTGTAAATTAACTAAAACGCGAGTTATTCTGACACAGAGCGCTAACTTCTCTTGGAGTCGGTGTCAACCATGTAAAATTTAAAAAAAAATCAAAGATGACCTCTTTCTTACTTACGGACTTGAGTGCTTCTCAGCAGCGGTTGTGGCTGCCTCCGGTTTTTGTTACTCTGAAAACTCATGTTAATGCACATGTAGTTTTTGGGCTTTAATAGTAGCTATTCTAGTGTAAACACGGGCTAAGCAGCCGCGGGACCACCGCCAGCCTGCGGTTGGCCTGCTTGGTAACATCAGTGTTGTTGCGGTTTGGACACCGATTATCGTCATGGAAACACAGGATCCTTAGGTAGCCTTGTGGTGACTAGTCAGGTGTTTTCACAGCATTGTCAGTGTGTTGACATGAATGAAGCTACATGAATGTAAACACAGGCAGCTATCCCGTTAACTAGCCTGTTAACTATCGCGTTAACTAGCCTGTTACGTAACGGTAATATAAATGTAGCTCAGAGGTTATTAATTGTAATATTTATAGTTGCCATGTGATCACTTTTACAGTCATGCAGCTCAGACAACGGCTGACACAGGGTAGTGATTATTACCACAGTGTACATTAGCCGTTTTTTCGGCCTCATTGTAGCTACACATTATGTCAGCATGTTTTTTGGAGGCTGATTTCGTTGTATGTTTGTACTAACAGTAGTAGGACAGCAGAACCACTCTCTGTCCACAATATCTACAACCAGTTCATTAGTGGTTTAAGTTTGTAGTCAGTGTTTCTTCCTGCAGGCTTTGTGGCGACAGTTTTTGCTGCTTCAGGCACCGTTTTCAGTTTTGTTCCATTTTGTGACCCGGTTTCATACAGTCCACCAACTCTGTAAAACATCTAACGATTATTTTAATTACTGATTAACTTGCTGGTTTTTTTTCCAGATTAATCAATGAATCTTTTGTCTATAAAATGACACAACGTAGTGAAAAATTGTAATTTTCCCACAGCTCAAGATGACGTCTTCAGGCGTCTCGTTTTGTCCCAAACCCAGAGATAGCCAGTTTACTGCCATTTGTGAAAAAATCGTCACATTTGAGAAACTGAAACCAGCAAATGTTTGGCATGTTGCTCAGAAAATAACTAAACCACTAAAAACTAAAATATTCTACTATCGGAATATTTGTCGATTGAGTTTCTGTCGATCGACTAATCAATTAATTGACTTATTGTTGTTGCAGCGGGTTTAGGTTTGTTTTCCAGTTGTGAGCAGTTCTTACATTTCTATTGATATCACCACACCACTCAAATTTTACAACACATGCTTGGATTTTTAATTTCACTTAAGTTATTTTTAGGTTTTTACAGCGTGAATATGCTACACTCTTAAAATGTTGTAGGAAGGAGTAGATGCTATGCAACCCGGAATCAAATAAACGCCAGTGATTCATCTACAGTGGGCCAGTGAGGGTCAGAAATAAAAGGTCAGCAGGTTGAAATAATAAAAGAGGCATCTTCCCCTCGCACCCTCCTCACCTGTAATTTCCAGGTAACTTCCTTCCATGCATGCGGTCACGTTGCTGCAAACTTTCCCCACTCGTCCTGTCGAGCAGCATGCCGAGGTGCTCGCCGGCACTCTGGCATTTCCAGCTCGGTGTCGGGTTCGCATTCATCACGCTGCTGTTCCACTCTGACAGTGTGCATCTGTCAGGCTCACAGCGAGGGATACTGTGCTGGCTCTCCAGTATAGAGCCTTGGTACATTATCGGTATGTACTGTAGAGGCAGAGTACTGTATCGTTAAATGCTGTAGAGGTGGGGGTCCCGTGGAGCCGCTGAAGGGCTGAGAGGCCACTGAGAAACAGTTTGAATTAGAATGTATGAGGCGGTATATTTTGCAGTTTAGCAAAACTAAAGGATTAAAATACATAAGTCATATAAAACTAAAAATGCCACCTATAAAACATATACAAACGTATTTTTTCATATTACACATCTGGAGACGTACCCTAATATCGATATGCTTGTGACGAGCCAGCATAAGCCGATAATAGCAGCCATACTGATATTGATCGCGCTCCAGCTTGAATGGGCTCGTGTGTTTTTGTTGGGTATATTTAGTAAACTGCACTGTACAGTGTGTCTGTGTCATTTTTAGGGTTGAGCAATATGAAAGTAGATACGTTGAGATAACAGAAATTTGCCAACCGTCAGAGATTTATTCCGCAGAAACGATATATTTAATATCTTCAGCTGTACTAGACCATCGTGGGTGTTTAAAGAAAGTTTAATTTCCTGCATGCATGTGTACGAACAGATCAGAGCTCGATTTGTCTATTTTAATATCAGTATTAATCATTTCTCCAACATTGGGCAAGGTTTCAAATCCATGAGTAAGAGAGCTTATCACAGTTTCGGATTTCAATGTGATTTTTACAGTTGATGCGATGTAAAAATGTACCGTGATTTCTTTCGGTGTTTCATTAGCTGAATGGGCCAAAAACAGGCATTGTTTCTTTTGATATTATCTAAAAACAATGTCTCCATTATTTTGCAGAATATGTGCTACATCATTATATAGATATTACAATACAAAGTCACAAAAAAAGTGATAGAGGATTTTGTTTATTTTGCTCCCCGTTGTGACTTTTATGTTGCTTATGTGCAGCTCGTGAGACACTGAGACAGACAGTGAAAAGTACCAATTTTAATTTCCCAGACCCCAGTGTGACGTTCTCAGATTGTTTGTTTCGTCAGACCAACAGCTCAAAATACAAAAAGTTTCAACTTACAATGATATAAAACAGAGAGAAGCAGAAGATCCTCGCACATGCGAGGAGCTGGAACCAGAGAGCAGTTGCTATTTCTGCTTCGCTTAAACGATTAAGCGATTGAGAAAACTCCTCATGTTTTCTGCCAATCAACTTACATACTTTATACGCATTTTATTTATAGAGCGCTTTTCAAGATACTCGAAGACGCTTTACACGGAAGAAAAATACCACATGATATAAAACACACTATGAGCACAAGAACCCACTAAAATATCAGTTAAGTAACTAATCATTTCAGCAGTCGTCCGCAGGAAAGGAAGGAGGCTCCGATCCAGGGCTACAGAGCAGAACAGATGAAAACTGTAATCAAGGTTTGAGTGCCTATGTATTGATAACGCTATCAGAATATATTGTGATATTTATTGTTGATGTGAAGAGGCAATAGAGGCTGCATTGTTTTAGTGCAGCCTGTGTGTGCTGCGTCTGCAGTTTTAATGCCAGCTTGAGAACAGTCTGGAGTTTGTTGCGTGCTCATTACCAGTATTCGAGTCACGGTGCGTGTTTGTGGCTGCGCTGTTTGTATGTGCTTTGCCGTGCGGTTGTTTTACAGCATGTCGGCAGCGTGCCGTGTTTTAGTGTCTCTCTCTGAGTCGTCCTCATTAGCAGGATTACAGTGAGCGTTAAGATTAAAGGCAGGGAGCAGCAGCAGCAGCAGCAGCAGAGACCATCTGTCTGCTTTAACCTGCACACTGAAAGCTGCTGAGAGGCGGACGGTGGCCTGTGAGGGTCTGCATCTCAAAGGTCGATCGGGGCTCGTCTCCATTCAGTCGTGCCACTGCTTTGATAACCGTTTCCATGACTCAGCAGTAGAGCCTGACCGATATATCGGTCGGCCAATATTGGCCTGTCAAAGATATTGTGTATGTGTGTGTATATATTATGTACATATACATATATATAGGCCAATATATCAATATCGGAATTCACTCCCTAAAATCGTCAAAATTGGACTTTATTGTTTATACTTAGTTAGCATGCAGGTCACACTGACGACGGCTCAGCTGGTCCTGACGCATCTGGCACGCGACTTTTTGGGGGTCATCTTCACAAATCTGAAAGCTACGCCAGACGCTTGACTTTTTCGACATCCTGCTAGCGTAGTTGCAACTTGTAAGTCTGTCATGGGGTCACGTGTCACCCTCCCATTGTCAGTGCTGGTAACGTGACTGCGTCACGTGACGCACGAAACTGTCGCGAAGACTGAATGTCCATACCTGAGAATAACTACTAATAATCAATGTTCATGCATAATGAGTAATATTGGATTACTATTTCTTATTACCTCGGCTGTTGGGGATTTTTGTGGTAACATATATAATAACGATTAAAAAGTTTAAAAAATGTTGCCATGGAGGTTGATTACCATGGCAACAGTCGGAAGCTTTCAGCCATTCAGGTCAGCCCTAGTTCCAGTTCCTCAAATGTGAGGACTTTCCGGCTTTGTCTGTTTTACATCATTGTAAATTGAGTATCTTTGGGTTTTGGACTATTGGTTGGAAAAAAGAAACAAACTGAAGACCTTGGACATTTTTCACACTTTTCTAATATTTTGTAGGAAAATAAATTAACCTAGAAAGAAAAATTAATTAGCATCCTTTGTTAATCGATTAAACGTTAATCTGACAAGCCCCACTTTTTTAAACCTAAATTTCAGAAAAAATACCGTCTTATATTCGGGCCAACACGGTATCCTTTCTCTCCAGAGTGCTAGAGAACTCAGCATTTTTTTTTTCCTTCATTCGGCTTCAGCGCTGCACCTAAGTCTTATAATGGATGGGAGAACCCTGAAGAGGAGCGAGAAAGAGAGAGAGAGAGGGAGGCAGCCTATTTGGGATTATCAGGCTATATTAAAACTTTCATCCTCCTTAGACTGTATCAACCTGCAGGACCCACACAGACTCCAGACTCCTAAATTGATCCAGTCCTGGGTCACTCCGGTCCAAGGTTGTATCTTTGCCTTGCATTCCTGCTGACTTTTAACCCCACACATGCCACCGGTTTTTAAATTGATTTCCTATATTTCAGGCAGCGTTTGGTTTCAGTGGTTTTAGAGCTGCAACGAGTTTAATCAGCAGCTGTTTGGATAATTGATCAATCCTATCAGTCGATTTTCAAGCAACGGTTGAGCTGCTTGAGCTTCTCAAATGTGACGATTTGCTGTGTTTCCTTGTCGTATCTGAGAATAAATGGAATATCTTAAGGTTTAGGTTTTGTCTTAACTTGAGAAATTGAGAATGCCATTTCACGTTCTCTAAACAACTAATCGATCGCTCAAGAAAATAATCGTCAGATTGAGAATAATCGTTAGTCGCAGTTCAGAGATTTGTGTTTAACCTAGTTGAGCTCAAAGACAGGTAACCTAGAAAAATGACATCAAAACGAAAAAACAAAGCTTAATGATAATAGTCGAGTCAGAAGAAGCTATGCACTGCTTGTTTGTATCCGATTTCACTTATAAATGAACGACGTAGATCTGCAACTAACGATTGCTTTCAATGTCATTCAGTCTGCCAACTATTTTCTTGACTAGTCACCTTATAGTTTAGTCTATAAAATGTCGACAAAGGAAAAAAATATCCAACATATCCAGTTTAAAACCCAATGATATTCCATTTACAAAGCCATATTAACATTTGTGAGCCTGAAAACCGCCTTTTCTATATTGAGACGTGACTGACACAATCGATTATCAGAAAAGTTGCTGGTTATTTTTCTGTCGGTTAACTAATCGATTAATCGCTGCAGCTCTGGAGCAATGTCTCATTTAGGCTATGTCTGAGTGGCCAGTAATAGGGCTAACTATCCAGGGATAATTTGAACTAGGGCTGCAACTAACTTCCATTCCATTATTATTCTGACAAGTCTTTTCCAATTACAGCTCGGTCTACAAAATGTCAGAAAATAGTGAAAATTGCCAACAATTACTTACAATTATGAATTAATGGAATCATTTTAGTCATTTTTCTGTTTGTCGCTTCTTAAATGTGAGGATTTGCTGTTTTCCTTCTACATATATGACAGTAAATTAAATATCTTTACCTTCTGGACTGTTGGTCAGACAAAAACAAGCGAAGTAAAGGCGTCACTGTGGGTCTAAGAAATGTTGTGAATGGCATTTTTTCACAATTTTTTTTAACCTTTCATAGACAAAACGACGAACCGATCCAAGCGGCAGCAATTCTCAGTTGCAGCCATAGTTCTTACCGATGGTGTAGATGTTGAGATGGCTGTAAGGGCGTCTGCACAGCTTAATATACTCTTGTTATTTAACCATTGACCTTTTTTAGGTTTTGTAAATGAAATACAAATAACGTCATCCATGGGATCAGTGAGTGTTGCTTCCTCAGGGACGTCCTCTTGTGAAACAGTGTCTTTTTAGCAGTCTGTGGCATTTAGCACAAATGTAGGCAGGTGGGGGAATAAGCATTCGAGCGAAAAGATGACAGAGGTTATCCGAGTTCAGTGTTACGATAATAAAATTAAGACACTGAAAAAAACTGTACCGGTGTCATTCCAGCTCAGTGGTGAGAGTCTCTACTGTGTTTTGCTCTCGTTTACGGTCGCGTCTCCATCCCCTCCTCCGCTTTCTGTTTGACTGTGAGTGTGTGTGTGTGTGTGTGTGTGTGTGTGTGTGTGTGTGTGTGTGTGTGTGTGTGTGTGTGTGTGTGTGTGTGTGTGTGTGTGTGTGTGTGTCAGCCCCTCCCCACACACACTCAGAGCAGAGCGGAGCAGAGGAGAACCAGGCTGACAACTTGTTAACCTAAGTGCAATAAAAGCTTTCCAGCGAGTGTTACACGGTGGTAGGAAGGAGTCTGCTCCCCCCTGGTCAAAATTTCTGTTACTGGGAATAGCTAAGTGAGTAAAGGATGACCTGACCTCTCCAAAATAAAGTGAAAGGTGACAAATTTCTTTAATTTTATAAGCAAAATTACTTTTTTATTTCCATCTTTTTACAGTTTCAAAATAACAAAAAGGGAAAAGGGCCCAAAACAAGATTTTGGGGTCCCTGCACAGTCAGTGCTTTGTAACACCCCCTTTAGCAGGTCTCACAGTTTCTTCAGTCCGTGTTTGGGGGATTTTCATCCAGTCTTCCTTGTAAAAGGCTTCTAGTTCTGTGAGATTCTTGGTCCACCTCGCATGCACTGATCTTTTGAGGTCTACCCACAGATGACGTTAAGGTCTAGGGACTGTGAGGGCCATGGCCAAACCTTCAGCTTGCGTCTCTTAAGGTCGTCCGTTGTGGATTTTGAGGTGTGTTAAGGATCATTATCCTGTTGTAGAAGCCATCTTCCACAAATCCAGCCCCCCAGGGATTAACTTTGATTGGTGTTTTTATGAAAAGAAGTGGTTCACAGAATCGGTCTTGCACATCTGTAAAAAAGCTGTTTGTTATTTGTGAGGAAAGTAATGGCTCTTACGCCGTGGCTTGTCCAATTTGATTTTTGCTTTGATCCTGTTTTGTAACACAGGTTATGTAATTATGGTGTTTTCCACTGGTAAGTTAAAGCCTGGTGTGGTGTTTTTAGTGGGTTACTTTGCTTGGTTGCTGCAACTATTTGGTATATGTGCGCCAAAGCTTTTTTTACTGGCTATTTTGTTCGTGCTGTGACGGTTCTGATGCCATCGTCTGAATAGGCTTTTTGCTGTGGTTGTTTTGTGGTGGTTTCCCACACTTGTGCAGGCTGTTGTTTAGTAGTGCGCTTTAAAAAAAAAAAAAAAAAGATTTCAGATTGGAGTTTAGGTCTCAACGATTAAGCTGCTCAGCCTTGTCTTGATCGATCCCATCGCTGCACCAAAGGGCATCCAAAGAGCAAACTTATCACTTCACGTTTTCTGTGGCTGTGTCTTAAAATCTAAAGAAGAAAATGATCAAATCTTTGTCATAGTAATAAATAAGTTTTGCAAAAAAATGGAGGAAGAAACTAAAAGAGGAGCTGGTTTAAAGGGCTTAATGTAAAAGCACCTGCGGAGTTTGATGTTTATAAATGCATTTGTTTGTTGCCTCCGTGTTGTAATCTGTTGCTTGCAAGAAAAACCCAAGAGACAAATGTCGCTTTGACTCCTGAGTTAAGCCTCGAGTAAATTTGCGGTGGCGCCTGACATGTTAAAGTCTCCCTCTGAGGCATTTTTGCGGTGAGGCCTTGACAATTTGCTTCTGTCTGTCGGTCTGTATCTATACTGTGTGTCTGTGAGTGCCTCGGTCTTCCTCAGACGTAATGTATCTAATCTAAGACTGATTGGCTCTCACTCAATGAAAACCTTTGAGCCTTCCTGCCAAAGTCTACTCAAATAACCCACCAGTGTTGGAGGGATCCCGACCACTTTCTAATATGTTAGGAGATTGACAAGCATGTGCCCGATACACGTGTTACATAAGAGGCTCGTTTCGTGGTGGTCGTGGCATGTGATGTTTGGCAGGTTGCAGGGAGGCAGCGATACATCCTGTACTCTGAGAGTTTGATCCGGTGCCAAGTAGACTGCCTCCAATGTAACATCACGAGTTAGTCAGAGCTCAAACCTGGCAACCTCACTGTGAGGACAGGACTGTCAGGATGCTCCGGCGCTAACAGCTGCTAAATTCACAAGGTCCTGTTTTTACACTTCTATTTCTACACCTGTTTGAAGAACAGGACGCAACACGTTAATCAGGCAGACTCTTTTAGATGGAGCTAAAACAGCATGAATCAATAACTTAAAATTTTCTCTTGTCGTGTCAAGCATACAGCTCTGTCCAGCCCGCATTGGGACTCCATAAATTCATATAAGCCAGAACCATAGTGGTGCATAGAGCTTCAACGGTTAGTCTATTAATCAAAAAGTTGATGGACAGAAAATTAGTCAGGAACTTTTTTATCAATTTAGTCCAGGATTTAGTTTACTTTGCGATTTGATGCATTTCTTTGTTGTACGAGAGAGTAAATTGAATATCTAACCAAGGCTGATTAAAAAAAAAATGAGGAAATGAGGACTTGTGAGCCTCCTACAGCTTTCCACATAAACCGGATTCCTACATGAATCATTTCAAACTCTGGTCTCTTGACTCTAACCCAAAGGAAACAGAAAGAAGCCGCCAGGAACGGCCACTAATCTGCCTTTTAGGGTTCCACATCCTTGTTGGGAGGAGGTTTGGAGAAACAACATCCACATTTATGGGAAATACAGCAGTTTGAAATAAACCGTATTTTTCCTTTAACCCTCTATGTCAAGTTCGCTAAAATCTGACGGGTGTAATTCAGACACCGAAATCCAAAACTTAACATCCAGGTAACTGACGATAACCAATCAATGAATGTAATCGATCAATCAGACGTTGATCAAAATTTGTGAAACTGCAAACAAATGTAGCAACATAATAAGGCTACAGATAACCCAGAATGCAACACTCTGTAAAAGTGTAATGAATGAACACGAAATTGTCTAGGCCTGAAATATATATGGAAAACACAGTATCCTTCCTCTCCAGAGCGGTAGAGAACTCTCAGCATAGTTTTCTCCCTTCACTCGGTTTAGGTGCTGCCCCTGGGTCTTGTACTGGTTGGTAAAACCCTGGAAATGGTGAAACTCATCCTTCTTCTCTCCGTCTCCTTCCAGGCAAAGCGGGCGAGCCGGTCTACTCTCCCGGTCACAGCGGCTCTCAGACAGCGTCGCCCATTGCCCTGCCGCCGCTTCGAAACAACAACCACAACCCCCTGACGGTACAGATGTCTTGTTCATCGCATTATTACCATCAGTTTACTACGTTCCTCATGTCATTAGTGGGTTCATGACCCCAAATTCAACATGTTCTTAAAGTTGTTGGCGTAGCGTTGTGATTTATAATCAGTACAAGAAGATAAAAAAAGATTCAGTAAAGTCGCACACCTCCTAGTGAGTTTGGCTAAGTAGCCGATTATCAAACCTACTGTAAGCGCCGACCCACAAGTGTCCACAGAATGGAGTACAAAAGTATGAAAAGGTCTTGTGTTCATAGTGTTGGATGAAATAGTTCATTGATGCAATGAGCAGTTTTGTTAAATGGAAGAATACTGTAGGTTAAATCGTGTTTATTTTCTCCCAACTAACGTGACCAAGAACGAAATGCCGCTTTGGAATACGTACCAGAAGTCACGTACGGCACTGGCACAGATGTCGAAGAGCTTTATGCCCTTTAAGCCGTGATCGGCTTGGTGCATCACTGAAACACAAGTACAGCACAGAAAGAAGATTAGGTCACTTTATTTTCAGGGGCAAGATGCAACTAAACTTTTTTACGCATCGAGTTTTTTTTGTTTTTGTTTTTTAATTTAAATGAAAGAAGGGCTGATAATTATTTTCATTATTGTTTCATTATTGTTTTTCTATAAAATCTATTTATTTGTTGAGCCTCAAGATTGATTAATCTTAAAAAGTGAGAATGAAGAATTGAATTCACAAAGAAAATGTACTTAGGTAAATACATGAAGATTTTTTTAAAACTGAAGTCTTGTTATATTTTTATCTAACAAACAGTTTTTAGAAACCTGTGTCTGGGGAACATGTAAACAACACATACTCAAACTGCCGCCAGCCTGTCCTGGATCAGCTGCTTTTATTTTGGAAGTTATCAGCCGGTAAATCACTGAAGACATCGATTATCAGCTGATAAACATCAGTGAACTGATCATCAGTCTTTATCTGACCTGCATGTATGGTGGCTTTGTGCAGCTAAAAAGACTCGTTTACCAAAAGCTTTTTTCAGAACGTTTGGTTTGATTGTCATGATCACTTGATCACATGTCAGTGCTCTCCGTTCAGTTTCATTCATTCGGCCATTTCTGGGGCTGTTATGTGTTGATGTGGCACGCTTTGGAAATACGGTGTGAAACAGTCTGGTCCTGACACCAGCCTGTCGCTGCTACGAGGTTGTTGTTTGACCAGCGAGCTGCAGTTAACGTGCTAGCATGTGGCTAGCCTGCTGTTAGCTCTGTGAAGCCATGAGCCCGGGCAGCAGTTCTGTGGAACAGTCAGCTGTAGCCTTGCGGCTAATAATAGCCCTCTGCTCCAGGATGCTTTGAACAGCTGATTGGTTTATAGGCTAGTGTGAAGGACGGACACACACACACACACACACACACACACACACACACACACACACACAGGATTAATCATATAAAGGAACTGATGCAACATTTATTTGTACCATTAATTGATATCATTGCTGATCAGTGTATCACTATACCTGTTAGCATTAGCATTATAGTGCATTATCATTAGCCTATTATAGCCGAGGCTTTAATGAAGTATAACATTAACTCACAGGAAAACAGATCAGAGACTCTATATCACGTATCAGAAATCATAAATTTACGGCTGGAAGCAGCTTTTTATTTGCCCGAGCAGATTTTACGACCTCTGATTACCAGTTTATTGTGGGACACTCTGGCGTATCAGTATTTTAAACAGCAGGAGTCGTAGTTGCAGTGGTGGTGTTGGTGTTAGTAATAGCAGCAGCAGCAGAAACAGTCATAGTTGTCAGACTGTTGTTATTTTCGCTTTCCTGATGTGAAAGCTCCCTTGATCGGCAACAGTTTTGATAATCTTTTTTTTTCGTTTTTCCCACAAGAAAAAATTACTAAAATTTGCCTATTCCAGTCTCTCAAATCTGAGAATTTGCAGCTTTTCTTTGTAAACTGAATATTGTGGGTGTTTGAACCGTTGGTCAGACAAAACAAGCGATTTGGAGATGCCGACTTGTGCTGTAGGATATTGTACTGGACATTTCTATTTTCTGATATTTCATACAACAAACTATTAATGGATTAATTTAGGGGATGATCTGCAGATTGATTAATAATGAAAATAATTGTTTATCACAGTCCCGGTCATTTTTGGCAGAGTGTGTTTCCTCTCCTGTGTTGTCAGGGGAGGGAGTCAACAGAGCCAAACACTTTGTTCTCATATGTCTCTGTAACTGTACTGACAACACACACACTGCTCTGTGTGTGTGTGTGTGTGTGTGTGTGTGTGTGTGTGTGTGTGTGTGTGTGTGTGTGTGTGTGTGTGTGTGTGTGTTATTGTTTTGATTTCACGTCATGTTTCACGTCCTTATCTTTATACCTCAGTACCCCTACATGAGTGTACAAGCATGCACACACAGATATTCTTATTGTGTGGTCTTTGAACTTGAGCCATATTGCCACCTCTGTGCTCGTGTGTGTCTTCGTGTGTGAAACAGTAAAATTAAACCGAATGCACCTCTGTTATCTGAAAAGAACCAGGCGTGCTGGTATCCTCGACAACAGGGAGTGACTCACTGAGCGAGAGACACAGAATAATAGGGAGAGAGGTGTCCATTAGTCAGAATTAGGTTATTAGCTCTTCATTCAAGGGAACAAATTACTAATTTGTGGGCATTACTTATCCAAATTTCTAACCTGATATTCACTGGAGAGCAAGGGCAGTGTTGCAAAGTCTCTTATGTTGGGTTCAAGAACACCCAAGCGTCCGAGATTTGAGAAACAGCTGCCGAACTGCAGTTTTATCGACGCAACAGATGACCACATTCGTGTTATCATTTTAACACTGTCCATGAAAGTTGATTGAAAAGAAAAACCTCAAGAAGACAATCAGTCACCACATACTCTTACTACAATATTTCGGAGCAGATATCACCAACTGGGGAGAGTTTTTACTTTACCTGTTGCAGCTGCAACAACTTTGACAAAGAGCTGCAAGGAAGGTGGGGAGTATGTAGTTATTAGACTAAAACACGAAACACCACCAGGATGGTCCTCTAAGGTAAACACAATTCATTGTATGCTTAAAGAAGATACTCAGTAAGAAAAAATAAGTTGTTCTGCCCGTGCCTGCGTGGGTTTCCTCCGGGTACTCCTGCTTCCTCCCACAGACACGCAGGTTGGGTTAACTGGCAACTCGACATGACCGGTAGGTGTGAATGTGAGCGTGACTGGTTGTTTGAGTTGTTCTGACCATCCTCAGGCCTCGGTTGATCTGATGTTTCTGTGTGTTTCCCCTCAGGGAGGCTCTAAAGCCACCATGTCGGACGCCGTCCAGTTATCGTCGCAGTCGCAGGTCCACATCACCCAGCTGTACGAGGAGAACACCAACAAGCGTCCGGTCCTGACCTCCCAGCCCAACGGCCTGGCTCCACTCAGCTCCAGCCGGCCGGGCCTGCCGCTGCCTGACCGGCAGTCCTCGGCCTCAGAGCCCAGCCACCACTGCCGCCAGGGCAGCGCCACCTCCAACAAGTCGACGGACAGCAAACCAAAGCCCAACCCCATGTCCCCGGACCAGGCCATGAAGCAGTTCATGTCCAAAATGTCCTCGTTTGAACACCACGAAGTTTTCAACTACCCCGAAGGTGAGCAGGTTTAACCAGTCCTTCTAAAGATGCTTATCTTGATTGCATAATGCTGATGGTAGCAAACCAGTAATGTAGCACGGATAGAAGTAGTCGGTTCTATAAAAATGAATTGACTGTTTGACAACTGATTAAAAAGATGAATTAATTTTTTTAAACAAAAATGCAAAACATTCCTTTTTTCCTGCTGTTCTTTGTTTTATGCAAGAGTAAACTGAATAGCTTTGCTTTGAGCTGTTGGGCTCAAAAAACCAGAAGTTCAAAGACATCACCTCATGACGTGATGGAGGAAATTATGATTTCACTATTTTCTAATATGGTATAGACCAAAACGATGAATCGATTAATTGAGAAAAATATTTTAAACATCGATGAAAATAAAAATCATAACATTTTTTGCCCCCTTGGAATTACCTGTAGTTCGTAAGATACAATCTATTACCATCACACCCATAATAAACGATTGTAATGATCATTAACCTTGATTGGCAGGAATGAGAATGGTGAATAATTGATCATTTATTAATCCTGTGTTTCTTCCTGTCTCTCCAGTGTATTTTGTTGGTCCAAATGCTAAGAAGAGGTCAGGGGTCTTGGGCGGAGCCAACAACGGTGGCTACGATGATGATCAGGGATCCTACATCCACGTCCCACATGACCACATCGCCTACCGCTACGAAGTCCTGAAGGTCATCGGCAAGGGCAGCTTTGGACAGGTATGATCGCTGCTGCAACTAATACTACAACTACGGACTAAAACTAGCAGTTAGTAGTAGTATCACTAGTTAGAGTCTTAAAATAGGAACAGGTCGGGTCTTCTCCAGATCAAAAATGAGGCTTTCTTTTGTCTCTTTAACCTCTTCATCATGACACTTTGTTACAGTGGTAACTCAGGCTGCTTGACAGATGCTTTGACTCTGGGTCCGTTTCTGCAGTAAAGACGTCACGAGACGCTTCCTACTTGTTTTCACTCGTCATGAATTTATTTCCTCCGTGGCAGCAGAACACGTTACACGAGCCGTCGCCAACTCCAGTACGTTAAACATGGCTAACTGATTGCTTTAAGTGCTGACCAAGAGACACTCTATAAACAGACTTCAAAAGACCTGCTACCATAGCAGCATTGAGTCTACAAACAACCAACAATGCAAAAGTCTCTTAATGTAACAGGTTCTCTCTGTAATGGAGGGATCAGTACTCGCTCCATTCAAACAAAACATCTGCTTTAAAATCTGTGTTAATGTATAGTCCGATAAATTAATATGTTGTGTTACATTTGGGCAAATACAAGTAGTAATGTGTGCTGCACTTAATGTAATTATAATTTATACAGGGTTTCCATCCTTCCGTATCCATCATCCATCATGTCATCAAGAAATCGGCAAGCTGGGGTTGCAACTAATGATTAGTTCCATCATTGCGTAATCTCTTGATTATTTTTTATATGCAGTTTATCAGTTTATCATCGTATTGCTTGTCTTGTTCAGCCATCAGTCCTAAAAACAAATATATTCAATGCACAATTATACAAAACAGAAAAACAGCAAATCCTCACATTTTAGGAGCTAGCAAATCTTGCATTTTTGTTTGATAAACGACTTTTTAATCAGTTATCAAAATTGTTCTCAGTTAATATTAAGGTCAATTGACCAATTGTCGTTTAGCTGGAATAAAATACAGGTATAATGTTAATTCAAAAAACTGAAAATAATCTTTTCATACTCTTTTGTTTCTAGACTCCTGTCACAAGCTTTTTACCATTAATTGTTGTTTCTTTTATGGCCTGATAGATTTAAGATTAATGAGAGCATCATGTTTGCAGGTGGTGAAGGCGTTTGACCACAAGTCGCAGACCCACGTGGCTCTGAAGATGGTCCGCAACGAGAAGCGCTTCCACCGGCAGGCTGCGGAGGAGATCCGCATCCTGGAGCACCTGAGGAAGCAGGACAAGGACTCGAGCATGAACGTCATCCACATGCTGGAGAACTTCACCTTTCGAAACCACATCTGCATGACCTTCGAGCTGCTCAGCATGAACCTGTACGAGCTCATCAAGAAGAACAAGTTCCAGGGCTTCAGCCTCCCGCTGGTCAGGAAGTTTGCCCACTCAATCCTGCAGTGTCTGGACTCGCTGCACAAGAACCGCATCATCCACTGCGACCTCAAGCCCGAGAACATTTTACTCAAGCAGCAGGGACGCAGCGGAATCAAGGTGAGACAGCAAAAATTAACACGTTCCTTGTGTTACCTATTAAAGGCATGATCATTCATCTATAAACATTCTTTCTTTCTGTCTCTGTCTGTCTCTAGGTCATAGATTTTGGTTCTAGTTGTTATGAACATCAAAGAGTTTATACCTACATCCAGTCCAGGTTCTACCGAGCACCAGAGGTCATCCTAGGTAAGAAAAAAGAAAAGAAAATGAAAGCAGCCTTTGGTCAGCAATAACACTAATGGGCTGCTCTTTCAGATTTTCAATCCATTTTGGTTTTGGCCTCTGGTTTAAGTTCATTTCAGCAACGAAAAGCAACTTGCAGAGACCTGATGTTTGCAGGCAATAATGAGAGTCAACATTTAGTCAACTTTGTTTTTGTCAAAATAACACAATCAGCATGTGGTAATTTAGTTGAGAGGCTCAGTACAATATGTTAAGGTAGGTAAAAGGTAGTCTCCCTACCTTAAAGGGCAGTCTGGCAGTCCAAAAATGTAATAAATCCTCAAAAACTTCATGTCTAAATTCATGTAACCCTGTGTAAGGGTTAATGCAAGAAAAAAACAAAACCATATTACCCTTGATTGGTTACTAGCTAGGTTTAATTTTCATAACAGAGCTTGTCAGTGCAACATTTTACAACAACCAGCTCTCAAATCATGCATGTACCTGTCCTTAAAAGCACAGTACCAGTGACTTTCACAGAAAACTAAAAGGGACTTAATTTAATGTATTTAATAGATTATTCATCTGCAGCAGTCTGTTTGGAAGGTAGAACAATAATCAGTCATTCCAAGAGCTGATGACCTGGTTTGGAAAATGATCAGTGGGAATGGAATGTAGTCGTTAGCAGGTAATTTTGAAGGTTGAATTAGGATTTCCATTGGCTGACCTTTGCCCTCTCCTCCAGGCTCCAGGTATGGGATGCCTATCGACATGTGGTCCCTGGGCTGCATTCTGGCTGAGCTGCTGACCGGTTACCCGCTGTTGCCAGGTGAAGACGAAGCCGACCAGCTGGCCTGCATCATCGAACTACTGGGCATGCCCAGCCAGAAGCTCCTTGATGCCTCCAAGCGAGCCAAGAACTTTGTGTCATCCAAAGGTTACCCACGGTACTGCACCGTCACCACGCTGCCTGACGGCACCACTGTGCTGAATGGTGGGCGATCACGGAGGGGGAAGGTACGCGGCCCGCCGGGCAGCAAGGACTGGAGTGCAGCGCTAAAGGGCTGCGATGACCCACTGTTCCTGGACTTCCTCAAACAGTGTCTGGAGTGGGACCCGACACTCAGGATGACGCCCAGCCAGGCACTGCGCCACCCATGGCTGAGGCGGCGACTTCCCAAGCCGCCAGCAGGAACCACCACCACGGGGGAGAAGACCTCGTCGTCCAAACGAGGCACCACCGCCTCCGATGGTGCCATCACCTCCATCTCCAAGCTCGCCACCACCTCCTCAACGGCCACATCCTCCTCCTCCAAAACCAGGACTAACTTGGCAGCGATCACTGATGCCAACGGAAACATCCAGCCTAGGACAGTTCTGCCCAAACTAGTCAGCTGAGAGTGAATGCACCCTGCTCGCTGTGGTGGGACATGAAAGATGTGCTCATAAGCAGCCGCAAGCAACCAGCTGGACCTGAATAAAACTGGTTTGTCCAGTTTTGAAGAGTGTTTGGTTTTTTCACACTGGTTTTCACAGCGTTGTTGGGGTGCGTTCAAGACAAATACAGTCATGGAAGCTTTGCGTTGGTTTGCTAAAAAGTGCGGAATGGCTAGGCTGGGATGTAAGGTGAGCTGAAGGAAACTTGATTGATAAACTGGGGTGCGTTCAGACTCCTCAAGTTCTAATTCCTCTCTGAAGAAGACAATTTGTTTTACATTGTGAGCAGCACGACGTGTTTTGAAATGATTGTGGGGATGCTCAGACAATCAAAACACACCACACCACTCTGTAGCTCCAAACACACAAACACAACATACTCAGAAAAAACATGGTGCTGACGGAGGGAACAAGGCTTTTTGATTTTTAGCACAGAATCTATTTAGCTGAGCTTATAGCCGATTAGAGACCGAAAACAAATTCTATTGATTTTAGTCTTACAAGGTTATATCTGGCAGACAATAGTAGGGACTCATAGAAAAGAATTATGTGGTAAACTGACAAATAAGTCAGATATAACCTTATAATACTAAGGTTACAGCTGAAAAAATGCAATGATTAGCTTGCTAGTCTTTGTTTCATATCTCTATGAAATAACTAATTTTGTGTTACGTTTGGGGAACATTAGTGGGCATTTTGTCATGATTTTTGACTTAAATGACAACACATTTAATCAAACCATCTACCTGTTAGCTGGCTAACTTTCTTAGCGAGCTGTTGTTTTACAGTGTGTTACCATGCTAGCGTTGTGCCTGTCAGCTAGCTCACTGTTAACTGGCACTGGTTAGTTGTTCGACAGCTATTTGTTTGTGTTTAGCTGTCAAATTGCTACCTATTTACACCTTTTAACTGGCTAGCAGTTAGCCTAGCAAACTTTAAATCAGTCAGCTAGCTATAGCTGGCTAACTATTTGCCTTTTTTGGCAGTCTGGTGGCTAGCCTTAGCCTCTTTTAGCCATAGCCTGTTAGCTCTCCACTGCCCAGCCTTACGAAGCACAGACAGAATGACAATGTTTTTTAACTCCTCAGAATTACATTTTTTTTTTTTTTTTAGTGTTTTAAGTTTTATGAAGGTTATCAGACAGAGGAAAGAGATGAAGGAGGAGGAAAAAAGACCAGAAAAGAAAATTTGGGTTTGAGTTATTCAGCACCATTTTGTTCCCTATTTAATAAACCAAATCTGATTATTAATAACACAAAATGGCTGCTGAAAGAGCTGTGAAGAGAAAAAAGAAAGTAGACTGAAGGTGGTTATATGGACGAGTAATTAAACATTTTAAAATCAAAGGGCTCTTATATTTAAAAAAAAATGGGAGTGTTAGAAACCAAAGTCTTGTTTATATGAACGAAAAAAACATGAAACTGTGGCTGGAGAATAGTATTTATTTAATATAGTTTATATTTGGTCAGCTGGCATTTAAATACAAGATTAAAATAAAATGAATTTCCAAGTCTTTTGTCACTGACAGACTACTCCTGAGTTTTAGTAGTATTTTAAGGACTATATGTTAGGCATTGGCATGGTAACCAAATTCCAGGCATCAGGAAAAGACTTTCAGCCACGCATAAGTCACATGACACCGAAATAACCTCGGTAAAGTCACCACATAGAGTAGTATTTGTTTAGATGACTGAAGTTCTTTAATGTGACTTGAGCTGAGCAGCAGCAGCAGCAGTAGCCGGACGGTACCTCACATAGGGGCCCTGTACAGAGAAATGCGAGTCTTCAGTCGTGTTTTAGGACTACAGACTGTAACACTGTGTGACTGTGCTGTTACTCTGAAGAGGTCAGCTGTTTATGTAGAGGGATACCCTTCTGGCTTCAGCGTGTATGTGTGAACGATGCAACAGTTACCCAGGATTTTTTTTCCACAGTGATCATCAAGCGCTTCATCAGGACTTTACTGCTAGCAAGGGTGAAGATTGGGACTAGAAATTGCAATGAATTTGGAATAAAAGCCTCCAGGTAGAATCACTTCAGCCGACGCCGCAACTAACACGATGATAGAGTGTTAGTTTTATTCCTGTTGCCCACTGCTAGCTTGGCGGGATGAAAGAAATAATTATCAGAATATCCTCCCTGTGATGCATTAACGTTTGCTTCCGGCACTGTAATCTCAGCCTCATTTGAAGGAAGTACTTTGCCTTTATCTGTTGTGACTGGGCCCAGATGCTACCGAATAACATTGGTTCATACAACAGCTGAGGCGCAAGATTGTCGTATAAAGTGTTTGGAGTAAGACAGCAGCAGTACAGTGTAAGATTGCAACAAAATGTGAGACGAAATAATCCTAAAAACCTAAAAATGAGCAGATACAATAATGTTCAGACCAGCAGCAACTCTGTGATCAGTCAAACTGACTGGTAATATATTCAATGGATCTATCCGTGTGATTGAGGCAGGGAGGGGAGGGGTGTTAGAAGATGCTTCTTATTTATTTACTACACTTTAATTAATATTTATTAATCTAACCTACTATGATGTGCAGTTCATACCGTAAACTTGAATGTGTGCGTGTTGAGTGTATGTAGCAGTGTGTATGTGCAGTGTCGATGTCACGAGAGGTTTTCTTAAAGCCTGTTCCCTCACACAAACACACGTACATCTACATAGACACAGAACTGTATCTGAACGCACTCTGAAAATCGGGTCACACTGGGACAAGGATGAAGAGGAGGAGGAGGAGGAGGAGGAGGAGGAAGAAGATCCCGGGGTTGGACGTGTGCGCCGTCAGCCCAGCACCTGTGTTGTAATGTAGCACATGAGAAGTGGACGACAGTGACGTGATGCACAGAAGGAACTTCTAATGTAAAACACAGACACTACCTGCTCCGCCCATCTCAGGGGAAGCGCTGCCCCCTCTTGAAAGAGGAGGAGGAAGTGGTGGTGGTGGGGGGGGCGGTCCTCTTTGATGTTTTTGTTTGTTTTCTAAAGATTTGAGTGGTTGGTTGGTTGATTGTGTTTTTTAATTTTTTATGTTTTTTTTAGTGAGAAGGAGTGCTGAGTCGTAACTTTGTGCCTTCGGTATCTCATTGCCATGCCATGCCCCCCACACACACACACACACACACACACACACACACACACACACACATATGGTGGCAATGTCATGGCAACAGTCACTAATTTTGGTGCAACTCACAATGTTATCCTAAAGGCTCGTGTTATCCCACAAAGCTCCACTAATCAGATGAATTCAATTGTAGATCTTTAACAGTGCTGTAAAAGTATATTTAAATCAGGGCTGAGTAGATTACTTGATTTCAAATACTGAAGGTTGCTTCGAATACCCTCACAGCCCAGATGAAGCACCCTCACAAGCATCCTAAATAATTCTTCAAAAGTACGGCTGAAACTGATAATTTTCTTGATTTAACTGATTAGTTGTTTTGTCTATGAAATTTCAGAAAAATGTCACAAAAAAAAAAAACCCTGTTATAATTTCCCACAGCCCAAGGTGACATCTTTTAGGTGTTTTGTTTCGTCCAACCAGCAGTCGGGAACCCCTAAAATGTTCAGTTTACTCTCATGAACAACAAGAAAAAAGAATAAAAATCCTCACATTTGAGAAGCCTGAACAAGCGAATGTTTGGCATTTTTACTTAAAAAATTAATGAAACAGTTATCAAAATAGTTGTTAGTTTCCGTCAACTAACGATTAATCAACTAATTGTTGCAGCCCTAGCTGCAACTATTAAAGTGTATTGAAATTGTAGTGACACTGGCTGTGTTTAAAATCAACATGAATTTCAACCGAAAAAAACAAAGCATTCCAGGAGTTGGAAGCAGAAAAAATTGTTTAAACATCATGTTAAAAGTAAATGACACGTTAACAATAAGAAGTCAGGTTTATTCAGAGGTTGGTTAAGACAGTGCCAACACTTTTCGGGTTTCTGTTGATGGGATATGAAATGAGTGGCCGTGGTCTAAATGGATAATCCAGTTTAGTTCCTGAGCCAATTTATATGCAAAAAAATATAATGAAATACAGGCTAGAATAACAAGCAGGATGTTGGATACTCAACCATCCCAGTTGTCTTGAATGCAGCATGAATAGCTGACGGTAGCTCATCATTAGATGTTAAATTGTAATTATGAGATAAGTCGGAATTTTGCCTTTTTTTTTTTTTTTTTTTAAGTCAACATTATGAGATAGAGTTTGGAATTTTTAAATCCTTGTTTGAGATTGTAAAACCTTTGCAATAAATCCAAATTCTGGTCAATAAGTCAAGTGACTTACTAAATCATGATATCCTACAGTTTTAGAATTCTGCATTACATAATCTTGACTGTGAATCTCATCTTGACATACTAAATCAAAATGAGATCGTCTTTTGATATCGTATATCAAGATTCTGATGTAGAATACGTAAAAGTTTTGACTCGCCATCTTAGAGTTTTTACAATCTCAGAAATTCATAATGTGTCATTTTGACTTAGTAAGAGTCATAATTTTGACTTAAAAAGTCATGACTATGAATTCTGTCTTACCATTCTGACTTACTATCTCATAAATTTGACTTAGAAACTCAAACTGTATCTCATCTCACTTATCTCATTTATATTTAGAAATCCTAATGATTGACTCAGTATCTCACAGATTTGACCCACCACGAGTATTTTGATCGTTGTCACGCCTAACAATTCATCTGATAGCCCCCCCACCACCTCAGCAGAAATGGGCTTCCAAAGAACCCATTTTTGTTTACAGAGCTAGTAAAGCAGGCCAACGCACCAACCACAGCCTGTAGCTTTAAACTGATTAGCACTGACATCTACATGTGTTTTGGGGCGAGGGGGGGGTTGTATAACATGGCTGCACAATGTACAGACACATATCAGCCAACCGTCGCCACTCGTCGCCTCGGGACAGACGGGCGACGTCTGCTGACGACAGGGCTAAGCTAACACTAGCCAATTGACCGCTAGCGTCCAGCCGCTAGCTGCTGCACTGACGTTTATTTTCTTTACAGTGAAGCTAATAATAGCCTACTGCTAACTGACTGCTAGTAGCGCATAGCAAGTTTTTACCTGCTAGAACCGGTCGGGTTGAGCTCCTCACAGATGTGCTCACACAGGCTGTTAGCATTAGCATTAATGTGGTTTTAAAGCGTTCTTTTTTCATGTTCGTACCTCAGATTGCTCAGTTATCATTATTATTATGATTATTACTGTTGTCATTTTTGTGACTAACACCCAGGGCATTTGGTTGAATCTACCAAAGTGCATTCCTTTACAAAGCTAGCTTAGAGCTAGCTGTTCAAAAATAAAGACATATAAGTAGGTAGAAAGCACGACAGAAAGTAAGTGGACAAAGAGGCAATCAGAGGAGAAGCAGCTGCCGCCTTTTAAACAACAAGGAGGGAAGAAAAATACATGATGGTGTTATGTTTTTTTAAAAATACAGATAATATTAACAGACTACAGTCACACAGGAACATGAACCCTGGTTTAACTGACCTCTTGGTAGCCTGTGTGAAAGTAACTGTAGCCTAGCTCGCCTGCCAGCCAGTTAGCCTACTGGCTAGTTAGCCATTTAGCTTGTATTGGGAGGTCTCTTCAGCCAGAGGTTAGCCGCTGTAAGCGTGAAGCTGCGCTATATTTCTGTGATGTTTGCCAGCTGCATTTTATTGTGGATTTTATCTGTAAATAATGTGGAAAAGTGTTTGAATAATAAATTTTTTTGGGTTGAATGCGCTGCTGTGCCACGCCGCGGCCAATTTTACAACGTACTGTATCTACTGTACAGAACACAGAAGTTGACACTTTTCTAGTGAGCCTTTGTTAAATTTTATTGTGGTGGAAAAAATTATTATTATTATAATTATTAATAAAACAGTTTTATTGTTCATCTTTATGTTTTGTTCTTTCAGTAATCAGTGTATAAATAAGGTACAGGTTGACAGTGGATTCGAGCTGCTCAGAATTTTAAATTATAAAGTTTGGAAATTTGATCAATTTTATTTTAATTTATGAATTTTACGTTAGTATTTTTTAGTTGTCAAGTCAGGCGCAGGTCTGGTTTTTAGCTGCTAAGCTAACCAGACATTTTTAGCTAACAAACTAATGTATTTGTTATTATGTTAACTTGGTGGCTTTTTCACATTACCACATTAGCTAAAAAAGGTTACGTTAGTTTACACTTGCAAACTAACATTACTGTTGTTTTATGTTTTTCATTCCAGCTATTCCAGCTAACGGCCAAATGAAATAGTTTCTCTCAGGACCAGTGCATGAAAACAAAGGACCAGGGTAAACAAAACATTAAAACAGATCAATTGGATGTGTGCATTAGAAACCTGAGTGGAATAAAGACCTGGCTACTGCTTATGTTAGCTATCTAATGTTACCTTACGTGTGTTAACAATCAGTGATTATTATGAGATACTTTTCTCATAAAAAAATAAGAACTAGGTAAAGCCGAAAGTCAAATTTCCCCTTTTTTTTTAGATGTAAGAAATAATTACATGTATCTTAAAATTATAACTGCAAAACGCTATGTGGCTGGTGTGTTAATGCCATATTCATGTCATGTTGCTGGTAATGTAAGTTTGTAAATAGCATAAAAATTCTGATTTTCACTAGTGTATATTTTATTTTCAATTCAGAGGGAGGTCATTTCTTTTAGCAACCAAGTTAACGTAACAACGTTTTTAACTAACAATCTAACGTAACACTTGGCCGAAAATGTCACATTAGCTTACACTAACTAACGGACACTACTTTCATTCAAATTTTTCATTCAGTTATTTATAAAATAGCCATATGAAAGACAGTTTCTGTCAAGAGCAGGGTATAAAATTCGACAAAACATTTAAAAAATCTGACATGTAAGTGCATCAAAGATCTGTGAGCGAAAAGGAGGAGTTTAGCTTGCAAGCTGACGTTACTCTCCCTTTGCTAACAACCAAAGAGAGGGAATATTTTATATTTAATTACAAGACATCAATCTCATAATAATTACATAGATAATTAGTACAGTACAGATTAATACAGTATAAAAAAATTTAATTTCTCCTAAATTTAGATTATGCATAGAATTATGCTAAAAATGTTAGTTAGCTATATGCCCCGTCAATCTGTTTTCAAAATACCTGCCATTTTCCAGCTTTATTCAACATCACACGAGGAGGTGGAGGACATTTGAATCATGTTTCCCATTTCAGTTCAAGTCCTAATTAGGTTGAGGTCTAGGTTTTAGTCCGACTTAGGTGATTAAAGGCTGAAATCCAGTAGGTATAGTGCTGTACTGAACAAGCATGACCTTTTTAACCCTCACCCGTCCAATTTATTACACTTAAACATACACTCCTGAACAGTAGACATTAATAGTCTTAAATGATTTGCATGCCAGATCGTATGACGTCTGTCGAAACATAATTAACGTTTGTGTCTTTCTTTTTATTTAGTTAGTGTCTATTGATTAAGACAGATGGAATCTCCAGTAACGAGTGAGAGGCAGAGATCTCGAGTTGTCCGATGACGCGAACGCGGTATTTAATCCCTGGAGGCCGACTGCTTCTCTCCTCCTACCATCCCTGGCGGAAGTACATCAAATTCCATCGAACGTCCGCGCACAGATGGACGGAGTTGAACCCGGCCCTGAGGATGCTGGAGGACGAGACCGGCGGTTACCATGACAACACGGGGCGTTAATGAATGCGGTGTTGCGGAAGGAGGAGGATGTGACATCACAGGCAGGAAGCGGCAAGGCGCGCTGTCGTGACAACCAGCTCACACACGCACACGCACTGTAAATAGCACTGTATAGATTAGCACACACAACAGGAGGTGCCAAATCCAACACTGATGAACACACACACACACACACGCAGAGGATGTAAAAGTGTCATTCAGTAAAAATAACTTTCAGTCATGCAACTCAGTTCGTCTCTCAACCAGTCAGTGGACATGGTGGACGGGTGGTAACCCTTAACTCCACCACTGTGGTTCAAACTGAAAATACCAGGACTAATATTGGATGAACTGTCAAGAAATTTTGATCCTCACTGTAAAAGCGCTCTGTTACAGGTGAAAGTGCTGCATTCACAGTAAGCAAGTCTGTAAGTACAACCTGGAAAACGCACTTACTCTGGGTTTTACTTTCATTTCATTCAGCACGTCGGCACATTATGTAGAGTCCTCGGAGCCAGATGTGATTTCTTACGATTGTTTGTTCTGTCTGACCTTACGTCCAAAAAACACACACATTCTACGATGGTATACAACAGAAAAGAGAAAAAAAAAGACGATGGTACCAGCAAATGTTTGCCATTTTTAATTGAATAGTAGTTTAATCAATGAATCTATTATCAAAATATAACTGTAAGCAGACCTTCACCAGATCGTTGTGGCCGTGATCTCCAACTAGACAGTTTACTAAAACAAAATGGTGTCACTAAATTGTGATATTCTGATTAAACAATGAATGTTTACCAGGAAAGTCTGCAGAGCGTTGAGCATTACAGAGGTGTTAACACACACACACACACACACCTCATGTTCTGCTGTCAGCTCCCACCGGTTTCAGTCTGTCAGCACACACACAGAGTTTATCACCCATGCACATCTGCTCTCATACATGCACATCTTCACACTCTTTCCTTCTTCCTCTCCCACCATTGACAAGATAATTAGTTCGCCATGGTAACGAGGAGCAGCCATGTGATTGGAGCAGCTGCGTTCCATATTAGGCAGCGGGGGGAGATTAGCGGGGAAAGGACACGGCTGCTAATTATAGAAGCTAGCATGGGGCTAGCGGGCTAACTGCTCGGAGGAGCTCTGCAGGAGCAGCTGCTGCCTGGCTCAAGGGCAGGCGGTCAGGGGCTGCTGCTGCTCGCAATGCAGCAGCCCCGCAGTCCGTGTGTCGGGTGATTGACGGCTGGTCACTCAGACCGAGAGCCAGTGAGCTTCAAACTAATTCAACTGCAAACAAAGTCTGGTTTACTCATCGTCGTTGAAACCAGTCAGCCTAGGTCTGAGGAAGCAAACCCTGACTCCTGGAAAAATTACGTTTCTACACAGCTAAGCTGCAACGGCGAGTACAGCACGGGCCAACTCTTACACACTGCCCCTTCGGGAAGGATATTAGAAATACGTGTCGACATATTTCAGACCAGTACAACACCACCACCAACTGTCTGACCTCAGTAATAAACATATAGCTGATTTAATACCTGGCAGAAACAAAAACGGCTCATTACGACCTTTCGTAAGGGCAGAGCTGTTGTACCGGACTGCATCGGATTGATCCGGTGTACCTAATAAAGTGGCCACTGCGCGTACTTTGCGTGCCTGTCCGTTCACTGAAGCCATATAATGTTTATGGAGCGAAGTATTCAAGCACAGTATCTGAGTTTATGTAGATACAGCGGCTGACCAAACAATTACACCTCGAGGTCCGTTTAGTAGCCGTTCCGGAGCTTTCAATCACCTCACATGGTCCGCGCCGGCACGGCGATGTTTTCCCGGTTGTCACAGGAGAGTAAGTGTTCGAATCTACATGTTCATCGAGCCCTTTCATGACGGGAAAAGTTGAGTTTCACAGTTCATTATTGACCTTGAAAACGACTGCCGCCGTCCTAATGAGGAGGGTTGAGAGATGAGAGAGATGTGACTCGACCGAAAGCTCAAAATCAGCCGCTAAATGGACCCCAAGGTGAGCCTGCAGTATGTCATGTTTGTCCATCAAATGTAAATATTCTGAACATCGGATGCGCTATTTCATGCACATTTATACATTTCTTTTTACACATTTTCCCCATTTTCAGCGTGAATGATTTGTAAATCTGTAAAATCTCTTCTAGACAACACCGTTCACCGTGGACTTTCAAAGCTTCAGCGGTGACGCATGTTTCTCTGCCCGAGTCCACGGTTGTTTGGACAGGAGGAGGAGGAGGACGAGGAGGAGGAAGAGGTGACTCAGCTTCTCAGTTCTCACTCTCCGATTAATCTCCAAAATAAACTCGGAATTGTTTACCCAGCTCCGCCCACCCAGCCGGGTCAGCCAATCAGAGTGAGAGACAGAGGGCCAGCGGAGCCAGCTGGTGTTTGTGTTGTGCAGGTGGAGGACGTGCTGTAGCTGCGTCACGGCGACTGAAGTGAATGGGGAAAACCCCATATTTTCTCCCTACGAAGTCTAGAAATGTTTTCCACACGTTCAGCAAATTCTTCTAATGTTCAGAGAACCATCGCTCCTTTAATGGATATCTCAAATATCTATGTGTTATGTCTAATAATATATTTGAAACTGAAATATTCAGGATTAAGCTTGAATTCATTGACTTTTTCATTTCAAAATACCCTTGAGATACTCTTGATTGTTTATATTTCGTGGTTTAATTAAAAATAAATTTGATACGTGACATATATATGCCTATATATATATATGATATTTGTTTATTTGATAATTTATTGCTTGTTTATGTGAGTATAAAATATATATGTGATCATGTGACATGATCAAAAGCTCCCGAGCAGCAACTAAAGGGATTAAATTGTTTTATCAAATGTTCTAAATCTGAATTTTTAAAACAAGATGGATTTTTGAAAAAAGTCTTTCAAGTGCTCACATAAACAAGGGAATTTGTACATCTAGGATCCCATGACTACAAGGAAAAATCAATCTTCTGATGAAGTTCATGTGATACAGTCGAAAGCTCCAGTGCAGCCGCTAAATGGACCTTGTGGTGAGGTTGCTTCCTCAACTCAGTTTGATTCATTTTTGCTATTTCAAAACATTTATGGACTTAACTGAATCTACTGTACAGAGATTACAATGCCATTTATTTTCTGTCTGCCTTCACGTTCACACGGAGAGTCGAGGTCCCGGCGTCTCGTCCGGTCTGACCTCTGATCCTCTGGCTTCAGGAGCTCGGTGCAGTCCCTCATGCAGCGTTTCGCGCACCGTCTTTCTGAGAAAACGAGGCGTGATAATAAACAACGATGATATTCGATGGATACATAGATTTTTAACGTCCCAAAAAGGCGAAACCTGTCTCTGCAGAGTGTGCGTTACGCCACCGGAGCACAGCTTTGTTTACATTCGACATAAATACAGAGTGAGCTGTTGTGGTTGGATTTTAGCACCGTTATGGCGGATACGACTAAAACGTGCCTTTGCAACCGGATGGAAGCAGAGTGATGAATGGGGTAGAGGGAAGGGGCGTTCATGGTTTTCCAGAAAACTGCCGTCCTGAGCCACGTGTCAGACAAACATGAAACCTCCATCGCCGCCTGACTGTGAGTAGCATCGTCTCCTGAGTCACCGCCGCGTCAGTAAACGCCGCCGCTGAGCCGGGTAAACACCAAACCGTGACGTGGCGATTGAGGTTAACCAGGACTCCTCTGTTTGGGCCGTTTCCAGCGTTCGAAGCCGGAGGTTTTCCTCCTGGGACACCTTCTGCTGCAGCTCTGATGTCAAACAAATGGGATTCACCTCAAGACACATGGACCCGAGAGTCCGTGTGTGTGTGTGTGTGTGTGTGTGTGTGTGTGTGTGTGTGTGTGTGTGTGTGTGTGTGTGTTTGATTAAAACTGGATGTTACTCAGAGCTCAGCAGGAGATCGTGACGGCTGCACACACACACACACATACACACACACATGCTGGTAACCTGATAAAGTGTGACCTGCTGCAAGGGATTATGGGTCCAAATTAATATCCACTTACCGTACAAATGTTAAACCAGCGTCACTCACAACGCAGGCTGTACACACACATACTGTATACTTTATAATGATGCAGCCGTTCATACAGAAACCTCTACACGGTATTTGTTGTAGACCATGAATTATCCCCAACTACTGAACCGTTTTTAGACGGTTTCATTCACCTTGTTTGATTTTATTTCATCTTCTTTGTCGCCCCGACACCAGTTTGGCTCTAACGATGTCAGTCAGCTCACCGCTTTCGTCCAAACTGAAATATTTCAACGGTTACTGGATGGATTCCTGCTCAAACCATTTTCATTCCATCTTTACGTTGTCCTTTACACTGTAAAAATCTCACGATACGTTTTATTAAAATAAGTTATTTTAGAGAGAAAACACTGTACGCTTATTTGCATACACCTCCCAGCATGCATTGCATTAAGGTTTAAATTCCCCAGACAGAGAAAAAGAAAGTTGCGCGATGGAGGAGTCGGTCTTTCTGCCGGTGGAAGTTTCCCAACACACAGCGTGTCCTGCACTTGTCACTGGTTCGTCCATTCAGTGTTTCCATTGCACTATTATGGTTTTACTAAACCATCCAAAGGTTTTATTCTGAACATTTCTATGTGAAGAAAATACATGTTTTGGCAGCAAGGAAGATGATGGTGCTCACCACCATGAAGTTTCCCCTTTTAAATCATCCACCAGTACAGTCTGCGCGTCAGCTTCTGTCTATACGGAGCCATGCTTTCTACACGTATGTCAATATTTTTCACGTATTTTTTTCGTCCAAACCAGTGGACGACTTCTGCGCGTTTGCTTCGAGCCCACGACAGAGTCGGAGTCCGCGTGTTTGTGCGTGTAAACTTCCTTCCGAAAAACCGGGACGGAGCAAACGGTTCCCACCGGGGAAGAGTCAACTCACCTCGGGAAACAGACGTCGGAACACCCGACACACCTTGGAGCGCTATTAACCCTCGAGCCAAACACACCCGTCGATCCTGAACGCCTCCCCGACTGCATAGTTCCACGTCCTACCTAAACCAAGCATCAGTCTGAAGCAAGTATTACCATTTTTACTCTATTGTAACGACTTTACAGAAGAAAAAAACAGCAAAAAAAAGTACATACCTACACATATGTATATAAACACACATGCAATCATACATATTACTACATGTCATGTCCATATCTCAAACTCTGAGAATGGAAAAGTAAAAAAAAAAAGTTGTGTTTCATTCAATAGGTAATTATCGACTTTATTCACGCTTTTTCGTTTTTCGCATATATTTCCATCATCTCCCGTCTCAGGGCCTCCATCCCCCGAACTCCACCATCACCTGAACGGTTACTAGCCCCTGCCACATCAACCCGCATTAACTACATGCGCGGATGAGAGCGTAAGGTCGTGGTCGCGACATATAAAACCCGGGAGTGATAAGTAAATGCTTTACGCAAATTTCTATGGTTCTGCATTCAAAAACAGGGGGAGGAGAAAAAGTAGGCGAATACGTAAATGAATCCGTTTCCAGCCTTCATCTTTACCTTCTTCGAAACAAAATACTTCATAAGTCGACAAGCTCCAAATCATCATGCTCCCTGCTGTACTTGTATTTATAGATGCACACAAACGTGCCGTTTTTCAAATATTACGTATCTGACCCAGTATCACTTTTTGTTGTCGTGCCTAGTTCCGGCTTTAAAGTTTAGCGAGCTAGGCTAGCTCCATCGAAGGTTTCCTTGGTGTGTCTTGTTTACCGACACCGCGGAGATGCCTGAGAAGCCTGACCCAGGGCAGAGAGAAGGTCAGGAGCCAGACGGCTGAGTAGACGACCGATCTCTTCTCCGTGACACAGAGCTGACGCTGCACCGTCCGCCAGCTCTCCCAGCATGCACTGGGCTGTCACCTGAGCAGGTGGGGGGTGGGGTGGGGGGGGTCTCTGACCTACAGACCCACATGGTGAAGAGAAAGGAGAGAGAGAGAGAGAGAGAGAGAGAGAGTGGTGGAGCGAGGCAGAGGCAGCTGATGAGAGCAGAGATGAATTGGCGGCAGGTGTTGCCCGCGTCGGCGACGGCCATGTTGGCTCCACTGCCCTGCTGTGAGGCTGCTGCCATGGTAACCGGTGACTGGTTGACGTTGCCCTGGCGATGTTTTGACCACACTATGGGTCCGTACGGGTCTCTAAGTCTCCCCTTTTTCCATATTCCCACGATAAACAAGTTCCGACTCCTTTTTAAAACCCATCCCAAACTCAGTTGTATCTTCTACAGACATTCAAAACCCATCTAAATCCCAGTCTAATAACCCGGTTCATACCCGCTGTGACAAATTGTACCATACACCCCAACTACATCCATTCTAACCCACTATAAAACCACTGTACCCTATTATATCCCAATATACCCCATTCTAACCCATTCTAAGCCATTCTAAACCCAGTCGAAACCTGCAACCACTCTAAATCCATTTTGATCCTACTACAACCTTCCTATAATCAATTTATAACCCTTTTGACCTATTCCAAACAAACACTATCCCAGAAATTCTAACCAGTCTGAATGGATATCCCAGTCTCAACCCACCCTTTCCAGTCCTTGTCCCATCAAAACCCACGTTAAACCCCAATCCAAACCTGTTTATCCTGTGATGAAACCGATCTAAAAGGCATCGAACCCAGTCCAATCGCATTATGACCCGATCTGAATGCGGCATAAGGTTATGCAGCATTTAGCCTTTTGAAGCGATGAAGTGAGTGGACTTTCAATCTCTGCTGCTTCGGCCCACTCAGACCCCTTCCAGATCCGTTTCAACCCACGCTAAACCCCCTTAAGCCTTCTCTACCCCAGACAGTTTCTCATACCGGGATCACCACTTTGTCTTTTCGAGTCTCGGTCAAACATTTCACCTCCTGCAGACACTTTGAGTCCCTAAATATA
Organism: Xiphias gladius; assembly: GCF_016859285.1. Classification (NCBI taxonomy): domain Eukaryota; kingdom Metazoa; phylum Chordata; class Actinopteri; order Istiophoriformes; family Xiphiidae; genus Xiphias; species Xiphias gladius. The sequence continues at coordinate 2,025,122 of NC_053401.1, read as the reverse complement.
AAACCAGTCACGGAAACTGTCTCTCTACCTGCCCCCCTGTCTCTCTCTCTCTCTGCCTGTATAATTGAATATAGACTCCAGCAGGCCCTCGCTGATCTGCACCGAGGGTCTCTGAGTTCAGGACAAATGGAAAACTCTGTGTGTGTGTGTGTGTGTGTGTGTGTGTGTGTGTGTGTGTGTGTGTGTGTGTGTGTGTGTGTGTTCAGATGGTGTCAGATTTGTCAGGCCAGAGGTCGGTTTATTTTCAGCGCCTCTCCTCATCATTCGACCGTCCGTCACACACACACACACACTCGGTCTGATCCGTCCGTTATTCGCTGCCCCGACGTGAATATTACTGAACGAGCTGTAGATAATACCAGAGACAACAATGATAATAATAATAAGCAGTATGTATGAATGCGACTGTCTACGGGAAAGGTGACGAACGCCAGACACCTTGGCAGAACGAACGTGATTTTTCCGCAGGGATGTTACAGCCGTTCCTGGTCTCCCCTACTACAGTTGTCCAGTTCAACTGTCCATCCGCAGGCACTAGCGTCTGTAGTAGAAAAGTGTGGTTCAGCTTTATTGAGGGGTCCAAGTGTGAAAGTGCAGGACTTTCTTTCATTCAGATTCATACTCTGCTGCCACCTGCCGGTTAGAAGCAGCCACTACACCCTGCACGATCGTTATTATATCACATCCCATCACATTATATTATTTTCACACACCCTTTAGTTCAGAACGACCTAAAAAGAGGAAGTTAAGTATTACGCTTCCTTAAGGGGGAGGGGAGGGACCATGATGATACCCTGACTTGTAGACCCCAGTGTGGGCCGATTGATCCAGCTCAACAGAGAGCCAGAGTTCAACGTGGAGCTTCCAGGTTCTGTTCCCGGGGTAAGAAAACCTGAAATCCTTCAACTACTCTAGTAACTAAAAGTCCAGCCTTGGAGCAGAGTCCTCCTCAGCAGTTTGTCACGTGGCTTTGTGGCGTATGTTTAGACAAGAACGATGCGTTTTTCGAGAAAAAGAAAAAAAAGAATCTGACATTGAATAAACAATGACATTTATGTTTTTAGCGACCTTGGACGAACCCCGTGTCCTGTAAGGACGAGACGTCCCTGGGCTAAACGTCACGGTTCGACAGAGGAGGCGGGTCCGTGAGCGGGAGAGCGCGAAGACCGACGAAAGAAACGCCGAACGAGCGACTGTGCTGAGCTACGGAAGCTCAGTCTTTTCGCTCAAGGACACTCCAACACGTGCACAGGAGGAGCTGGGCCTCAAAACCGTCCACCCTACATTCTGATTTCAGTGTCTCGTCTCCAGGTCGGACTCCTTGGTGAGTACGGAGGCGAATAACGCTCGGTGCAAGCGGTTCGTTTTTAGCGGAATCCAGTGGCCGAAGTGCACTTCTACACCCACTAGGATACTGAGCAGAGGAGTGTCAGGTATTTTGTAGTTGCTGTAGAAGCTGTTGCCTCTCTAATCGTTGTTACAGTGTGAAAACATCTTGAGCTGCACCGAAGGCACCAGGCGTAGTGTAAACGGAGACGAATGACAAACAGCAGAAGGCGTTTCTATAAAGGCGAGGATAAATCCTGCAGCTACCAAACAATAGCCCAATATCGCCACTATCATCACAGTCTTCCTCCAACCAGTCGTCAGAATTAATGAGCGTAATGTTGGGCTATGGTGAGGACGTCTGTCCCAAACAGCATCGGCGTCCGAGCCTCTTTGTCCTGAATGTTCTTTCGTCGCCGGCTGTGGACAGTAACCTCGGTTATCGTTGTTTGTCTGGCAGGAGAAGCCGATCGACTCGTAGTGGTCAAGCGTGGAAGCTTGAATTCCTTTTTTTTTTTTCAAGCTGGTAAATCCATCCATTGATTTTCTGCGGTTCATCGTGGTCCAGGCATCGACTGATTGTGAGACAATGGGCTCCTGGTCACAGACAAGTGAAATGCCCCCCACCCTTCCTATATAGACCCCCCCCCACCAGACTGAAAGATCTTTGTGGTCGCTTATTGTCTCTTTGGGATAGTTTTGCTTGTCCTTCTGGTCTTTTAACTGAGCCCTGTGACTTTCAAACAAGAAATATTAACAGTCACTTCTTACAGAGGCTCTCACCGGGGGGGCCCCCCTGATGTCTCAGGCCCCCTGGGCCCCTGGGCC